>NC_046158.1:148352118-148652118 GCF_011064425.1 Rattus rattus | reverse complement strand
TAGGCAGAGATCAGGCACATAGGCAGCTTTGGGCCACCTGAGACCTAAGACACTTTAAGGTAAATTCATGGGAGGTTGGAATTTTCTCACAAGAAGCTAGGGCCTTTGGAAGACGCAGGAATACAGTGTGTCACTAGGGTACCAGTGGGACTACGGCATTAACTGTCACCTCCTACCACCATCAGTGTCATCTTTGTGCTAAAATCCGAAGATGTCAAACAGGAAACCTTTTGAATGTCACAGGTTCTGGGAGAAGGATTTAAGAGCAAGAGGCCATTGAGGGAGAAGACATCTGAAGGACGGGCAGGAGAGCAGAGGACAGGACAGGAAGGATGAAAACAGTAAAGAGAGTAAAAGGTGTTTGGCAAGTTATGCTCATGGGCATCCGGGACTCCCACTCCCCAGTGGGCATCTTGTGGGTGGTGGTCGGGGGTCACAGGGCAACTCCAACACAGGGTCAAAGGAACCTGAAGATTTTCAGCTAAATCCCATCAGTTATGAGGGACAGCTCTCCTAAGAGCCCCACCTCCCTAGACTACATCCCTGAGGGGCTAATTGTCTCAGCAGCCGATGGAAATGGTCCTACAGGAGGTCCTGGTGGCTGCAGTCAGAATGTGTCCTGGGGACCATGTGACAAGATGCTGGATTGGGAATGTGGGTGGAACCTCCAGTTTCTGCCACATTTCCCTGTCTTACTATGTACAATTAGATGGAAAGGAATGAGAAGTGTTTTGCAAGTTAGATGACTACTTAAGAAGATAGGATCCACTAAGAACCCTGCTTTATTTTCAATGAAATAGGAAATTAAAGTTTCTCCTATGGCCGAGTCAGCCCAACTTCCAGGAAGTGGGGGTGGGCAAAAATGGGCCCTGGGAAGAGAGCATAGCCAAGGCCAACTGCTCAGGGGAGAAAGTAAATTAAGCCCCAGGGACAGTAACCGGTGTGTACAATGCAAGAAGAGTGCATGGGCAACTGTGTGTATGGGTGCATGCATGCATGTGTGTGTATGTGTGTGTATGTGTGTGTATGTGTGTGCATGTGTATGTGTATATGGGCGACTGTGTACATGTATTTATGTGTGTGCATGTCTGTGTATGTGTGTGTATATGGGCGACTGTGTACATGTATTTGCGTGTGTGCATGTGTTTGTGTGTGTGTATATGTGTATATGTGTGTGTATGGGCAACTATGTGTTTGTGTGTGTGTGTGCGTGCATGTGTGTGTATATGTGTATGTGTATGTGTATGTATATGATCATCAGAGGAGGCACATAAATGTTTTCTCAGAAGAGTAGACAGAGGGGGAAATTTGACGAGCAGAACACTTAGAACAATGGAAGAGAATTAGACTGTAGCCCTGGCAGTAGAGCTGTGGCGTTCGTTATGTGGTAGGAGAAAAGAAAGCTTTCAAAGGTAATGGAAAACCAGGGATGGTGTTGAATCTCTGTTCTGTTATTTCCGCAATGCCCATGCATTCAAACAGAAACATGGCTTTTCAATTTGGGGGAAAAGACAAAAAGGGTAGAAATTTGAATTTGACCTGCTTGCATAGTTAGACTTCTAAAGCTCAAAGTTGGACAGGGTGATTGGAAATTATTTTCACGGTGATTTGCTGGTTTGTTAAGTTCGAATGAAAACTGCATAAAGTCTGAAACTGGAGGCAAAAGTAAAGGCCGGCAAGGAAGTGGCTCGAGCAGCGGGAAGGCCTGAGAGGAAGTACAACCGGAAGTCAGGTGATGACACCTAGGACCCATCTCTCAGGGGACCAGACACTTCTAGGTTTCCACATAGATTTCAGAAGACAGGAAGGTTCCTGACCCCCTTATTCAGACATTTGTAGCAAGAATCAGGAGATAGCTCCGTGAAGGGTTTTCCATGTAAGCCGCAAGACTGAACTTAGACCCCAGGACCGAAGTAAGAATGCTGGCAAAACAGCCAGCCTTGTAAACCCATCCCTGGGGACGTGGAGACAGGAGGGTCCTGCGGCTCATGGGCCTCCAATCTCACCAAATTGATGAACTCCAAGCTCAAGGCACAGTGAGCTTCTCTCTCAGAAAGTAAGACGGAGAAGTGGTAGAGAGGAATTTCTGGCGTTGAGTTCTGGCTTCTTCACATATACACATATACACATATACACATATACACATATACACATATACACACCCGCCCCAAACACACACATGCGCAAACACAGCATGGGCTTACACAGCTTGTCATGAACTTCCCTCTATGGCTGCTGGGAGCTGGACAGAGATCCTCCGTGAGAGCAGCACTGGCTCCTACAGCGGAGCCATCCCTCCGCTCGCAGCTCATTTTCAAATGGTTGATTTTATTCCCCGTGAACCCCCTTCCCCACAAAATAACCTACAGAACGGAGCCCTATAAAATTCCCAATACTCTTCAAAACTGACAAGGTCACCAGAAACAAGAAACTGTCATAGGCAGCAAGGTCCTGAGGGAACAAAACATCTAAATGTCATGTAGTCTCCCACGTTGCCTCAGGACAAAAGAAAGGCCCAGGTAAAAACCAGGGAAGTCAGAATAAAATGAACAAGGCAACAGCGTTGGTTTATCAGTTAAACAGGTGGCATCTGGGGGCACCAAATGTCAAAGGAAGGTAACACCGATGCACGGTGCACTGAGGATTTACATTGTTTAAACTTTTTATTCAATTTGTATCTATCTATCTATCTATCTATCTATCTATCTATCCATCTATCTATCATCTATCTATCTACTATATCATCTGTGTGTCTGTCTGTCTGTCAACTATCTATCCTCTATTTGTATGTGTGCCCACTCATGCCACAGCATGTGTGGAGGCTAGAGGACAACTTCCAGAAACCGTTCTCTCTGTCCATCATGTGGGTCCCAGGGATGAAAGCCAGGTCACCAGTCTTGGTGGCGAGTACCTTTATCCATTGAGCCACCTCTCTGGCCCAAAGCCCTAAGTCACCAGCTTTTGTGATCTCTTTCAATTTTTCTACGAATAGGAGCGCCTCTGAATTTCATTCATTCATTTGTTCATTCATTCATTCCTTTTTGAGATCAAGTTTTCCTATGGAGATAAGGTCTGGTTTGTACTCCTGCCCTTGCCTTCCCAGTGCTGAGATCATAGGTGTACACCACTCCGGGACACTTCAAACCCGGAAGAGTTGATCAGAATGCTACATGGTCCCTCCTTGGACACTTCTCCACTTTAGATTTTGAGACAGGGTCTCTCACAGAACTGGGAACTTGGTCCACTGACTGGCGAGCAAACCCCTGGGTTCTGCCTGCCTATGTCTGCTCTTCAGCACTGGGGCTATAGCGTACCACTGTGCCTGATTCTTGTCAGTTTTGGGGGATTTGAACTCAAGTCCTCATGCTTTTCCATGAAGCCCTCTCTCCAGCTCCAGCTACCTTTCTGTCATCTCATTAATCTCCATGGCAACCATCTGGAGAAGGTTCTGAGATCAGAAGACCTGCATGGGCCTGTGGCCAGGCATCTTGGGATGAGCAACACTTGTGGTTTTCAAATCTTTCTATCAGCTTCTGAAGCACTACCCTGTTCATGCACTCCGACCTTCTGTCCCACACCCCTTGACCTCCTGTCCTATTCTGCAGGGAATGAAATTGAAGCTTGGGAAAGTGAAGTCCAATTCTCCCCAGAGGTCACACCTATGGATCTGGATTAGGACCCCAGACTGCATCAAAGCTCTTGTCAGCATATCTGTCTCAGCTCAGAGACACTGTGGGGTCCAACAAAGAAAGAGCTCAGTGACAGTTTGTACCCGGAGGCATACTCTGGAACATTCTTAGGCTCCAATACATGGGCCAACCTTGCCTTCTATTGTCATACTCCCATCCTCAAGGATCTAAAGCTTGCCTTCCGCCCTGCAAGTTTCGCTCCCCTCCACTCTAGTTTTCAAGTTTGATTTACTGATATTTCCTTGTCTAGATGATAAAATAGAGAAAGCTTTTACCAAGTAAGTTTATCATAGCAACATAACCATCACACGTTCTGTGCGGAATGATTCTTTTTTAAAAGGAAAATCCAGGCAAATACATTGGAGTCATTAATTTGAATACTAAGTACAAGGTTCTGTTTAAAAACCCACAAGATGAATAAGAAATCATAATCGTGGCAAGGCGAAGGCATTCGTCAAAGCCATCTCTCCTGTAATCCGTGGAAGACGCTGTGGTGGCTGATTTAGTGTCTAGCACCTGTGCATTACCTTTCCGGGGGACATATTTCACGCAGCCTCCCATTACGGGCAGTTCCTGTCTCTGAAATGGATTGGGTTACAAAAGTTCATGGGGACTGTATTGGTTGGAATTCAGATGCTGAGCACACCCTTACGAAGCAGCTCTCAGATGCCCATCCTGTACCCGGCTGTGGAGGCGAAGCAGTAAAATGATGCGGAAGGATCACTTCCCTAGCGGAAGGAGGAAGCTCTTCCTCAGCTCTCCCTGCTTGTCAGTGCAGCGCTTCCCACACGGGCTGAATGCTCACCACTTCCATTGGCTACAGGGTTGGCCACGTGACTTGTGTTTGGGTCATGAGAGCCGATCCCACGCAGATGGAGTTTATTTTGAAGGTTCAAATTTTGGTGAGCGTTTCGCTCGCGTGTATTTTTGCACTCCATGTGTGTGGTGCCTCTGGAAGCCAGAAGAGTGTGTTGGATCCCTGGACCTGGAGTTACGGATGACTGTAAGCCGCCATGTGGGTGCTGGGAACTGGTCTCTGGCCCTCTGCGAGATCAGCCGGTTCTCTTAACCTCTGAACCTGTCTCTCCAGCCCCAAGAGAAGCTTTCTGCCATGTATATTCTCAATTGTCAGATATTCGAAAGAAAGCCACTCTGTGTGAAGGGCATTCTCATGACGCAGGAAGGCTGGGTGACATTCTGCTGGGTATTAGGAAGTATGAAGATCACGGCACGGCTGGGGTAAACCTGACAGGCACTCTTTGTTTGCAGGCGGCTGTTCAAAATGACTTCTGAGAACACAGGACTGAGTGAGATTCTGAGGTCTAAAAGGTCACAGCTAAGCATGACCCCTCCAATTTTAGCGAGTGAGTCTGGAGCAGAACCCACTGCTTCATTCCAGAACTCAGTTTTTCTCTGTTTCCTGTTTTCCCTTCCGGTATGACTCTTTTCTCAAGCCCCGCCTCTCTCCCAAACCCATTGAATGCTTTGCTGGATTACATTACAGCGTCCCCTGGTCCTGGGAATTCTAGCAGGTATGAATGCTGTCCCAATCATGATTACTTCGTATTAACTCTTGTTGGATCTATCTTTGCTGAGAGGTAAGATTTGGGTCAGGAGTCTCCGTGTTTCTTTGAGTAGGTTAGCACCATCTAAGCACTTGGGCTAGTGGACTCTTTGGAGTCCTCAAGAAGTGGGGAAGCTACTCTAAAGGGCAGGAAAGGAGGCAGGGGTGTGTGTGGTGGGGGAGGAAGGTGACAGGCGATTACTAAGACCAATCAAAACAAACCAACCTTTGTAACCAGAACTTCATCAAGGACACATGAGAAAAATATGTTTGTCCAGTGCTTTCAGCCATAGCTCCACTAAAAGTTTTAATTTTCACAGAGCGTTTGATGAACACCTTTCTTCTGGGAGTCACTGGCACCATCCAAGCACCCCTTCCCTGGGCATATGGTGGAGAGAAACCTGCTCCATCAAGCACAAGCTGGGTCTGGACCGTCTCGTTCTGTGTCTGGGAATTTCCTATTGATTTCTTCCAGGCATAAACAGCAGCAACATTTTGGGCAATGAAATATGAAATGGACTCCCTTGGAAGCTTCTGGGATTGCTCTTTCTTGTTTTACAAAATGCAATTAGGAGCTCTCAAATGGAGCTAACGCCTAGGCTGTGGCCACACGGGAGACACGTTGAAATAACACCGGCTCTTGGAAGATGTTGAGGAAAATTAGTGGTGGGAGGGGCAACCCCCAGACCCCCAGTGCGTGAGAAAGCGGCTCCCCGCAGTTGGAGTTGTACTAGACTCTGCATTTCTTGCAGTCTGTGCTCCCGAGATGCCAGACATTGAGATAGGATACAAGGAGGGAAAACCAGGTTGCGCTCAAGTCATTGCAGAAGCTCAGGGCCAGGAGGGCTGCATCTTCCTTCTGAGGAGGGTTTTCCTGTCACGCCTGTGTGTGAGAGTTATCTTAGGGATGGGAACCAAGTCTAAGTACAGAATTCATTTATGTCTCATATATATCTCAGACCTAGCCTGAAGGTGACACTGTACAACATTTTTAAGTGGTTTTCCGAATGAAATAAGGTTTTCTAGTACCGAGGTTTTCACTCCTGGTCTCACCTTGGTGCTTAAAAGTTTCAGAGCTGGGAGGCTTTCAGGTTTGGGGTTTCGGTGCTGTTGATGTTCAGTCTACAATAACTCTATTTAAATGATGGCTCGCAGGGAAGTTTCCCCCTGACTCGCAGGCCAGGAGATTCCCTCCTCCCCCATGTCTGTCTGTACATGCACTAGGGTAGGGGTTGATCATACCCGTGCAGGTTAGAAGTTTGTGTCAGGTGGCTTTTCAATCTCCTTTTTATTTGGAAGCAGTGTCTCTCATTGAACCTTGTAACCAACTTCTTTGGCTAGGCTGGCTCCCGGCCAGTTTCCGCTACTCCTGTTTCTACCTCCTCAGTGCTGGAATTCTGTCACACCTGCTCCCAGGATTTTTAAAACATGGATATTAGGAGCTCAAACCCCTGTCTTCAGTTCCTCACACTTGGCCTAGCAAAGGTGAATTAATCCCTTCCCTCCCGACTGAGCCATCTCCAGAGCCCCAGAAGGTATTACAATGATTTCTGGGATGTCTTCAACCTCTTCCTCTCTAGGAAGTTAACCACAGTAACACTGAGACCGATGAAGGGAAACACAAGGTCGGAACCAGTGTGCTATGCTCAGAGTGGTCTCCGAACGGAGGCCCAGCGGGAGCAAACGCCTCTTGTTTCCCAGAAACGGAATTCCCGGTTGGGGGTTGGGGGGGTCAGCAATGCCATCTTCACAGACAAAGAAAACACTCCTCTCCATTCCCACTTAAAAAACCCCAATTATGGGCACAATGAGGAGCTGTGGAACCCCACCAGCACTGGGGAAAATAAAGCACTTAGCTCATGCCATCTTGTCTTTTTACTTTCAAGATCACTTACAAATGTACACTTTTTTTTTTTTTAACAAAATCAAATCCTTTTTCGCCCGTGATATGATTGTCCCTGAACAGGCTTTGAAGAATCCTGCCGTTATCATCTCTGTGCACAAACATTAGCGGGAGCCCTGCCAGGCAGGAGGACAAAAATAATTGTTCAGTTTTCATTTCCATTTAACCTTTTGCAAAAATCCCACTTTAAAAAAAAGTTCCCCTTGACTCGAGAGCGTCGCACTGAGATAATTCATGGGTCAGTCGATTCTTGTGGGGACCTGGAAAGCCCACAGATCTCCCTCACCCCCTGGGAGCGGCTGTCCCGGACCGTTCACCTTTAATTTAGGCATCTCGCTCTCCTCCCTCCCCGCTTACATCTGTCCCTTTGTCACCTTAATGGTTTCTGGACAATTAAGGCATTATGGAGGTGAACGTTAATGTGTCTCTGGAAATTTATGGAGGCCGTATATCTTGATGTTTGGAAGAGAATGTGGCCAGCAATTGTCTAGGAATGCAGGTGACCAGCTCTCTCAGTGGAGGTGGAATGCAGAGCTGGTGATCTGACACAGATCACTAGGTAGAGGACTGTGTAAGGGACGAGGGGGAGGGCCAGCCCAGAATACGTCAGGAGGGAAACAAGGTTAAACCGTTTGGTACGCAGGGATGCTGGTTGCTGAAGTGGATCTAAGTTGGAGCTCTAGAACTCACATATAAAAAGCTAGGTGTGGTGGTGTATCTGTACCCTGAATACCAGGAAGATGAAGACTGGGGTTTCCAGAGGTTCACTGGCAAGCAGCTTAGACTATGGTGAGCAGTGAAAAACAAAACAAAACAAAAAAACAAAATGTGCACACGTGCACCTGCAAACACACACACACACACACACACACACACACACACACAAAACGCACACACGCGTGCTCGAGAGTGATTAAAAATGGTGGAATACATACATATTTAAAAGGCCCCGTGTTTAGATTTCATCCTTCATACCTAGGCCGGGTGACTTTCCCCAGCGTTTGGTTTCTTATCTGTGAGATGGTAATGTATTTAGGATGCAGCCTCACTTCCTGACCTGGCCTGCCAGGCAGCCCTGAGCTGGCCCCCACCTTGTTCTCAGCATCCTGTCTGGCTGCTCTTTGACTCTGGCCACAGGGGCAACTTTCAGACTCTCCTGGGTGGTGACAGGCATAGCCCACCTCTGGACTTTTGTCCTGCAATTGTTTCCTTTCCCATGAGGTAACCTCCTATCTTCCCCCCATGGCCCCATTCTTCCAGGGACATCTTCTTTCCTGGGCCTCACATGGAAGAAGGCGAAAACTGACTGCAGTGAATTCTCTGCTCTCCACATGCATATCCTGGCCCATGTTCGCTCCCTTCCCCTCCCCTCCCCCTTCCCCCAAAAAAGCTTGTTGGAGAACTGAAGGGCACACTGTAAATATTCAGTCTCAGGAGACCGTGTCAGAATGTCCCTCGATTAGTGGGGCCAGAGAGCTGGGATGGCTGCTGCCTAAGCTCATCTCCCATGATGCTTGCAGGACACTCCCAGCCTCTGCCCCCACCCACGGTCTGAGCATGGTACCAGCTTCATGAGGAGAGCTCTATGACGGGAGTAGGTGGGTACTAGAGAGAGGAAGCTCCTGGCATGAGAGGGAACCGTTCATTAGGGTGCAGATGGCCCAAGGGTGGGCCATGATAGGCAGGACTCAGGCAGTCAGTCTCCCACCATCTTCTGCATTTTAAATTTCTCCATCCTGCCCCTGGCCTTGAAAACACAGAGCCCGATTGGTACCCACTCCTTTCTCTCTGGCCGTTTGTTAAATTAGGATGCTGTTGGGCCCGAGAGCACAGGATGATGCTTGTTTGCTCTGGGCGTCCCTTTAGCATCCAGCTAGAGGATTACATACCCGGAGGTTGAGCGTATCATACGTGCAAGAGTTTGCCCAGTGAACTTCTAGGGGTAGGATTTCTGTCTGAAATGTGGGGCTATTAGCATGTCTTAGTATCATAGTTTCCATGGTCCATAAATCCAGATGAGACAGACTCCAAGTGCAGGAAGTGAAGCAAACGAAACTAACCTCAAATAGGATCTCAAATTGCAATGTCCAGTATGCAACAGGCTTTGCTTCCGTCTACACTCTTCTCCCTCCCTCCCTGCCTCCCTTCCTCTCCCTCTCCCTTTGTCCTCCTCCTGTATCTCTCTCCTCCCTCATTCCCATCATCTTCCTCCCCCCTCCTTCCCTTCCCATCTCCGTCCTTCCTTTTCCCTCTCCTTCTCTTTTCCCTCCCTCTTTTCTCCCTCCCTCCCTCCTTCCCTTCCCTTCCCCTCTCTGTTCCACCCTCCCCCACTCCATCCTCCTTTTGCATATCTCTTCTCCTTCCCTCCTTCCTTCCCTCCTTCCCTTCTTCTATCCCTCACTATCTCTCTGCCACCTTTCTCTTTCCTTTGAGATAGGATCTTACTATACAGCCCAAGCTGGCCTCAAATTCTTGATTCTCCTGCCTCACCCTCCTCGGGGCTAGGTTGACAGACCTGCATCATCCTAAATTTCAACCTCTCCCTTCAAAGCTGTCAATCAAGGGAATTTTGAATGTTAAAAAAAATATCTGTGTTGTCGTATTGTGCTGCAAGTATATCCATGTGCGTGCATTTGCATAAGTGTGTACCAGTGTATATGTGGGTGTAGGGTGTTGTGTGTGCGTGCTCTATGTGTGTGTGTGTGCATGTATGCTCTGTGTGTGCATGTGCACATGCACATACATGAACACACGTGTTCTGAGTTCCACCGAAAGCTCTCTTAAAGCCCCCTTTGGTGGGTTAATACCTGTCTCAGACAGTAAAGAGAAGCCGGCTTTGGACCCGCCCTCCTTTCTGTGCGCCGAGCCTTGGGCAGGCAGCCTCCTTTGGATGCACACATCACCTGCTTTGGGAATATGCAGATGAGCATCTCCCTGAAAGGTGAACACAGACAATAATTATTTTCTCCCAAGATCAGCAAAGTGCCACCCGGCTGTCTCGACATCTCCGCTTGCCTTGATGCGCGCTGCCTGTCACTTAGAGGGGAAACAAATGGGGTGAGATCGCGAAGAGGATGGAAGGGATTAGCAGTGACGAGCCCGGGAACAAAATAAACGTTATTATAGAAAATTGAGTTGACCTCAGCTTCATAATTATTCACCTTAATTGTTTTTTTGGTAGTGTAATTTGAATGAAATTAAAGAATGCCAATATTCCTTCTGCCACTGGTGAGGAATCGCGTGGAAAGATGAGTAACTTTCAGAAGTAAAGATTCGGCGGCCCTCCCGGGACTCGATGTCATTATTCCAGGAGCTTCATGGCCTCCACACGAAGGGGAGCCGCAGGGTGGTGAGCCACCTGGGTCAAGGCTACGATGCGCTCCCCACGCACCTGGGGTCACAGCTTTGTGCCAAAGCTATGAGGGCGCCCGCTTCCAACCCTCTGGGACACACTTCTTCCCTGACAATGGACTCTCCACTCTTTGTCAATTTCCTTCCAGAACATTCTCAGCCTGTAGTCATTTCCCCATGTGAGGGCAGCAGGCTTTTTTTATCTTTTAGTTAATTGAGTAAGACGTAATTTGGACATGAAGACCGTAAAGCCTTTTTACGCTACCCCTGGAGTGTGGCATTTTCATAGAGCAGAGACTCGCAGCACTTCCCACCGACTGGTCCGTTGTGTGTCCGCCGGTCACCCAGGATGGTCCAGGCGAAGTCAGGCTGTTCCCATGCCTCGGCTCAGTCTGCCTTCCCTTTAACTCCATGAGAAGAGTTTGGTTGTCATTTCCACTTTGTAGATAAGGAAAGTGGGGTTTGGAGAGTTAAGCAGGGGCTGGAGATGTGGCCGGGCTGGTAGAGAGACACAGTAGCATCACGGGGCAATTGCGACATCAGGTTGACATGAGGCACTTTATGAAAGGATTCCCAGAGGCTTTGCTCCAAATATCACTTCCTCTCTCAGTCCTTGTCCTCGGCACACTGCTGCTCCCCCCTGCCCCTGTCCTTGATAGACCCTCTCCGGGCAGAAGCCGTCACAGCAGCTCCTGAGGACTCAACCACTGCAGGCTGTCAGCCGCTATGAAGATATTTGCGGGCAGAATTGGAATTCACCTCAGTGTCACCTGTATACACACACACACACACACACACACACACACACACACACAGCTGAGGATAAAGAGATAGGTAGGTCCTTGAATGTAGCCTAGGCTATGTGTGGAGTTGTAGGCCATCAAGAGACCTATTGTAAAAAACAAAATTATAGATGGTTCTTGAGGAACACACCTCAAGGCTCTCTTTTGTTTTAACATATGCACATATATACATGTACACACACACACACACACACACACACACACACACACACACACACACACACCCCTACATACCAATTGTGATGGTCTGCATATGCTTAGCCCAGGGAGTGGCACTATTAGGAGGTGTGGCCTTGTTGGAGTGGGTGTGTCCTTGTTGGAGTGGGTGTGTCCTTGTTGGAGGAGGTGTGTCATTGTGGGATGGGCTTGGAGACCCTCCTCCTAGCTGCCTGAGGATGTCAGTCTGTTCCTGGCTTCCTTCGGGTGAGGATGTAGAACTCAGCTCCTCCTGCACCATGCCTGCCTGGACACTGCCATGCTCCCGCCTTGATGATGTTGTCCTTTATAAAACTCAGGCTGGTCATGGTGTCTGTTCACAGCAGTAAGACCCTAACTAAGACACCGATGTACTCTGGCACACACATGAACATGTGTACATACATGCAGGTTTTAAGAAAAAGATGTTGATGCATGGATTAGAGACCTGCTATTCCTCAGTGGTTTCGGGTGATCTGGGCATTGGGCTGCAGATCACCGTCTGGCCTGCCTCAGTCTCCAGAGTCCTGATTTTAGTTGAGGTAGAGTCACTGAAATGTTGCAGGCTCTCCACACCCTGGGAGGATTCTTTTCTCCATCCGTGAGGTACCTGCATTACTAAGTGTACCAATTTCACAAATTTTGGTATATTCTGCCCCACCCCTCTCAGGCTTGGCCTGAAACTGCGAACTCATGAGATCGAGCATGCTTTCCTTTTCTAAGAAAGTCTGGAGTCCTTCCTCTCCGTTACAGAAACACGTTTGTAATGGTCTAGCCATAAACAAGTGGCAATTAAGGCAGTGAGTCATTAGTACATCCAAAGAAGGGTCAAGGGCACGTTCTAGAAGAAGTCCTGATTGGCCAAACTCAGGGGAGATCAAATGGGATGCACAAGAAAGGCCGTTAAAGGAACGTGCTTTTGAATGCCTCCCATGACTAAACACAACCTCGGGAGAGCCGATCCGTTAACTCACTTCTGCCAAGCATGGTATGATTGTGCTCGATCTGATAAAGGAGCCCACAGTCGCTTTCCAATGGAGGGAAGGGAATTAACACCATTCCCCTTCCAATTACCAATTTCACAGAAACACAAACAGCTCAGCAAAGGGTGGTATTGTCTATTCCAGGGCTTTCTGTGAACAAATACATTTGATAGTTGAGACAACACTCAGAATGAAATAGGCCCTGATTTTCAACGTGCCTTCAATTATTTTTATTTTGTCGTCAGTGGATTTAATAATTAATTTTGTGTGTGTGGGGCGCACAATAGTGTTAGAACAATACCAAGATCATCTCAAGAACCCTAGAGGCATGGTTTGTATCAAAGTATGTATTTAAAAAAAATCAGATCCAGTGTTGTTCCAAGCTAGACTCTCTGATAAACACCCCCGACTTCTCATCCATTCAGCTGGGATAAGCCTCTGTGGCCAATCTCCCAAGAATGACATTGCTAGAGGCAATTCATATTGCTGTGGACTTTACTATATGGCATTGTTGTGGGGATACACTGACAGAATATATAAAAAGAACAGGAAGTGGGGTCTTCTTCATTGTCACAAAACATATTCTTTCCCCGTTTTAGGTCAAGAATTGTATCTGGTGGCTACTGTAACTAGCTAAAAGGGTTCTTGTAATTGTCTATGTATATTCTACTCATACTAAGCCAGAATGAACTATCTCCTTGAATAGAGACATGTTACTGTATCTCTTTTAAGCCCCATCATTTAGATATTGGGAAACAGAAAAGGCTTTGTCTTGGATTATGGGTGTCTTTGACAAAATCATCATGCTACAGTGTGTCCTATTGAAGTTCCTGTTTACTGTCCAGCCTTCCAGTTGCCTGTGGTCTTGTGCAGCGCTATCATAGGACTTTAAGCTATCTAGGTGCTCCGCTTTGCCTTTCTCTGTCTGCAATAAAACACAGGGACAAAAAGCTACTTGCAGAAGAAAGGTTTATTTGGCTTATATTCCCCTGTCACAATCTGTCATTGAGGGAAGTCAGGGCAAAAAGTTAAGTTGGAAATGAAGCAGAGACCATGGAAGAACACTGCCAGCTGGATCGTTCCCAGACTCCTGCTCGGCTAGCTTTCATACATACTTTGGAGATAGTGCCTAGGGAATGGTTCCACCCACTGTAGCTTGGCCTGTGCACATCAAAGCACAATCAAGGGAGTCCTCACACAGATATACCCTCTTTGATCTAGACAATCTCCCAATTGACATTCTCTTCTTAAATAGATTGTGACAAGGTGACAATTAAATCTAATCAGAACATTAGTTACTCAAGAAATGCTAATTCTTGGAAAATACACTATTTTCTCTCTAAATAAATACAGTTGTGTATTTAATTTTAATATTCTTGGGTTATTGGATAAATAGAAACCTCCATATTGTATATGGCCCCAGACCTACATAACCAAAATCATCCCGTCTGTATCTTCATTGATACCCTCAACTCAAATGATGTACACGTTTGTACTTTTCACTTGAGCACCAGACTCTTTTGTTTTGCCAGACAGAGTTTCTCTGTGTTTGTCCTGGACTCACTTTGTAGACCAGGCTGGCCTTAAACTCACAGAGATCCACCTGCCTCCACATCCCGGGTACTGGAATTAAAAGCATGCACCATCACACCCAATGGTGGATACCAGACTCTTAACTACCCTTAGCATCAGCTCTGTGGGACACCTCAAAGCTGTCTCCAAGTTCAGTGTGGTCATAATTTGCTCTATTATACAGTATTTCTGTTCATCCTGGCTATGGAACCATGTTCTTTCTCCAGACGTGACAAACTCTATTAGCAGACTGGTGGATTAGCTCTCATCTTGAGCCTTATCTATCCTCACTCTTGCACCCATTCTTGGATTCCACCAATTTTACCTTTTAAATAGCTCTGACCCAAGATCCCATCATTGTCCTATGAGTCCCACCATCCCGAGTGCCCCCGGTTTTATTCTTGGAGCCTTCAAAAATCACTCCTCAGAGACTGCCTAGAGCCATCTGTCCAAAACACGAATCTAATCACGTCAGGTTTCCTGTACAAAGCTCTCAGTGGGTTCCTCAGTGCCTTCATCATTGCAAAACAAAGGCTTGAAATACCCAATAAAGCATCACATGATTGGGCTGTTTCCCATCCAGATTCCTCCACTTTCTTACACATTTCCATGTCAAAGGCCTTTCTATGTACTCTCCAGTGTCACCTTCACCTGACGTGCTTATGTCATTTTACATATCCGTTGATATAGTGCTGTTTATGAGACTCCTTCCTATTTTGAGTGTTTCACAAGCACCCACCTACCACAGGATTTCAGCTGCGTTGCCTTTTCCTCCAAGTTAAAACTTTCCACTCTGCAAGGAAGCACCTTAAGAAAGGAGTTAACGGGAAGCTAATTAATACTCATTAAGTAAACGACTCATAAGTCCCAGAAAGTCCCTGAAATTGATCAGATAAAGTCCCTTCTTTCTCAATGTTACATAAGCAGTAAGAAGTGCTGAGAAGATTCAAACAGCTGAGCAGCCCAGAGGAAACTACGACCTGCTGAGCTACCGGCAGGACATGCACAGAATGCAGGGGGTTGTCACTCATGCTGTAGTGGCTTTAAGTGACACAAATGCCTTGAGTTATCCCTGCTCCTGTAAGTGACCCATTACCCACTTTTCTATTTAAAAAACTAGCAAACACTTAATCAAGCTGGACTGTGGTGGCAATCATTATTTTGGTCTGTTGTTTCCTAGTCTGGGACTGTGGGTTTTCTCTCCCCAGGACAAGTGTCACACAAAGCTTTCAGTTCAAAAGATCCACTTAAATGGACTGATGTGTTTCCACCTTCATCTCCATTTGCTAATTTTTAGTGAGGTTTACTCTTGGACAGTAAATCCATCAGAGGAAGGACCAAGCCTTTTCTTGTCCAACATTCTAGCCTTAGCATTTGCATAGTACTTGTACACAGTCTATAAATATCTGTTGAAAGAGTGAATTAATAAATAGCGTGGAGGAATTTAGGCAGTGACAGAAGCTAATTCCCCAGGCAGCAATACCAAAGACATTTAGTGTGACAATTTCGATGGGTCGGAGACTCTCAGAGATGAGCATGAACCCTCTACTGAATAAAACACCAGGCATGATGAGATGTGCAGCAATTTCTGCAGGAGTCTTTTTCTCCTCCTCTTCTCGGCTCAGCAGTCTCGAAGGGGGTCCCCTATATCAGTCAAGGCTACGGCGTGGCCATGACGTAGGGACTGGAGTTTCTTCTTGATGAGAAGAACAGTTTCTGAGAGCAGAGCTCCAGCACCGACTTTCCTGCTTCGTGTACTGCCAGGACTTTTCCTTCCAATTGTGCTTTCGGCAATTGCTCTTTAGGAAATCACTCGTTACTTTACTTTCTTCTATTGTTTTTCTTATCCAGGTTTCCCCTCTATATAAATGCCCCTGGGAATGCCCGCTGTGCAGGAGAGAACGTGAGAAGATGGTCATGAGACGATACCCAAGACTACAGTGAACTCAAAGGAGAGAGAGAGATGCAACAGATGTGACTGGGTCAACGGACTGAACTGCGGGTCCAAAGTGTCTCCTCTTCGTAGTTAATATGTTGGGGCCCTAATGTCTCCCATGACTGTGTCGGGAGATAGACCTGTGAGGAAAGCAGTGAAGACCAATGGAGTTACTGGGTCAAGCCCAGTCTAACAATATTAGGGAGGCCTGAGAAGAGGAGGTAGATCTTCTTTTCTGCTACCTGAGGAAAGAGCTAACTCTGCTCTACAAGGAGAGGCCTCAATAGAGATGGAACCTAGTCACATCGGCCATATTGGATCTCCTACCTTCTAGAAAGTTCAAACTCCATGTTCATGCCATCCAGTCTGGTATTTTGTCATGGCGACTGGAGCAGCCTAGTGTACCCCCACAGACACTGTATGGTAATCCCTGAACCTGGTCAATGTTACTATATTTGTAAAAAAAACAAAACAAAACAAAAGAGTATGGTCTTTGTTGATTTAAATTGGACTCTTTGAGACAAGAAATAATAGTGGGTTACTCAGATGGGCCTTGAGATCATAAGCATCTACATAAGAGAGATAAAATAGGCTACACACACACACACACACACACACACACACACACACACACACACACACACACACCTTGTGAGCGAGGGCTGTGTGGAGGCCAAGAGAGCAAAGTCACGTGACCACAAATATCAGAACTGAGAATTATTGCTAGTCACTGAAGCTGGAGGAAGAGTGGATGGGCTTCTTGCCCAAGCCTCTGACAGGAGGTGACCCTCAGCTGGCTAGAGTTCAGGCTCTTGGCCTCCCGAGCTGTAGGAGACTAAGTTCGCGTTGGCTTATGCCACCGTGTCAGTGGAAGCTGTTATAGCACTCACAGGAAGTCGCTAAGACTAAAAGTGATGACTTTCCCCCCAGTTACTCATTTCTTGGCAGTTCTTCACACTCTCAAAGTGGCAGGCCCTTGATTCACATGGGTTTCCTTTACAGTGAGGTCCAGCGTCCTAGCCCCTGTAACCTGTCAATATTACCTTATTTGGAAGGAGAAGTCTCACCTGGTGGTGAGCAGGGCATTCTGTGGTGACGTTTCTTGGAACCTAATAAAATTTAGCAGCTGGGTTCAGGGCTGTGGTTCTCATTAACACCCTCCACGGCGATACGATTGTAAGTGTGCAGCCAGCTGTGACCTGAGTCCAAGCCTTAGAGTCACCGGTGACAAATGAGAAAATGTCCCGTCCTCCCCGGGGGGTGGTGCATAGTAGGAGAGGCACCAAGATACACTGGGGACACAAACTCATGGGGTGTAAGTTTCTACCAGTTTTAAATGTGCAGCTATGAATGTGTTTCAACCAGGAGCTGAACTGAGAGATAGTCTGGCATGGGGACACACCCATAATCCTGCCACTTGGGAAGCAGGGACAAGATGGTCATTGGGATTCTGCCGCCAGCGCAGCTACACAGTGAGGCCCACAAAAACCAAACCAAAGCCTTTATTTTCATTTACCAATCTCACTTTGGGGCCCACTTGAAGGCTGAGTGTGTAAAGGGGCTTGCCACCAAGCCCGATGACCCGAGTTCGATTCCCAGACATCATTCTTAAACCTATATATGCGTGCCATGGCACACACATGTCCACATACACATACACGCAAGGAAGGAAATCAATGTAAATAACTAAATTTTACTTCATTTAAATGTGTTTCTTATAAATAATAGATATCCAAGTTAAATGATTCCCGGGCTCCCATACTTGAGAAGTCAAGAAAATGTGAATTCCACTCAGAATGATTCCCAGCCGCATCCCTGATGTATACCATTCGGTGCTAAGGAGGCACTTCCATTACACGAGTGTAATTTACATATACAAAATAACTCATTTCCTGATGAGTTTAAGTAATTGAGGTCCCTCTGCCCATGCCATTCAACATCCTGAAATTTTTAGCATCTCTTTCTCAATACACTTCAATTTTTTTTAAAAAAAAATACAGTGCCAGTCCCATTGAGCTGTAAAGACTGCATTTAAAATTTATAGACTGTAAGCAAAAAAAAAAAGTTAATTTATTCAACTAATAACAATGTTGGTTTGTATTTATCTCTGCTGTTACCCTGACAGTGTGGCTTGCGATCTGTGTTGGTCCAACAACACGGACGGGTTTATCACGACAGAGGAAAACGTTTTAAACTGCGCTCAGGACCAGTATGGTGTCCTGGGAGGGGGCCAGCTGTGGTCCGTGGGAAGGAAGGATCGAGTGTCAGCCATGAGGGATTTGAATCCCTGACCCTGGCCTCATTAGCACCTGTTGCAGCCAAGCGTGCTAATTGGTCACACATGGGGAAAGTGGCGATGAGAACAGGATGTTGGTGAATAGGAAGGATCCTTGGTTTTAATGAGCATCCAAGAGCAAAGCCTTAGACTCCTGGATCGAACGCAGCTTGGCCCGAGGCTCGATGTCTTCTGCGAGGGGAAGCCTGAGACTGAGCTTTGGGCGCGGGCATCAGCGTGGCTGAGATGTAAAAGGGGGAGGAGGTGACTGCATGGAAGGAGGCCTGGGAGGGAGAAAAGGGGGAAAGAGATTGCGAAGAAACGTAGTGTATGCAAAATCCAGCAGCGTGTATGAAAATTAAATATAACAAAAATATAAAAATGATCACGGGGAATGGTAGTCTCAAATTGGCACAGCGCAGGAGCCAGACACCTGCTGGGCAGCCTTGGCAACCATTCAGTACTCTCGTTCCTTCATGTATGAAGTAGGGTCATCATGGATGCTCCCTCAGGTGATGACAGACTAATTTGTCTGACATGTGAGCAGTGCTCATTAAAATTGTCAAGTCCACATGCATGTACACACATAATCACACACATTGGTCACATGCAGGCACACTCATGATCACACACGTTGGCCACATGTACACACACAAGTGATCGCATATTGACCACACACACATACACACACACGATCACAGATGATTACACATGTTGGCCACATATATGCACACACATGATCACACACATTGGCCACATGCGCACACACACACACACACACACACACACACACACACGATCACAGATATCTGCTACATGTTGGCCACATGTAGGCACACGCGTGATCACACATATTGGCTAGTTTTTATTGTAAACATGATACAATCTAGACAAACTTGGGAAGAGGGACCCTCAGTGAGGAATTGTCTAGATCATATTAATGGTGGCCATGACTGTGCATGATTGTCTTAATTGAAGATTGATACAGCCCATCGTGGGTGACAGCATTCCTGGGTAGCTGTGTAAGAAAACTGAGTCAGGCAGCCAGCAGAGTCCCTCCCTGTTTTCTACTTGTATTCCTGCCCTGATATTTCCAGAATTATGATTTGGAAGTCCAAGCTGAAAACACCGTCCTCTCCTCATTGCTTCTGGTTATGGCATTTCTGACCATAGCAAGTAGAACACACACGAACATGCATATGCAAAAAAATTAATGAATTAAGTAACCTTGTCTGTGGTAGCATGTTTTGGCAACCTGTACAGACTAAGAGAATCTTCCAGAATAATGTCTGGGAGCTGGCGAGATGACTCAGAGGGTGATGACAGAAGCTGTGCAAACTAGGTGACCTTAGCTCAGTCCCTGGAGCCCACACCAAGACAGAAGAAAACCATGACTCTGGAAGGTTGTTCTGACCTCTGTATATGTGCTGGGGCACGGGTGTTCACACATGCACGCACACACAAAAACACAGAACCACCACCACGGCCACCCATAACAACATGATTCGTATACATACTTATCATACTAAGAGTATTTTAATTCTGCCATGTTGTTAATTTCTAATCACAAAATCACCTAAAATTATAGAATTTTGCCCATTCTGCGCCTATTAAAGAACTCAGATAGCTATTGAAATCTTAAGCTCTGGACTGGGGAGATGGCCCAGTCAGTGAAGTGCTTGCCTTGCGAGCATAAGGATCAAGTTTGCATCGATGCTCTGGGGAAAATAGATGGTTGCCGGGATGGGGGGGACCTATAGACTCAGTACTGCTGAGATGGTGACAGGAAAGTCTGGGGCACTCTAGTCAGACAGCCTAGGGGAGCCAGTGGTCTATAGTTTCATTGAGAGAGCTTTTCTCCAAAAGGAAGCTAGAGAGTGATTGAAGAAATACGTGACATTGACTTCTGGTATCTAAATGTGCACACACACACACACACACACACACACATACACACATACACATACACACATGCACACACACACACACACATACACACATACACACACACACACACGCACACACACATACACACATGCACACACACACACACACATACACACACACACACACACACACACATACACACACACACACACACACGCACACACATATACACACACACACATACATACATACACATACACACATGCACACACACACACACATACACACACACATACATACACACATACACACACACACATATACACACACAGGCACACACGCAGAGTCTCATTTGACCTTGCATTCCTCTGCTTTGATCCATGATGTTCTAGCTTCCCAGAGGACTTAGAACAGGGATAGCTACAGTCACACCCACTCACTTCCTCCAGCAACATTTAGCACCCTCTTGGAAGTACACTGGCTTAAAACCAATAACTACCCAAAATATTGCTAACATGACCTATTTAGACATAAGGTAGGAGAGGAAAAAATACTTCTCATTTTCCATAAATATATATGTCTCCAGATGTACATATTCACAGGGAGTCAGGACTAATAGGATTACAAAATGTTCTATGAGGTCTCCAGGGCCATAAATCACCCAACCCCCAACAGTGGCCTGTCTTCCTCAAGAACTTACCTTAGTCTTTGAATTTTAATATGAATAAAAAAGGAAACCATAGCATTTCACCATAAAACTTATTTTCTAAGGTTGAGGTCCTACTGGTCTGCATAGCTCAGTATGTCCAAATGTTAGCTGCCATGTTTTAGTTGGATGACTGGAGACTCGATGGCACATTAAAAGTCAGTAAGTGCAGAGCCGGAAACTCCCCTGCTGGCTCTTTGGCACACAGAGCTGGGCCAGCATAGGGACCGAGCACATGCTGCTGTGTCCACCGCTGTCCACACGGCCACCACCTACCATCGCTCAGTTCCTGCAGACAGCGCGCTCTTCTGAGGTCTTCAGAGGCAGCACACTTGCTGCCTCGGAACAGTAATCCAAAGAGACGTCCAGTCATGAAGAGGAGAGCGAGCTGAAGGAGCAGGCAAGTGCAGAGTAAGATGGCGTTGACTGTGAATGCAGTTGTAAGACACAGGTGACGGTGGGGACATTGCCTCTGCGGGGGCAGCAAAGGAAGTGGGTGCAACTTGCCTACAAGATTAATGAGGGAAGTGGTTGAGAAAAAAAATGTACGTCATGTTTTAAAAAGTGAAAACGGACAACAGACAAGCTTCCTGCTGGAGGGACAACAGTGTCTTGTGCCATCTGAAAGCAGCAGAGTTGAGTCTCCGGAGAGATGGCTCTGTGGCTGAGAAAACTTCCTGCTCTTGCAGAGGACCCAAGGTCAGCTCTGCTCCTAGCATCCATGTTACAAAGCTCACAGTTCAGTGCCTATGTGTCAGACACCTTCGTTTGGCTTCCTGAAGAACTGCATGCATGCATGCATGCACACACACACACACACAAACATACACACACACATATATATACACACACACACAAACACACATACATACACACACATACACAAACACACATACACACACATTCACAACATACATACACGTACACACTCACACATACACATACACACACATATATACACACATACACAAACACACACACATACACACATATACACACACATATACACTCACACATACACACATACACTTACATACACACACATATATACATACATATAATACACATACACAAACACATACATACATACACACACACACACACGAAATAATGATAAAAATAACTCTTTAAAAAATAGACGGAAGTTTAGAGATTACAGGCAAATTACAGGGTTGCCATGTGTGACCGAGAGAAGAGGAACAGATAGAGTTTTTGGCAGTTTTTTTTCCTCCACCAGGAAATAAGCCTTTAATTCTCAGCATTCCTTATGTTTTAAATTATAGTGTACTAAATAAATTTAATTTTATTATTTTTCTATATCCCTATGCATTTATAAACATAACAAAATAACCTCACATTTTTAAATCAGGGTTTTAACCAGACAAATAAAATATATCTGTATGGTAATGTGCTATTTCTTCTTTTTTTTTTTTTTCTTTTTTTCGGAGCTGGGGACCGAACCCAGGGCCTTGCGCTCGCTATGCAAGCGCTCTACCGCTGAGCTAAATCCCCAACCCCGCATATTTCTTCTTTTAATTAAAATTTTTTATTAATTCTTTGTGAATTGCACATCATGTACCCCAATCCCACTCATCTCCCTGTCCCTTCATATCTACCCTCAGCCCTTGTAACTTCACCTTTAAAAGAAAACACACACACCCTCACACACACCCCCACACACGTTCATACACACACACACACACACACACACACACACACACACACACACACAATCTTGCCATGGATGCTAAGATGTCAGTGTGTCCCACAGCACACTTTTTGTCTACACTTCTTTACTTGCAAATGTTCATTGCACTGAGTCTGATTTGAGGCCTCTCCTTCTGCTCCACTATCAATACTGGATCCTCACAGGGACTCCCCTCGGACATCCTGTTGCCTGCCCTGTGCCATGGAGACCCTACAGCTTTGAATCTACAGGACTGGCCCCTTCGTGTGCTCCAGCAGCTCATAGATGGAGTAGACGTTGGCGTGGCCAACTTAGACTCCTGGATCTGGGCCTAGGTGGAGCTGAGTTGGTCAGCCCACCAGCTCTCCTGTGCTGGCACCAGGAGGGCCAGCTCTCCAGCCCAGGCGAGGGTTGGGGGCAGCTCTCCTGTTCTCGTGCCCTCCGGGCCAGCTTACCTGCCTGCCGCTTGTTGGGGACAGCATCTCTCCCTTGCCCAAGCCACCACAGTAACACGGTATTTCAATACATGTATCCATCATAGAATGCTTAAACCAAGTTAGACATTTATATCCTCAGGCATTTCTCATTTCTAATGGAGGAAAGTTTGAAAAGGTGTCCTAGTTTCAGAAGTGTGTAGTTTTTAGTTGTTCTCTATGGCTATCCAGGCTGTGCGTAGGAGGGCGCCAGAACCTGTTGCCGGCGGCTGACTCTCTACCGTTATTTTGTTTTCTCCGTTGCCCACTTGTTCCCAAGCATGTGTAACGGGCACAGAGCAGCTGGGACGCTTACTGAAGGGCAAGGAGGCTTTGCACCGCAGTGGGTCCAGTCATTGCCTGACGCGTCTCTGCCCTACGGAGTGAGCACAGCCTGAATGAGTTCGCTTATTGAACGTTTGGAAAACAGGTTGAGAGAGAAACGTTAAATACATCATCAGTCCTCAGAGGCACTGGTAAGTGTGTAAATGCCCTTTACCCCCAGTCTTTGATTGGCATACGTGTGCATGCTCATGTATGTATAGGTTACATATGTACGATATATGTATGTGACTTTGCTGCTTAAACACGTTGACTTCCTGTTTATTAACAGATTGTATTGTACAGCACTGTTTGCCTTGTGGTTAGCGTGTCATATGCATCCACAATGCATTTTGACCTTATTCTTCCTCATTACCCTCTCTGACCCCTTCCCTCTCCCTCTAGACAGCTTCTTCTCATCAAGTCTCCTTTCTAACGTTATGTCTTTTTTATTTGAGTGACCCATTGAGTTGAATTAGGGTTGGCTGTGTAAGCACAAGTAAGGGGTTATTTACCAGGTCATGGGCAACTCGACAGTGGCTACACCACTCAAGAAAGCCATCAACCGCCAATAGGCCCTCAGCTGGCGGTGGGGCCTTGTGATCTTTTCAGTCTCCCATTCAGGACCATGAATGTTGACCAGGCTCAGTCTTGCGTGAGTAGCCATAGTTGCTGGGAGTTCATGAGCGCGATGTCCTGCTTTCTACCCTTCCTCTGAGGGTTCCCTGAGCCTCGTGTGTAGGGTGAGATGTACGTCTTGCTTAGTGCTGAGAATCCACACTTTTTTCTCTTTAGCTCTTTGGTAGGTTAAGAGTCTCTGCGTTAACCACTGCCCACTGTAGAGAGGAGCTCCTTGAGGGACAATTTCTAGTGAAGAGGAAGCTCGTGTGTGAACGGGAGAGTTCTCAAAAGTCTCCTCTCTTCGCAGCGACACTCCCCCTTTGTTACCTCACTGCAATCCACAGACTTCATCGCCATGTCGATGTTACCCTGATCCTATGGCTTACATCACGGCTCACTCTTGCGTGTGCCATGGGTTTGGAGAAATGTATCAGGTATCTAATCTATGTATCTAATCTATGCTATCACGTGGGCAATGTTACAGTTCTAGGAAAATCTTAATGCTCTGACTGTGAACTTTACTGTCGCCCATAGCCACCCCCATTCTCTTTTTACTGTAAATCTTTATATCAATGTATAGGGTTTGTTAACAATTCTGCGAGTCTGCATCATACTACATGGATGAAAACACCATGGCTTAGTTAAGATTATGAGATTAAGTTTTTGTATAAAGTTTACCACCACCACCATCATCATCACCACCCTCATCGCCATCATCACCATCGTTTGGACGTTCTGCGTTCTTCTCAATCAATCAATCTTGACTGAAACATAATTGGCCTCCAATCTCAAAATGTTGCCATTGTGCTAACTATCACTTGGACTACCTTGCTTTCAGAGAGCCAACAGTCAGAACCATTCGCACGCTAACACGAGAGGCTCTCCTTGAAAAAGTCGCAAGATGTGTTGACAGCAGGTGTTGGCACACGTCAGCAGAAGGCTGGACCTGGTGGCCACTGTCCCTTTGGAAGGACAGTGCTCACCTGCCCCTGAGCATTTGTTGAGTTTCAGTAGCTATGATAAGCCAGTGGTTTCCAGAGAAGGATGAGCATCCGTGTCATTTGATGCTTTGCAGTTTCGTTGGTTGGCCGGATTTGTCCCAAAGCGTTTAGAGACATTGGCAAATGTGTCCAAGTGCACAAGACCCATAACGAGGATCAACCTTGACTGCAGAGCATGCAAACATACTTTGATTCAAATGTTTCTTTTAAAGAATGTTTTGCATTTATTTATTTATTCTTTCTCTGTAGGTATGATGTATGTGCACACATGTATGTATGTATGCATGTGTGTATGTATGCACGCATGTGTTCACAATATGGCACATGTGTGCAGGAATCAGTTCTCTCCATCCACCATTTGGGTTCTTGGACTCAAACTCAGATCTACACGCTTGATGGGGAATGGGCTAAATGGCTGAGCCATGTCAGCAGCCCTGATTCAAACTGTTATTTACTTATTTAACCATTTTGAAAGTGGTGGGGTGTTGTTGTAAAAATATAAAAATATAAAATATAAAATATAAAAATAAAAGAGTATGGATTGTAGGTCCTGCACCTCAGTGCCCCAGATATCTGCTAGATATCTTGGCAGAAACACAGCCCAGCCCCACACTTTCCTACATTCAAACCCTCACATAAAAGAACACACAACACAGTAATCTTAGATCCAATTGGTAAGATATAATTGCCCACTTAAACATACAAAGCCCAGTACCATCTATCCCTTGAGAACATTAATAACAACCTATAAATACACAGAACAGAATCTTAACATCACCTGCCATGGCTTCTCCCCTCTCTCCATCTCCTATCTCCTCCTCTCTCAGTTCCCCATCGTGTGCTTAAACAGTCCCTTTCCCACTTCTTTCATTACTAACTCTGCCCACTATATCAACTGTTCAATGCTTTTCCCCCCTGCTCAGGTTCTACTGGCTCAACTGTCGCCAACTGTCTTCTCACTCTGCTCAATCTCTTTTGTCCACTAACTGCCCTCTCTTCTTTCCTCCTGCGCCAACCCTATTCTCTGAATCCAATCCCCCTCTCAGGAACCTCTCCTGAGTTTTTCTATCTTCCCCTCTTGCTCCCGACTCCTCCCTCTGCCCAAATCTTGCGCTCTTGCCTTTATTTTATAAATTCAGAGAGAACTCCAAGGCAAACCACAAGAGTGGGGGTGTGTTGCTGTAAAATTAATGATGTGGTTTCCTTTACCCTGCACTAGTGCCCGAACCGTGTGGCCAAATGGCATCTGTTGGTGTCTTCATCTCATTCCACAGAGCGTCTCACCCGCTTAGTTCCACCCCATCTCACACTGCCGATGGCTACTCTCTGAGCCCAGCAGCAATCTCTCTACCCGTCTAGTTCCCAAGGCAGGTTGCCGCCATGCCAGACATACACATCCCAATTCCGTGGCAGGCCCAGTGTCTCCAGCCACCACACACTCTCTTGAACTCAATTAAATCGCCACAGGGAAGAAACACAACACAATGACCTCTGATCCAATTGGTAAGCTATAATTTGCTCATCTAGACATACAAAACCCTGTACACATCCATCCCTTAAGAGCAGTCATAACAACCTGTAGATGTGCAGAGAGGAATCTTAACATCTACTGACATGTTCTCCCAGCTGCTTCCCTCTCCTCTAGTCTCCTCCTCCTCTAAAACTCTTCTCCCGTCCATCCTTCCTTCTCGTCCAATGACAGGCCTCGTTCTATCCTGGACCTGCCTTCACTTGCATAATGACATCAACCTACAGGGGTGAATTCTTCCTGGAGCCATGAGTTGGTGAGTGCTTTGGTACTGTTACAACTTGAGTCTGACATGTCTCCGGTAGGCTGGTATTTTGAGTGCTTGATTCCCAGTTTGTGGTTCCACTTCAAGTCCACAAAGCCTCTAAAGGGTAAACCCAATGGTGGGCCTTTGAAAGTGTTGCCTCGCTCTCACTCTACATCTAACTCTCTCTCTCTCTCTCTCTCTCTCTCTCTCTCTCTCTCTCTCTCTCTCTCTTTCTCTCTCTCTCTTTGCTTTCCGTTCCCTACCATGTGAACAGCCGCTGCCACACACTGAGCCACTCCACGCTGCACAGTGTTCTCTCCCTGACTGAAATCCCCCTGAAAGTGTGATCCAAGCATTCACACAAAATCTGGGCAGGGTAATGCTTGCCTGTGACCCCATAAAGGGGGTGATGACTCTGAAGGATTGTGGGGCTTGCACATGAGGCAGTGTAGCCATGAGCAATGTATCAGGTGATGTTGTTTCCACCTAGAGTTCATGTCAACGTAATGTTCCCAGTGAGTGTCTATCTAATCCGTATCAGTCTTGCCTAGAGCTGAACTATGTATATGGGCGACATTTAAAAGAAGACAC
This sequence comes from Rattus rattus, assembly GCF_011064425.1. NCBI lineage: Eukaryota > Metazoa > Chordata > Mammalia > Rodentia > Muridae > Rattus > Rattus rattus. Next base: position 148,624,785 of record NC_046158.1, on the reverse strand, counting down.
GGAGTCTCTCATCCCCATCTGCTGGCACAGAGAGATGAGGGAAGTCAAGCTCTAAGTGAACGAATTAGGATGTCACATGGCAGTGTCATCTCAAAGAGGACTGGAGGTGGAACTCCGGATGATGAGCAGGTTTGAAGGATCTGGAAAGACAAGGACCAGGTTAGCCACATAGATTTTTTTTTTTTTTTTTACTGACAATAGACATCATGGCCTGGGGAGGAATCTTCTAGGTGGGTAGACAGCAGGCTATACCCTAGATCTATTTCCCATAGTGATCCTATCTTCAGAGACCGGAGCTGATACATACGGTGGGAAAAGGGCAACATGGGAAAACAAAGAAGCTAAAGACACCGGAGGACTGGGGCTACTTGAGAGGCTGGGAGCGCACGCTTCAGGAGTTTGCTGCATCTGCCAATCTGGTGAGCGCTTCATACACTGGGATTAGGTTCAGCTACGGGAAACAAACAACATGTTTTCCTTTTCTTACGTAACCCTGACTCCAAAGACGTGTTTCCATGGCAGTGCGATGCCTACGCCATGTGGTTGCTCTTTCAAATCTTTTTCTGGGTGTTGCCTTTTGGTCACAAGGTGGTTGTTTCAACATCAATGTCTTTATATATATATATGAAGCAGAAGAAAGAGAGAGAGGGAGGGAGGGAGGGTGGGAGGGAAGAGAGAAGGAAGGAGATGGTTTCTACGGCACAGGGCATGTATTTCATGTATTTTCTTTTCTTGGGAAAGCAAACACATCCCTAGAAACCTGCTGGTTGACCCAGTTTGTCTTCTGGCTGGATGGCCGCGTGTGACCGTGCTCAGACACAGGGCTGATTCGCCTACTGCTCCGGGGATCAGTGGATCCATTTCTACCACCGCAGTGGACATTTGAAATTCCTGTTCTTATACAGACCAGCTTGGCTTTCTGCACAGCATCCCTCTCCGCTCTCCTCTTTGACGGCCTCCGAGCCATCCAGAAGGTTCCCTAAGAAAGAGCCCTCCACACCCGTATAAGATGGGTGGTTACCTCCAGCATAGGAAACAGACTGAGACTGTGTGCAAACCTTTCTCCCTCCTCACACATGAAAAAAAAAAAGTATTACTTTTTGAGTTCTATGAAATAATACACTGACATTTAGGCCTCAAATGCTCAGGCATGTCGACATCAGACCATCTGTAGAGGAACTTGGGAGCCGCCATGACATGAGCTTACTTCATCTATGTTGACATCTACTCACGTCCATTTGGCCACACGAACGTTGATGGTCACCTCCACTCACGGGTCAGGAAATGCTATCTGGTTTTCTCCTAGCTCCAGCGATGGATGAACCCATATTCTCTTAAACCAATCTTCTCACTGGACACTGCTTGTGGAGGTGGCAGTGGCTTGGCATGGCAGTGGCATCTTCCCACCTGCCGGTGTTCATCCTCTTATGTGATTCTTTGGCCATGAATGGAAGATGGGATGCACGTGTTGCTATCAACGAACCAAATATAAGAAAAATGATAGGGCATCCTGAGCAAGACGAGGCCATCGAAAGCTGCGATTTCCCCTCTCTCTACGTTTGCTTGCTTGCTCTGAGAACACCAGCTGCCTTGGTTAGACCTGTCTGTGGAAAGTATCACGTGACAAGGCGAACAGTGGCATCCAGACAGTAGCCAATGAGGAAGGGAAGATCTCCCTTGACAGCACAGCCTCTCATCCTAGCTGTAGGACTGAGTGAAGCCACGCTTGGGTCTCTGACTCAATGAAACAGAGATGATTCAGGTACTTTGTTTTAAGCTATTGGATTTGGGGGACTTTTCTTACAGTGATAGACAAGAGAACAGGTTACAGCAATAGACAATAGGCTTATCCTTCGTTCCAATGATTGGTGTCTGAGTCTTCATGTTCAGGATCGAGCCAACAGAAGGCTGCATGCTACGTCTCTGGTAGGAAAAGGGAGAGGCCTGGTGGATGGGGACGCTTACTGTAGGCTGCAAATGGGACAAAGGTGTTGTTGCCTCTCCCTTACCTTAAAAGATGCGGGCTTCCTTCTCACACACGAGAAGAAAACATTTCTTACCATTAACTGCTCCACTTCAGGCCTAATGTGTTCAGAAATCTCAGCTTTGGACCCTCCATGCAGAAACACTGGCAGCACCAAGCCATAAATCTTCAGCTCAATCTATATTCAAGTCTGTTACTGTCCATTTGTCTATGCAAGTGTTCGAGCCAGTCCATTCCATTTAAGACATCCGGTGGACCCCACCCCTCCCCTCTGGTTCCCTGAAACCACTTTCTTTTTGTCCTTTGCATCTCCTGAAGACTCCCATCTGTCCCAAATCACAGCCAAGGCTGAAGGTCAAACCTCCAAGGGTTCAAGGGAGGACTTAGCTCTGGGTTTTCTCCCAAACGACATAATTTTTTCAGCCATATTTCTGGCTTTACAGGGGGAGAAGAGATGTTTTTTAAGTTTGCGAGCACAGGTTAAAAAAGTAATTGAGACTAAGTAGGTAAAAAAAAAAAACATCTTCGATCAAAGAAGCATTCTGTAAGCTGAAATACCGTGTGTTTTTGTGATGGTGCGTGTATATCTTCATATAGGGAACGTCACTATCGTTAGGAAATGTCACGCAAAATAACAAACACACCTTTTTCAATCTGGTTATAAATATGCAGAATGGAGTTTATTTTACGAAAGCGTCGCGGGCTTCCAACTGATGATATATCAATAAAGCTCTCACTCCGAGATGTCATTAAAGCCGCATTTGTTCATTTCTATTTATTACGGGGGGGGGAGACAAAATGAAAAAAGTGGGTTTGAGTCATATTTCCTGTGAGTTCATCATCTGCTGGCATATAACACTTGTGAATTTCATTCAATTCATTTAAAATGATTTCTAACGTGCAGCCAGAAAGTTAAGGGCGTCAAGGAATGCAAAACGATCAGCAGCCATCCAAGATTTCTCAGGAGACAGATTCAGAAAGACAACGAAGGGAGGTTTTCCTTAAGGAGCGGTGTCTTAGAAAAATGACCTCCGATGAACCAGGACGTGTCCTAAGACGCTCGGATCCTCTGCGTTCTGATATCAGTAGACTCCGATGACCTTCTGAAGGTTGTTTTTGGTTTTTTTTTTTCTTCTCCCTTCTATTTTTCTTATGAATAGGTCAGACACAGGCCAGGATCTATGGCTCCCCTTCAGAACACACGTTTTCTTCCTGTTTATTCCATCGCTGTGTGATTACAAAGAAGTCAGCTAGGGGAAAGTGTTGGGGGCAGATGGTGACTCTTCACCCAGAATGTGAACAAAGCCTGTCAGGGGCTGATCACACCCAGGTAGTGAATTTTAAAAGAGGAAAAAGCCAACAGCTAGCAAATCGAAACAAGGCGAGAAGGGGCCTCATCTCCTTTTCAATAATCCTTCAATTGTCCCAGAGAATTGAAGTTCTACAAAAAAATATTTTCATTAGGCTGTCTCTGTCTATTCCAGGGGACTCTTATAGAAGGCAAGTAGCCTTAAAATCTTTCCTTTTGGAGTTATTTTATGAGTGTGGGTGTCTTCGCCTTCATGTATGTCTGCGGCCTTTGTGCATGCCTGGTGCTTACAATAGGCAGAAGAGGTGTTGGGTGTCCTGGAACTGGAGTCGTCGATGGTTGTGAGTCGGACGCAAGGTGGGTGCTGGGGACACAACTCCAGCTACTGGAAGGGTGGCAAGTTCTCAGTGAGAAGCATTAAGCTATTTCTCTAGCTTCTGAAAATCAGGCACCATAAGGGGTGCTATGGTTTGAATGTGACATGTCCCCCACTGGCTTATGGCTTGGTAGCTGTGTCTCCAGATAAAGGTGTTGCTCTGGAAGGGCATGGAACCTTTACCTGCCAGACCCAGCTGGGGAAAATGGGTCACGTGGGGCATTACTTTGTTACAGCTGCTCCCACCTGCATGTGGTCTCGTGAGGGTAGATGGCATTTTCAAACCATTCCTCCCTAAGCTGTTTCTTGCTGAGCACTTGTTCACAGAGACGAGGAAGGAGAAAAAAACAAAAAACAAAAACAAAAACAAACCAAAATTCCAAAAGACCAAAAGCAAAAACAAACCCCCCCCAAATCAACCAACCAACCAATCAACAAACAAACAAAAAGCATAACAAAAGCCAACAGCACCAACAAAGAAACCAACCAACACCCAGGGTGATAGGCAGACTTGATTCACATTTCCCGTGAGTCCATCATTTGGTGGCTTAAAGCCCGTGTCCATTGTGCTCAAACCCTTTAGATTAGTTACTGGACTTTAGGTAAACCAGAAGACAGAGTTAAAGACCTACAGCTCCAGAAGCAGCACACCGTAGTGAAGACACACTCCTCCATCAAGACCATGAACATTCTCCAAGTGATGGGCGCGCAGACACTTTGACGTTAGGCACGCAAATCCCCATTTCCCACATGCTGGTCTCTGCTGCTTCTTTGGAGAAATGAGAAAGCTCGAAGCCCGTGTTCCCTTGATTCCCTTACAGCCTGAGTTCAGGGTTGGAATCAAGTCCTCTTTATCATCCACTCTTAGGGGACATTTAGATGCGTGTGTGTGTGTGTGTGTGTGTGTGTGTGTGTGTGTGTGTGTGTGCGCGCGCGCGTGCCAGAGATGTTTCTTTGTGACTGATGGATGGTGACCTGGTACTCGTGAGGTGACACCGTGTTCCAGGGTCTTGTCGAATCGCATGGCAAGGAGCAGTTATGGCAGCAGCAGAAGCTGTCGATGAAATGGCAGCGGTACGGCTGTCAAGCTCACAGTCCCTCTTTATCTTCCCAACATCGTGATAGGCAGACCCTCAACCCTTTGGATGAGGCTTCTGATTCCCAACCGTTCTTTCATTCATACCCTATCACCTACGTTTCCAGGGTCAGTAGAATGGCCAACTTTCAACTCTTCTCAGTATTTCTCCATTAGTTGGGAACGTCTTGTTTCCAGGGAAACACTTGAGGACTTAAAAGTCAAGGACGATGGCTCTCCCGAAGAGCCAGCCATCGGAGATGAGGAATTCTACCTATTCCAAATCTTGCCTGTGGATCCAGCATGCGCCCTTCCTCCCCCAGCAGGAAAACACACGTTACTGAAGGGAAGAAAATCACTGCTCTAGAGCCACAAGGCAAAGCCATGCGCTAGCTGGCTGGAGAGATCCACCGGCAGCTCCCAGAATGCTTGCATTCTCCCCAGATGGATCCCTTGAGGAGTTTGCTACCTTTTCACCCAACGCCACCGGATCTGGCCCTGTCTTTCGATTTACTCATTTCTCCTATGGCAAGATATTAAGCAACAATCTCAGATAAAGACCCACTCATTTGAACAAAGGGAAAGTGCCTCACTTAGACCCATTGTAACCAATTCCCATTATAACCAATTCTCTCTGAACATGTGGACCCAACAAACGGGAGATCGCTGCGTAGCTCGAACAATGAAGTTGTTAGTTAACGGAATTAACAGTGTGTTGTCTCACTGCGATGACAGCGGTAAAACAGGAGACGTGCAGCCGATACAGTCACAACTGAATCGTAATGGATGAGATATTTACAGCAAAGCTGTTCAAACATTGAATAAAATATGGGAAGTGCTAAAGCAGATGTGTTTTTATTCTTCTGAGCTGAAGCTTGTAAGGTAGAAAAGAGAGTTTGAGTAATAATCGCAGGTTCTGATTCACACGCATTAATAAATATTCATACGGCAGCAGCCGCTGAAACTTTCCAAACGCAGAAATAAAGTGAGAAAGCCTGTGTTTGCCTCACACGGGGCTAAGTTTAGCTTCCCAGGCAGACGTGTCAATATCTCCATTAGGGCCTCACGAAAGCTCCATTTGACTTCCTACTGCCTTCTGGGTCTTGCTGGTGGATCTGTCCTGTTTCCTTTTCCTTTCTCTCCTTTCCCACCTTCCTTTTGTTCCTCTAGAGTCTCAGTACTTTTCCCGATTCCAATCACCAGGAAGTAGAAAGAGATGATGACCCGGTCTGAGAGAGGGGAGCTGTATCTTGGGGTGGGGCTAGAGATGGGAGGGAATGTGTGTTCTCTTGAGTTAGGTAAAGGAGCTCGACCTCTCAGTGGGAAGCACAATCTCTGTGCACCTGAGCAGCGGGATGCCTGATTTCTGCGGAGGCGCAAAAAATTCATGTGCTCTGGGCTCTTTGTTTTTTTTTTAACGAGCAGGGTCTCTCTCTCTCTCTCTCTCTCTCTCTCTCTCTCTCTCTCTCTCTCTCTCTCTCTCTCTCTCTCTCTCTCTCTCGGCATAAGGGAAGGCTTTCCTTTGCCCTGATCTGGAATAATTAGGAGAAGTTTAATCTGGGCTATGTGACTCCGGGTCCAGCTTGTATTTCTCTGCCTTTCGGGAAACAGGGGACGCTTTGTGTAAAACTGGCTTGAATCTGAAGAGAGAGAGGGAGGAATGAAGGAAGGGAGATAAGTGAGTGTTGCAGGGGCTTGAATTCCTCTGGCGAGGGGGGCACAGCCATCCCGGCATGGACTCGTGTTTGGGTGTGGAGAGCCTTTGATGGATGACCATGCTTGCTGCATCCTGTAGCATAACAGAGCGCTGTGGGGTTGCTATGACGCCCTTTGTTCCTTTCTCTGCTTTTATTGGCGTGTGTATGTACCTTGGCTTGTATGTGGAACCACGGGGCTTTGTGTCGTGTTTTCATTTTCTCTTCTGCTTTATTAATGCCCGCGTCCTTTTGTCTCCTCCACAACCCCGCACCTCGTCCCCACGCTCGCGTCAGGCCTTTCATTTGGATCCTATTCTTTGCGTTCCCTCCGTTAGTTCCAAATGAAGCCTCGCTGCTTCCTCCCGTCCCCACCTCTGGCTTTGACCTCATTATCTTTTCCTTTCAGTGAATTCCATCCCCCACAGACTTAACAGTAAGTGTTTCCTTTCCTTGTGCTGCTGTGTCTTCTCTGAAAATATGAATATGATGTTTTGGCACTTATCTGGGACTTAAAGAGTTTTAGCATTCGGGATATCAAGCACAGTAGCTTCTGATGGGCAGGCCTGGGGACCAATCAGAGAGGGGCAGCCCAAAGCCAGGGCTCCATGGGATCATCTAATGACCTGAGGCCTCTTGGCCAAATGGCAGCAAATCCTAGGAGATCTTGTCCTGGGGTAAGCAGGGTTCCCTGGGGGGCAAATGCCCAAACAACCTGTACTGGGATTGGGCGCCCAGACACAGTAGCGGCAGATCAAAGAGAGTTATAATGAAGGTGTATTTAAAGTGTTTAAATGTATGCTGTCCATGACTGTAATAAACCCAGTACTCTTGAGGCTGAGGCAGGAGGGTAGCCTGGGCTACATAGTGAATCCCAGAGTGAGAGCATCACTCAAAAAAATCCCAAATCAAACCAACCAAAGGGAGGAAAAACCTGTTCACATTGAAACGAATGCTTCTTGCACAAATCCAAAGGAAACACACACATTTATCAACCGTATTTTATTTATATTCATAACTGATAGTTAATCTTGGGAAACAGGATGTGAAGAAAAATTAGATCCCAGAGAGCACACAGCGTGTGGAAGCTGGCTTTGCTGGCTTTGCTGGCAAGAGCCCAAGGAGTTGTTTGGTTGGTTCACAGACTGGATGAAGCTTTCATTGCTCTTTGAACAACTAACAAGATTTTGTTTTTCTTAAAGGAAGGTGAGGGCAATACTATGAGCTTTAGAAGGCACACACACACACACACACACGTGTACACACACACATACACATACATACCTGCATGTGCATACACATACACATGCACGTGCACACACACTACACATACACATATACATACATACATATATACACACACATACATACATATACACACATGTGTACATACACACATACATACTTGCGTGTGCATACACATACACATGCACGCATACACATACACATGCACGCACACACATTCACATATACATATACACATACACATACATACATACACACATACAAACATACATACACACATACATACATACACACACATACATATATACATACACACATATGTACATACACATATACATACACACATACATACACACATACATACACACACAAATGGGAACACATACACACTCACAAACTCTGCAGAGGAGTTATTACTGTGAAATCAGTCTATTGGACAGAATATCTGGAGAATCTGTCTCTCCTCTCCCCCTCTGATTTCTCCCCCTTCTTTGGACGGCCTAAATGCTAGCTTGACAGCGCAGAGCAACACAGCCCAGGTGAGAACGAGACTTGCCAGCGGCCGTGTTTCTGCCTCTATGAAGACTAGGCTGGCTCCAGACATGCTCTAGTGCGGGATGAAGCAGCCCCATGTGCCAGCGACAAACTTCCTCCGAAAATACAAGATCTGCAAAAAGCGAGCCAGGTAGGGCCACTTGCAGATGAGTGAAAATAAAAAAAAAAAAAAATTCAGTATGGCTTTCCGAGCGCTCGCACTTAACTGCTTGCTGACTTTTTCTTTCTTTTTATTCATGGGACAACAGAGATTTGTGCAGAGGGGTGACCGGTACCCAAGGCAATTAGCACTTAAATAGAGGCCGTTCATATAATTAAAGCATTTGTGAGAAACATTGAATGCATAAATGACTCTTCCTTTAGGGCAGACTGGGCTGTAGTTTTATTCCAGCTTAAGTCTTCTTGTGTCGTACTCCGGTGACCCCAGCAACCCCATGCGAGGAGGACCTTTCCTTGTGAAGGAGATTTAGTTTGGGAAAATGAAGCATCTGTCCTAGTGGATGACTTAGGATGGCATAGGAGGTCCAAATTCCGTCTTCGTAGCAGCTTCTAATCCTCCGTCCCGAAATTGGTCCGTTTCCCCTCAACTACTTTGAAAACTAAACTCTCTCTCTCTCTCTCTCTCTCTCTCTCTCTCTCTCTCTCTCTCTCTCTCTCTCTCTCTCTCTCTCTCTCTCTCTCTCTCTCTCTCACACACACACACACACACACACACACACACAGGGCATAGGCCACAGGACAGCTTCAGGAATGTCTGCTTTGGAGACAAGGCCTCTCGCTGGCCTGGAGCTCAGCAGGTAGGCTGGGCCAGTGACCTCCAGGGATCTGTCTGTCTCTGCCTCCCCGGTGCTGGGATCGAAAGCACGCAGCACCGCACTCAGCATCTCTTTTTAATCGAGAACGTTGGAGGTTTTATTCAGGTTATTATGCTTGTGAGTCAAACATTTTTTTTCCCTCTGAGATATCTCCCTGACCCTGAGAATTCATTTCTTATCACCGATGAACAGATTCTGAGCTCTGGGACAAACCCATCACTAAACACATTTCCTAACAGCTAGATCAAAGACTAAACCGAGCCCCTGAGTCATCTCCAAAGCAACATGGGGACATTTTCACGGCAGGTGCGGCAGGGGGTGTGTGGGGTGTGTGCTCCCGGGCAGGCCGAGGTCGTGCAGATGTTCTCACTCAATTGGATTTTCCTCACCACGCTTGCCTGTGCGGCTTTGGTATGCGAACGTTCACTACTGAAAACTGGGCCCGTGGCTCTCACAACGAACCCAGCGACCTGACCAATCAGCTCCGAGTCTACATGTTGCCAGGGAAACCAAACCATAGTCACAAAAGCAGAATGATCACAGTGGGGAAAATATAAAATGTGGCCTTTTCATAGTCAGAGGGAGAAAGGGATAGCACAGGCTGACCGGACGTAGCAGAGAATGACACTGGATTCAGGGCAGCATGTGACATGGGTACACATCTGTGGCGATGGACGAGAAAACAAATGGGCATGTGTGTGTGTGTGTGTGTGTGTGTGTGTGTGAGAAAAGAACTAACATTCATTATGTAACCGTAAAATGGTCAAACAATAAGAGAAAGATAATAAAAAAAATGCGTACCTCAGCCGGGAGTGAACTCAGGATTGCAGGGAGATGGTAGATGATTGTCTGTGGTAGAAAGATGGGCATCCTCAGGAATATGTTTTCCCAGAAGCCCTGGCTCTGTAGAATGCCACCGTGCCCTCTTAGCTGGTCAATGTCCCCACCTTTCCAAGCATGTTGATGCAACTGCTCCCAGATATCAAACCACCCCTTGCTCTCGGACAGTACTCACCATCTGTGGGCTCGCAGGCCCTCCCACTTCGTTCTGGGCCTCTTATCATAGCGCCCTAATGGTGCCGAGAGGCAGGAGCCACAACAGACTGCTCCCCTGCTGAGAGTTCCCATCCCGACTTCCCATTGCAGGGTGAGTGATGACCTTTGTCCTCCTTGGCTGGGCAGGCGCTGTCCCCATTGGACACCTCCCCCCACAACTCCTTGTCCTGTCGTCCACCATCATGGATTCTCTAGTCTGCTCTTTGAGTGTGCCAAACTCACACACACTTGTATTTGTTCACTATTGCTGCGCTGCAAAACTCCTTGCTGGTCTGGTTGAAGCAACAGAGCTGTGTTCCCTCACTCACCTGAAAGCCAGATCCAGACTCGAGGGATCTCGGTGTGGTCTTTCCTGCAAGGGTCTCTGGGTGTCTGATCCAGGTCCCTTCTGTAAGCCCCTGGTACTTGAGGGTGTCCCCGGTGTTCCTTGGCTTGAGGGCTTGCCTCTCTGGTCTGTGATCTGGTTGCCACCCGTGGGCCTCTTGGTGTCTCGCAGAGCTCTTTTCTCCTATTCTCAGGGCCTTTGGATTAGGGAGCGCCGCAATGGAGTGGGACCTCTCCTTAGAGCGAGGGACAGAGCTCCGTTTCCAAATACCGCGCTTGTGTTCACGGTCGAGTTCGCCGACCCTCGGACGCAGGACCCCCACGGACCTTTGTGGGAGTCGCAATTCAGCCATCCTTTCCCACGAGAGCTGCTGTAGATGTGGTTCCCGGGTCTTGATCTCTGGGCATGGGTAAACTGAGGAAAACTGGGCGGAGTTGTGGGGCCAGAGGAGCACAGCCGTGGCTGTGTTGGGCCCCACTCTGTCCCGTTCAGTCGCAGAGCTTGGAGCTCCCTCTTTTCCCAGCAGCACACGTTGGGAGCGGGAGACGGCTCCGTAGGTAAAGTGCCGGATGCTCAATGGTAAGGACGGAAGTTTGATGCCTAGAACCAACATAAAAATCCAGACTCGGTTACGTAAGCCCAGTGTGTTCCTGTGGAGAGATGGAAGGTGGGGAGAACACTTGGACGCTCGTGCCCCACAGCCTCCGAACCTCGTTGCAAACAAAGGTGAAGACTGCGGTCCGCTCCTGATCCTCCCTGAGCACTGCACACCCACCAGGGCACAGAGACGGCTGCATTCACACGGGTGTCTATACACACAAGCAAATGATGGAAATTTAACACGGTTGAATTTCTGATATTTAGTATAGGAGTCACTTTAGGGTTTGCTGATTAACAGCGCTGGCTTCCCTTGCGGGGGACCCAGGTTTCGTTTTTGGCACCCACATAGCTGCTCATAACCCCCCCCCGAAACTCCCATTCCAGGGTACCACGTGCCCTCTTCTGGTCTCTGCCAGCACCTGGACACTTGCTACATAGACAGACAAGCAACCATACACCGACACATAAATAAAAACAAAAGTCGAAGAAACAAAGAATTAGTTTAAATAGATTTCATTTCTTTTTCTGCTCATTTTCCACTTTGGGAGGCACGGCTGTAGAAAAAGACCAGAGAACATGCCCTTGTCCCCGACCAGTTAAGGAAGACAGTGCTTCTGGATAGAATGGTTCCCCCCCACCCACAACCCTGCCACCCCTGACCCCCAGGTCTGCAGCTCAGCTGTGTTCTTCGGGAAGGAGCCCAGCACACAAGGCTGACTAGAAGAGAACATCAGTGCTCACAGGTCTGAGAGGATGGGCGCTGCTCTTTCCAACCATTTGTGTGCTTGGCGTGGAGCCTCCGCTCTTCAGACAACCTTACCCATCTCCCCCTCTCTGCTAGACCGGCTTTGGTCCCTTCTCTCACAGCCTCTGGGCACTGAGGAATCTATAACACGTGACAAGCCATCTTGTCAATGCAGCTGGCTCTGGAGATGATCTTGTTGCCCGAAGCCACTGGCATTTGTTCTTGAGCAGATGCACTGGGCCCTGGTGTCATTGCTCCCCGAGTCCATGGTAAACTGCGCAAGCCACAGGGAGTCTCTCAACTGTGCTGTGAGCCCGTCCTAGACTTACCGCAATGCTGGATAAATAAGACACAGACGGACAGCCGTCGGATATGTGTGGTAAGGCTGACGGTCATTCTAAGAGCACCAAGGGCTTAGGAACTCGGGGCTTGTTCTTTCCCAGGTACTGCACTTGGTAGTCATGTGAATTTCATGGTCACTCGTTCTCACAACCTGTGATCAGCACTGTGTGTCTGAGGTTAGAGCACGAAAGAGCTCCTCGGTGCAGAGAAATCAAACAAATTGAATAACAGGTGTCACTGTCAGGGAAAACATTCCCCCCTCCCCCCAGACTAACTCTGGTTAATCAGTGATGTCTATGGATTTTGTGATCTATCGGATGGTCACGTGGGCCAGTTTTATTGGCTTGTAACCATCCTACCCCAGTGCTTCATATGAAGCAGGATTTTATAAAGTGACCTTAGTGACCCTCGACATCATTTAATCCCTCCCCACTTGGTTGTGGGAGGAACTTCCTACCATCATGAGTTACGCCTGAAGGGCCTTGCCATTGTGAATATGACAATTTATTAGTTGACCAATAGCTGGAAGGACTACTAGAAGTGGATGAGCCACACCTGATCAAGTGGCCTCTTAAGAGAAATAGAGCCATTACTGAAGAAAGTCCCAAAGGATGCAAGGGACAATCTCCTGTGACTCTAGAACTGACAGGGCCACATGGCAAGGGATGTGGGCAGTGACATGAGCTGTGAGAGGCTACGGATGGACAGACATCAGAAAGAAAAAGGAGCTTCAGTCACCCAGGGGGTGACTTCCTTCAACAGTCTGAAGGAGCTTGGGGACATATCTATCCTTGGATGTAAACCCTGTCCATGTAAACCTTGTTTTCATCTCCATAAGATCCCAAGGAGAGGACCTCTGGGAAAGAGGCCCAGCCTGGACCTGTGACCTGTGAGCTTCCTGCCAGGAAGCTGAACTACTGGCCATGTGAAAAGCAAAAGCTAGAAAACTGACATATTCTCAGACGTGCCCACACAATCCTATCGACTCACCATGAAAAGGCTTCTATATTTTAAAAACATTATCTCCTGGGTCTGGAAGATGGCTCAATCAGTAAACTCTGCCTTATAAACATGGGGAACCGAGTTCAAGTCCCTGAACCAAACCACGTAAAAAGGCAAAAGATAGTGGCGTGTGTTTATCATCCCGGCGAGGGGGGAGGAGGCAGGAGGATCTCTGGGGTCTAACAGTCACCCGGTCTAGCTGTTTGGTGAGTATAGCGCCAGAGAGTCGGTCTGAAGAAGAATGCGGTGGGAACCTGAAAAATAACAGCGACCCCTATCGTCTCGGAGGAGGAAGTTCTCCACTGGGTGAGTCCTTGAGGCTGGGCCTCCTCCCCATCACTCTGGCTTTACCACGTTCCCAGACTTATGCGATTCTCTTTTCCCTCACACGGTCGCGTAGGCAATGGAGCCAAGCGACCGTAGATGGAGCTCTCTGAAACCGTGAGCCAAAATAAGTCTTCCCTCCTTGAAGTACAGTTTGTCTCAGACTGAAAGTTCTAATCAGCACAGTGGCCTTTTGCACACAGCTCTTCTCACTTCTGATGCTCCACGTTACCGCTCCCTACCCGCTCCGCTCCCTTCTGGCCAGAGGATGTCAACTGCCCCTTTGAATAATATAGTGCTTTCGGCAAACCTCCCCAGGGTGATGCTGGCTATACTGTGCTTCTCTGTGGTCTTTTGTGGGATCCCCTGAGAATTATGTAGGGGGGGGCGGGGGGGACGGGGGGGCGGAGCTAGCGTCTGGCTGCAGCGTGCTCTTCTTCGGCAAAGAGCTCGCATTTGGTCCTCTCTTTAAGCTTCCCAGAGTCGCTTTTGTTTGGTTACTGGGTCTGGCGAAACAGTTCTCAACTTGATTGGTCGCGACCCCTTTGGGATTGAAAGACCTTATCCCAGGGGTGGCCCAACACCATTGAAAACACAGATGTTTACATTGTATTTCATAATAGCAGCAAAATTGCAGTTATGAAGAGTTGAGGGATAAATGTATTAAAGGGTCGCAACGTTAGGAAGGTTGAGAACCACTGGTCTAGCAGACGGAAGTGACGGGGAAGGGGCTCTTTATCAGGAGAGGCGTGCTAGCAGGGTTTTCCATCAGGATATCCCACTCAGAAGCGTTTTCTTTTGAAGCAAGCGCAGGTCCAAATTCCTGAAACAGGCTCAGATGTGACGACGGAGCATATTTTAAAGATTTGTTCATGTTTCTTGTGCAACTAAATTTCCCCCTGAATTCCATTTTCCTGTAGATTATTCTTTTTTTTTTGAGACCTTCTGGAAAGGGAAGGCACGCTCTGTTCTGATAGGGAGTGATTCTATTTTGCATACTGACATGCATTTTAACAAGGAAAAGGTCATGGACTGGGATGGTTCGGCTTGTTGGCGTGACAGCCGACATTTACCTGAGCCTTCTCGATACACTGCGGTTTAAAATAATTTAGTGAAATAATTGTCATGATTGATTTTATATTTCCTTTTTGGACCCAGAGTTCACCTTTGTTCCTCTCGGGGTGGGTAACTTCCCGGAGCAGAAATTTTCCTTTGATGGGAATCCACTTCTGAAGTTCTGGATGGATGGCAAACTTTGATTAAAATCACGAACTCTTTTATGATCTCTTAGCAAAAGCTGGTGAACTCAATTGCTGCTGACATATTCCTTGACCAACATCTGTTCTTCGGGTGACATTAGTATGGGAGAAAATAAGCAGCTGAGATGGTTTCAGCATAATATTCTTCCTTGTAAATTCCACATCTCGGGGCTTTCAGAAGGACCCAGAGATGATGGTGGACATGTAAACACATTGCCATCACAATAGTGCCCGTGTGGTTTGGCTGGCCAGACTTTTGACAAAGGAGAGGAAAAAAACAAAACAAAACAGTGGTTAGTTTTAATCCTTGACTTGACACAACCTAGAATCATCTGGGAAGAGAGTGTCAATGAGGGATTGTCTGCCCTAGATTGGCCTGTGGGCATGTCTGTAGGACATTGTCTTCATTAAGTGATGTAGGAAGACCCAGCCCACTGTGGGCAGCACCATTCTCTAGGTAAAGCATCCTGAACTGTGTAAGTGTAGAGACATTGAGCACAAACATCAGCATCCATGTGTTAATTTCTCTCAGCTCCTGACTGTGGATCTGATGAACTGTTTGAAGCTCCTTCCTTCATTCCCTGAAATGATATAAGACTATACAACTTGGAGTTGTAAGCCTTAATAAAACCCTCTCTTCCCTAAAGTTGTTTCTGTGGTGGTGGTGGTGGTGGTGGTGGTAGTAGTTTGTTTGTTTTCTGTTTTTGTCAGTGAATTTTTATCATAGAAACATAAATGAAATTAGAATAACCCAGGTGTGTTTCGAAGAGTTGGTATAATGAAAGAAAGGAATGGATTTGATGTCACCTTGAGTTCCTGATTCCACCTTAGAGAACATGTTACAATGAATACAGCAATGGTCACTTAAGGCCATTTCTAACTCTGTGGTAAGCTCCATAACATGCAAAGCAATACTGTAAGTACGAAGATCTTGAGGGGAAGAGATTATCTGGGTGGGCCAATGCAATCAGAAGGAGGGGGGAGGGGAGAAGGTGGGTCAAGGACACAAGGAAGCATGGAATGAAAGGAGAGGCGATGTGGCTTGAGAGTTGGGTGACAGGCTAGGAGTCCAGGAATACATTCACCTCTGCAGAAACTAATGAATGAATGAATGAATGATGAATGGATGAATAGAAAAGACACTAATAGTTTCTAGAACTTCCAAGAAAAACACAATCTTTACAGATTTATTCACTTTTATTTGTATGTGTATTTTATTTATGTGCATGTGGGTGGGGTGCCTACAGAAGCCAGAAAGGGTCTTCAGATTTCCTGGAGCTAGAACCCCAGGAGGTTACAACCCTTACTCCCTGGGTGCTGGGAACTGAATTCAGGTCCTCTGAAAAGAGAGGTAAATGCTCTGAGCAACTGAGCTGTGGCTCCAGCCCCGAGAAAGGTGTTATTGACAGCTTCGTGTGTGTGCTTGAGGTCCGTCAGTGTGCATGTGAGTGAGCATTTGCCTGGGAGCAGGTGAGCACGCAGGTGTATGGAGAGTCCAAAGTACAAACACAGGTGTCTTCACTCTCTCTCCATCTTGTTTTCCGAGATGGGGGTCTCTCGTTGACCAGGAGCTTGCCCAGTAGGCTAGGCTGACTGGTAAGATGGCTCCAGGGGCCCTCCTGTCTCTGAGTTTGCAGGCATAGGCCACCGTGTCTGGCTTTCTTCGTGTAGCATCTGGGGCTCGAACTCTGGTCCTTACTCTTGCATGACAACCTCTACAGATGAACTACTTATCCACCACTGGCTAACAACTTTCCCTCAGCACTGTAAGACTTATTCTGGATTATGACCTCTGGGACAGTGGAGTGATTCAGCTGTGTTGCTTTAAATCACCAAGAACGTGGTCATCGCTTACAGCAGTGAGGAGCAGCTAATGACAAACTGATCCAAAGGAGGTGGTACCAAGCTGGATAGTGGAGCAGAAAGATGGCAGCATGCCTCCCCGCTCCTAGTCTGGCCTCTGTCATCTTGTCATCGAGTTTGTCACTTCTTAGCTTAGCCCGCACTGGAGAGAAATAAATTTAATTTTTATATAAACACTCCCTCTTTTGGGGTTCGGTGCTGCTACATGTGGTAGTTCTGTCTTGAAGTTTGTTATTGGGTGATCTGGCTTCCGTTAATTTCAGGACTACACTGAGGGGAGACGTCTCTGCTGTGAACGACACCTCACAACCCTCTCCTCCTCCTAACACTCACATACCAAGTCAGTGTTTTCCCTCTGCTGAGTCAGCCCAAGGCTAAGACCAGGCAGCTAGCAACAGTTTCTACAACCCAGAGCCCACTAGAATCACTGAAACCCATCATTCCTCTGGTGGTCCTCTGTCTTTCTTTGCCTGCCCTTGTGGAATCCAAGAGGCTGAGGTCCAGGTGTCATCTTCCTCACTTCAGCATCCCAGAGAGCCTGGTGCTGCTCCTTCCGGCCCCGCAGGGCACACCTATGGTTTCCTGCAGTCGGGAGTCAGTCAGTGAGTGACCTTATAAATAAAGGCTTGACGCAAATCACCCACTGGCCCATCCTCTAAGTTATGGAGGACGGTTAACCACAGCAGCAACAACAATAATAATAGCGACAATGACAGCCATCTAGTAAGTCAGAGCCTAACTTCAGAACTTGAGAATCATTTGAAGAAAACAGGATGTGGGAGAGTGGCCCCCAGCATAGAAGTGGGGTAGGGATGTTGCTTTTTTGTGGTTAGTGATGATTAAGTCCAACCTGAATGTTGAAGGGTAACGAGTAGGGGCTGTCCACGTATTTAGGGCACGAGGCATGGGTGTGTGTGCAGAGGTTAGGGAGCTAGAGGAATTAGGAGGCCAGGTGGTTGGATCATGAGGGGGCCGTGAGAGAGACAGAGAAGGTCAAGTGCAGCCAGACGAAGGTAAGGATTCCAGCTTTGTATCTAGGTACCGTGGGAAGCCACCGGAGGCTCATGAGTGGACGCCCTTGGCTCTAACTCGGAAGCTAAAGCGACCGCTTTGCACAGTGCTATCTTAAGCACAGGGAAAGTGGGCCTGCCATATGGCATGGTCCAATTCTGTCATGCCAACTTTCAAGGGGTCCCTCCTGGGGTCTTAAAAATTATATTATAGCTGACTACTAATGGGCACAAGAGTTATGATCTGGGACACCAGAGCCATGCGGCCTGCCTGTGTCTGTGTCTGCAGTCTGTGCGTCAGATAGGCTCTTTCTGTGAAGTTGATGAATATGAGTGCTTGGAAGTATTTTATGGATCAATGAAATAGCAATGAAGTTGGAGGCGCTTTAAGTTTATTTATAAAGCCGGGTCATCTAGAGGTCAGACACCATTACAGCAAATGCAACTGTAATGACGGTCTTTGATAAATTTGGTTTTTAAGCCCTAACCCATGTCCTACTGATTCCACATATCATGATCTATAGACCCACAATTTCTCAAATGCAACCTGGGGGGGGGTTAGGGGGGAGAGCAGGCAACAGAACTGAAGCACCCTGCACCCCAATGGTATATTTTCAGATTCGTCCCATTCCTGTGATAACCAAAAATTAAACCAAGCTGATAAACACACACACAGAGAAGTATGGATCAAGACACAAATATTTATCTTTATCCATCCTGCTGTAGACGTGGTCACATGTCACTGCATAAATATTGGGTTTGATGACACAATTCTGTAGCAGCGTCTTTGGGACAGTTATTGAATGTATGTGAACTGAGTTACCCTAAGATCCGAGGAAGACCTGAATTCAGTGACACATTTGAGTAGCAGGATTCTAGATGGGAGACCAGCCATTGCTGTACCATGAGAACAAACGACCTTGGTGTGGCTAGAACCAACCGATGCATCTGTGTGCAACCTCCAAATCGTAAGACCCGGGGAACACCATGGAAGGGTGGGTAGGAAGGTTGTAAGGACCAGAGATGTAGGATGCCTGCAGGAAGATCATGCCATCTAATTGTGTCAGGAGAGTTGCATCCAGGACATCTCAACAATATGGTGGCCTAAACAAGACTTGCACAATGGCACCAGCAGCTGATGTGCCATGCCAACATAGATGGGGGCAGGAGGGAGGAGATCTGGAAAGGCCTTGTCCCTAGACGAAGATCTGCACGTCATTACTGGCTGCTGAGAGAGGAAGGACCAGTGTTCTCTAAGAATGAGTCCGCTGATAAGTTATTTAATGCCAAGTGGCCAGCCACACACACACACACACACACACACACACACACACACACACACACACACACTCACAAACACACCACACCACATACACACAAACATACACATACACATATACATGCACACAGACACATATACTCACAGACACATACCACAAACACACATGTACACACACATATACATTCACAAACAAACCACATACACATACACACAAACACACATATATATATACACATACATGTACACACACGCACACACACACACAAACACACATATACACACATGCACATACACACACATACACATGCACACACATACATACAACACACATACACACACATGCACATACACACATACATACATACACACACGCACATACACACATACATACAACACACATACTCACACATTCACATACACACATACATACACACACATGCACACACACATACATACAACACACATACACACATTCACAAACAGCACATACACACAAACACACATGCACATACATGCACATGTACACAGACACATGTACTCACAGACACACACACACACTCAGCAGGTTATATTTTCACACACGCATGTACATATATCTGACAATAGTAGTTTAAGGTGAGGTCATGAATTTGTGAGGGGGCCGGGAGAACACGGGGGAGTGGGAGGATGAGGAAGAGGAGACGAAAATGAAGTAAGGAATGCTTGAGCATGAAATTCTCAAAACACGTTTGAAAACTTAAACAAAATGAGTTGCTGTAATCATATGTAATTATTTCTGTAGAATATATAAAACATGCACTTGCGTTGCAATGGACAACATTAGAAAGAAGGCAGACATTTACAGGATACAGAGAGATTGAAAAAAAAACCCACTAGTGACACACGCCTCTGCTTTGCCCCACTAATTTTACGGGTGTAAGGAACTGGACTTTTATAATCTATTCTGTTGGAGACTGGGGTGGGTCTGTCTCTAGCCTCACACCTATGACAGAGCCTGGCCGGAGTGGGTCCGGGTATGGGTATGGATCTGTAAGTACTGAACCACTCCAGGAGCTTAGGAACCGGATGCTGGGACCCACCCAAGCGCTGGGTGGGCGGAGCGGATCTATCTCAGCTCTCTCAGCCCCTCCCCAGTGAGAGGAGAGGCCCTCTCTTGTTTCTCCTCCTATCCTGATGCCTTGCTGAAACAGACAGACAGTGGAGTCCTCTCTAGATAATCAAAGGCTCTGGGAGAGGCAGGATGGAGAGAGCGTAGGGTTTTTGTTTCAGTTGGATAAAGCTTTAGCAGTCTGTGTAAACAGCCAAGAGCCTTGTTTCTCGATAAAAGACTCTCTAATCAGTTCTAATCCAAGAGCAACGTTGGCACTGAGAGATTGTAAAGGCAAAATATTCACTTTGAAAAATGAAACCCATTCAATTCAGGGCATTGTAATTTCCCATTGTGAGGCTGTGGTACCGGCGATTAAATTCTATTGTGTGTCTGCAGCCCTCGTTAGCGGCGATGTTTGCTATTATTAACTGATATTCTAAGAACATCCACTCTCCATAGTGAAGTGCTGCTTGGCTCCTGAGAGATAATTTGCATATGTCTTGAGTTTGCCCTTCATGTTCTTTTCTTTCTCATTCTCTGTACGATACGTATCTGGGATCCCATCTCATAGGGTCCGCCTCTTGGCGTACTCCCTGAGCATGCTCAGTTGTTTGGCCGTGTCGTTCACATCTGGATAACCCTGGAAACTTACGCCTGGATCTATCAGCTACTGTTTCCCCTGTGGCAGGAAAAATAATTTCTGAAAAAAAAAAAAAAGTGTCTTGGGTTGTATTCCCAGCAGCAGAACCCAAGAGGAGGTTTTGTGTCAAAACACAGGTCCACAGGTCCGATGGGGCCTGCATGTGAAACCTGTGGGTCTGAAAGTGTCCACAGGTCTGGAGGTTTCCATTTTTACTTCCAGATTTTGGGATGTTTATAGAGGTTTTATCAGTTGAGCGTCTCTAACACAAAAATCCAGCACCCTCTGAATTCTGAAATGTTTGTCTTCTATTGACATCTCTGAAATTTAATTTGATCATGTTCTGTGACTTGTCCTGAGAGGGAGGGTGTGAAAAAAAAAATCTCTGTTCAACTCTGATAGGGCACCGGCGGTCCACCGAAGCAAGCTATTAAAGTGCAGCTCAGTGAGCCAATGGGGTTGAAACGGAGTCACCCAGAGGAGCAGGGGGGAGGGTCACCCAGAGGAGCAGGGGGGAGGGTCACCCAGAGGAGCAGGGGGGAGGGTCACCCACAGGAGTAAATTACAGGAAACGCCAGCATCGAGGAAGACTCCCCTTCCACCCCGTTGGCTCCCCAACATCTACGTGAGATTAGTGTGCCCGGTTCTGCGGTTCTTCGAGGGTCTCACGGAGGCCATCACAGCTGCTTGGGTCTATTGACATCAGGGGCTGGGCTACCACATGCCTGGATGTCACCGCCCTATCATAGGGGTGTGTCTGATTTAATATAGTTAGAACAGAGATGCTCAGTGTGTGACTGACAAGTGCTCCCAGGAAAGACGGATAGAAAGGAAGTGGGATCAGGAAGGAAAAGCCAAGCGCACAGCAAGTATCATTATATCAGGGAAGGGTAACCTGGGCTCAGCAACACAGGGGAGTGAGACTCCGGGCCAATGTGGAGCAAAGTCACTGTCAGTCATTCGTAAGGCTGCAGCCAGGATTATTAATTCCCTGAGGATTTGGGTTCTAAAGACGCAGACAGAAGAGGAGCCATATATTTGTATAATTTAATATGTATGATATTATACATATGAATACATATTATATACAAATAACTAATGTTATTTATAACATATAACCTAGATTTATAGAGTGTATATAAAATATATGCATATGGAATGGTATATAATATATAAAATATATAACATATAAAATATATAATTATATATAAGAATTTACTTTCCAACCATAGTTTCCCTCGCCCTTCTCCTGCCTGGCACTCCCCCTAGCTCCCCTCTGTACTCTTATCCCATAATCAGAAAATGGCAGGTCCCCCATGGATGTCGACCAAATATGGCACATTTGATTGAAATCCAGAAGAGGAGTCTCAAGGGAGCCATGGAAGAGGTAACTTCAGCTTCATGCCTATGGCCCCATCATCAGGAGCAGTGAATAGTGAATGTGATTGGTGTGTGTGTGTGTGTGTGTGTGTGTGTGTGTGTGTGTTTGCGTGTACATGTACATATGTGTGTATGTGTGTGAATGTGTGTGTATGTCTGTAATATGCATGTATGTATGTGTGTATATGTATGTATGTGTGTATATATGTATATGTGTATGTGTGTATGTATGTGTGTGTCTGTGTGTATATGTATGTGTGCATGTACATATGTATGTATGTGTGTGAATGCGTGTGTATGTCTGTAATATGTATGTATGTGTACATGTGTATGTATGTGTGTGAATGCGTGTGTATGTCTGTAATATGTATGTATGTGTACATGCATGTGTATATGTGTGTATGAATATGTATATATGCATGTGTGTATGTATCTGTATGTATGTGTGTGTGTCTGTGTGTGTGTGTATACTGTACAGTCTGTCCACAGCTTCAGGGACGCTCATGCGTGTCACAAATACTAACATAATAATGTGGCCAACGAAGTCACATACAAAAACTACAGACTTGAGACCTTCCAGTGTCAAAGTCTTAAACGTCAAAGAGTGAGGGTGACCTAGAAAGGCCAGGACGGAAGAGGGGAGCGGATTGACTGCCTATGAGGGAGGTCCAGACTTAAGTCAGCACGCTGTGGCACCTCAATGAAGCAGTGTAAGGACAGGAATCATGCGAATTCTTTTCTACAGTAGCAATTATGGCCTGTTAAGTAGAGAGAAATGAAAGCAGGTGATGAAAGGGGTGACTGTCGTGAGTCATCAGAGATGAGGTTCAGTGGAAGATTCAGAATAAAGTTTGGAGTTAGATGACCAGGGCTGTAGACAGATCTGCTGTGTGAGGAAGGGAGAGAGAAATGAATGATGACTCCTCAGGCTGGGCTTGAGTGAGTCAGTCGTTATGGGGGTGGCTGAGATGAGGAGGCCCTTGAGCGACACAGGGAGCTGGATAGGAGGGAGTGGGGTAGCACACTGTGCTAGGGGAGCACACGTTTCTAATGGGCAGTAACCTTTAACCCCGCAGCCCATTGGTCAGAGAGCTCCTTCCTCCTTAACACCAACGCTTCCCATACCATGGAGCTGAGATCACGTGTCCCCAGCACGATGTTGGTCATTCATCACCAGCACTGTTTACACGCGTACTCAGATGTCCAACTGTAGCGAAAATAACTTCTGCTTCTTACCAGCTGAGCATCTCCGTGAAGGACCCGCTCGAGGCTCTACATCAGGACACAGATGCCCATGCTCAGTTCCGGAAGCAGAACCGTCTCACATTTGGCATCCATCAGAAAAAAAGGTAATCTTTCCCCACGCAGAGGAGAGCTGAAGAAAAATACAAGAAGTCTAAACGTTCCACGTCACGTGGGAGAGAGAGTTAGAATGTCACCACGGTGAGAGGAAATCAATGGGACGACTTTGGAGACCCGTTTCAATCTGCCGTTGACATTGTTTTCTCGTAGTAATTTTCTCACGACGTTAACGGTATTGAGTTTGCCTATTGATTCTATTATTTTTGACCTTGCATTAGTGTGGTCTAATCTTACATGCCATAAAATTTACTCTCACAGCTAAAATTATTGTACGGCTCTGGAGGAAACTTCCAATCGGGTCGGGCGCCCCCCTTAGGATTTTGATGGGCGTATAAATGGCTATAATGAGTTGTGTTGACTTCCAATACGCTTTCGAGTTGTTGACAATTTATTAAATGCTTGAAGTGAGGTCATCATACAAACGATCAACCGTATTGACGGGAACGCTCAAAGACCCGATGGATTGAAGGCCACTGACAAGCCAACCGTATTGGCCAACTTGAATTCCAGTCAATAGCATAAATATATATCCGGCTCCCAAACGAAGCCAAGTTCACATTTGTTATTCTGAAAACCCTGTTAAATAAATATCTCCAAAGGGTCCCCACCGGAAAACACATTCCACTTACCCCGCTAACTCCCACAGATAGACCTTTTTTTTCTGGAAAGTCAATAATCCAAGCTCAAAGAGTTCAGAAAAATGGGAGGTATTTGATAGGAGTCCAAAAGCTCTTGAATATTTTTCTTAAGAAAAGAATAGATTTACTGTTAGCTTTCAGAGGGGGGGATTTGGCGGCTACCCTCTCCAAGGGCTTAGGAGGTATAGTCACGATGCACCATAAGAGATGCGACTCATCCATCCTCTGCCCTCCCCCACCCTCCAATGTATCTCTGTAGGAGGTCAAACCACCTGGAAAGCTCACCTCCCATCCGGCCTCCCTCGGAAGCAGCTTTTGCTCAGTCAGTAGGCGAATGCATTTTGGGATTTACTGGCATCTCGCTAATGGGTTTGCCCACCACCAACACTTAGGAAAGCATTGCTAGAAGAGTTAATTTGCCTCTTAATGATTTAATTATAGGCTACTGCTTTGTCCTAGAAGAATAACAATGTTCCTCTCTTGCCTGCTGCAGGAGGAAGCTGATTTTGGAGACTTGGGAAAGCACACTATTGGTTTTTCTCCAAGAGCAGAATTGAGTCACAGGGGTAGGGGATTGGGGGGGTGGTGAGGACATAGTGGGAGTGAGGGGGGACATTTTCTTAGCCCCTAATTACCATTCCTTACACTGACGGGCATTACAAATGTGCTGTGATTTATTTTCGCATTGTCTTGATGGATCCCACAGGGTGATTCTAGTCTTCCACTCCATGTCAAGTTCAGTGGGGTCACCCAGTAGCACAGTGCAGAGATCTAAAGTGGATGAGGGGCTGGGGAGGTGAGCCAGTGGGTGAGGGGCTTGCTGTAGGATCTTGAGCTTGAGGACCTGAGTTTGGATCTCTAGCCCACTCAAAGGCTGGGCATGTCAGTGTATGCACTGAGGAGGGAGGAGACAGGGGAGTCCTGGGAATTTGCTGGCCCACTAGGATTCCTGAACAGGTGAGCTCCAGGCTTAGTAAGAGGCCGTGTTTCAAAAAATGAAAGAGGACAATGGACAACAATA
This sequence comes from Rattus rattus, assembly GCF_011064425.1. Taxonomy (NCBI): domain Eukaryota; kingdom Metazoa; phylum Chordata; class Mammalia; order Rodentia; family Muridae; genus Rattus; species Rattus rattus. Next base: position 148,599,793 of record NC_046158.1, on the reverse strand, counting down.
GAGGGGGTCACTTGGGTTTGCCTGTAGTGTCTAAATATACATGTACACACATACACATGTACCTGAAAACACACAGGAACATATACATGTGTATACACACAATAATCAAATGGACAGGCTAGAAATCCATTGGGTCTCTTTGGATAGTCAATGTCAACTTTTCACCACCAAAGCCTACCTTTCTTCTTTCTTCCTTCCTTTCTTCCTTCCTTCCTTTTCCTTCCTTCCTTCCTTCCTTCTTTTCCTTTTCCTTCCTTCTCCTCTTCTTTGTGTCTGAGTCTCAGCCTACCTTTCTGGAAGGTCTGAATGCCTGGCACCTAGATGGTCATGATCTCTCTATGCTCGTGAGACCCAGAAGACTAGAGTATGATTTCTGGAAGCAGATCCTACAGCACTCTCTGGGGAGATTAATGTTCTTTGGGGGATCAACGCTAACAACTGGGAAGTAGGAGACGGCAAGACTGGGCAGGGGCAGGAACTGAATGACCACACAGCCAGCTAGAGTCTCGGCGTCTCAGGAGGCTCCGCATCTGGCCTTGCCCAGAGCTCCTGTACAGGATAGGACAGCCAGTCTTTACTCCCCTTTTGTGTTCTGTCTCCATGATGGTGTCGCCTGGGTCTAGCTGGCACTTGGCAGCTGGAAGTGAGACCATAGGCCCCACAGAGGACAGGGAGAGATCAGAACAACTCTGTGTTCATGGTACCCTGAATTCTCGTACATCTGTAGAAACACTAGTCAGAGCCACAGGACGGCTTGGTCCGAGAGTTGTTTGCTTCATAACCAAGAGGGTAGAGGTTTCATCCCGGACCCCATGATTTTTAAAATAGCCTGGGGGGATGGTTAGAGGTGTGGCTCAGAGGCTAAGAGGAACCAGAGGACCTGAGTTCAGTTCCCAGCACCCTCATGGTGGCAGACAAGCATCTGCAAGTCTAGTTCCAGGGGATCCAATGTTCTCCTCAGGCCTCTGCAGGCATCAGACATTCATGTGGTGCACAGACATACATGTAGGTAAATTGTGCATACACATAAAATACAATGGTGAGTATTCCTGGGTAGCCAGTCTAGTCTATATATTGACATGGGCTGGAGAGATGGCTGGGTAGCCAGTCTAGTCTATGTATTGACATGGGCTGGAGAGATGGCTCAGTGGTTAAGAGCACTGACTATTCTTCCAGAGGTCCTGAGTTCAAATCCCAGCAACCACATGGTGGCTCACAACCATCTGTAATGGGATCCGATGCCCTCTTCTGGTGTGTCTGAAGACAGCTACAGTGTACTCACATATAACAAATAAACCTTTAAAAATAAAAAGAACTGACACAAACAAACAAACAGTAGGTGGTCAGTGACTGGAAAATAACAGCAGAGGTTGACTTCTGGCTTTCACACGCCCATACACATGCACTCGCACACACATGCACATGCATGTACACGTATGCACACACAAGCACATGCACACTGACCCCACTCCAAAACCACTAATCACAAAAGCCCTAGAGTGGTTTCCCTAACTCCATCTCCAGCAAGCTGAGCCAAGCTTGAACATGAATCTACAAGGCGAGGATAAGGGGACCCTTGGAATCAATCCTGGCGAGAGCTTGGGATAATTATCTGGAAGGGGAACGTTCTCTTGTACCGGTGGAGAAAAACCCTGTCCGGGTCACCCAGTTATCTCTCCAGCGGCCACCACACCTCTGCCTTCTGTTAGTCAGTGGCTGTGTGGTCCACACTGGTCCCTCCAGGAGCCTACATTTTTGCACTGGCCTCTGGGCTACAAGGGAGATGATGTGGGAAGGGCCACTAGGTAGCCTTTGAGGCCACAGATGACTGCGTTTACCTTCCTGGTGCTCTCCAGACCCAGGTGAGAGCAGAGGACCTTGCAGCACTTATTATGGGCTGTGCACCACGGCGAGCCTTTCCTTCACAGCGCTTCCAGGGTCGTGTTATCCTGAGGCCTATTTTAGTGAGGAAACGGAGGCTCACAAGTGAAGAGGGAACTTCTCCAGCCCCCACGCCTAGCTCCGGCTGTATATCAGAATGGAACACATGTAGTCTGACACTAGACTCTGGTGTGAGGCAGATGGGCTCATGCAGGAGGCTCTCACACATCCCCTCCAGAGGAAGCTGTGAGGGTTTGCAGCCGCGTCTTCCCAGTGTGGTGGTGTGCGCTCTCTTCTCACTTTTCCAGTCGGGTCCTTCACCTCCAGGTCTTTTTTATCAGTTCAATTGCACTTGACTTTAATGTCATTTTCTTGCAGATTAGCTCTCCATTAGCTCAACCATTGTGTTGTAGGGCATGCATGTGCACACAAAACATACAAGTGGGATGCTAATATTAGTGTAAAATCATGTTATTTTCTCTGTACATGAAATAAAATTTATTGTTCTCTCTCTGTCTCTCTTTCTGTCTCTCTGTCTGTCTGTGTCTGTCTGTCTGTCTGTCTCTCTCTCTCTCTCTCTCTCTCTCTGTGTGTGTCTGCGTGGTCTGTGGGTACACACGTGTGTGTAGGTGTCCGAGGAAGCCCGGGTTATCAGATCCCCAGGAGCTGGAGTTATGGACAGCTGTGAGCTGCCTGGCACGAGTTCTGGGAACCTAACAGATCCTCTGCCGAAGCCATGGGTGCTCCTACACTCTGAGGCAGCTCTCCCTGCTCCAAACCACATACTGGACATGCTGGACAGTGTTATTAACAATTGGCCTCCAGTTATGCCTACACTCCATAGACTGTACCCAGAGAAGGAAGTCGGATGCTTCTGGCTTAAGTATCCCAGGTCAGCTGTGGATGTGTGATGTGGCCTCGTAGGCAATTTTTAAAAGTCTCTTGTAGAATGGTGGGGGTTGGCTGTGTAGATCATCATGTCTCCTTTTGTTGTCTATTGCTCCACCCAGAACTTCAAGTACCATATTGATTCAATATGGACAGAACAGGCAGCCTTGTCTTGCCCCTGATTTTAGTTGAATCGCTTCAAGTTTCTCTCCATTTAATTTGATGTTGGCTATGGGTTTGCTGTATATTGCTTTCATATTTCTCTAAGACTTTTAATATGAAGGGGTGTTGGATTTTGTCAAAGGCCTTTTCAGCATCTAATGAGATCATGATCATGTGATTTTTTTCCCTTAGAGTTAGTTTATATAGTAGAATTTATACTAGTATAATTAATGAATTTTCAGACATTGAACCATCCCTGCAACCCTGGGATGAAGCCTACTCGATTGAGGTGAATGACGTTTTCGATGTGTGCTTGGATTTCGTTTGCAAGAATTTTATTGAGTATTTCTGCATCGATATTCATAAGCGAAATTGGTTTGAAGTTCTCTTAGTTTGTTGGGTCTTTGTGTGATTTAGGTATTAGAGTAACTGTGCTTCATAGAATTAATTAGGTAGTGTTCCTTCTGTTTCTGTCCTGTGGAATATTTTGAGGAGTATTAGTATGAGCTCTTCTTGAAGGTCTGATAGAATTCTGCACTAAACCCGTCTGCTCCTGGGCTTTTATTGGTTGGGAGACTTTTAATGACTGCTTCTATTTCCTTGTGGGTTATGGGTCTGTTTATATAGTTTACCTGATCTTGATTTAACTTTGGTATGTGACATCTATCTAGAAAATCATCCATTTCATCTAGATGTCCCAGTTTTGTTGAGTATAGGCTTTTGTAGTAAGATATGATTTTTTTTATTTCCTCAGTTTCTGTTGTTATGTCTCCCTTTTCATTTCTGAATTTGTTAATTTGGATTCTGTCTTTGCTCCTTTTAGCTAGTTTGGCTAAGGGTTTTTCTATCTTATTGATTTTTCTTAAAGAGATAACTCTTGATTTTGTTGATTCTTTATATTGTTCTCTTTGTTTCTATCTGTTGGTGACTGGACAGAATATTAGCTCAAAAAAAATAATCAGTAGCCTTCCTTTATACAAATGATAAATGGGCTGAGAAACAAATTAGAGAAATAACACCCTTCACAATAGCCACAAATAATATTAAATATTTTGGTATAACTCTAGCCAAGCAAGTGAACGATGATAAGAAATTTGACTCCCTGAAGAAAGATATTGAAGAAGACATCAAAAGATAGGAAGACCTCCCATGCTCATGGATTGGTAGGATTAATGTAGTGAAAATGGCCGTCTTACCAAAAGTAATCCAGAGATTCAATGCAACTCCCATCAAAATTCCAACACAATTCTTGACAGACATGGAAAGATCAGTTTTCACCTTCACCTATGGACACCAGATCTCTGATAAAGAAATCAAAACCTACAGAGTGGAAAAATGAAAGCGTTGTCAACAAACGGTGCTGGTCTGCATGAATTCTTGTAGAAGAATGCAAATAGAGCCATGTTTATTACCCTGCACAAAGCCCAAGTCCAAGTGAATAAAGGACCGAAACATAAAACCAGATACCCTGATTTTGATCGAAGAGAAAGTGGGTAAGAGTCTCGAACACACTAGCACAGAGGAAAATTTCCTGAACAGAACACCAGTGGCTCAGACTCTAAGATCAATGATTGGTAAATGGGACCTCTTAAAGCTGAAAAGGTTCTTTATTGCAAAGGACACTATCAATACGACAAAATGGCAACCTACAGATTGGAAAAAGATATTCATAGATCCTACATCTGATAGAGGGCTAATAGCTAAAATCTATAAAGAACTCAAGAAGTTAGACTAAAAAAAACACCAAATATCCCTATTGAAAAAAAATTTGGCTACAAAGATAAATAGAGAATTCTCAACAGGAATCTCTAATGGCCGAGAAGCACTTAAAGAAAGGTTCAACATCCTTAGTCATCAGGGAAATGCATATCAAAACGACCCTGAGATTCCACCTCACACCAATCAGAATGGCTAAGATCAAAAACTCAAGCAACAGCAGATGCTGGCGAGGATGTGGAGAAAGAGGAACACTCCTCCATTGCTGGTGGGATTGCAGACTGCTACAACCTCTCTGGAAATCAGTCTGGCGATTCCTCAAAAACTTAGAAGTAGTTCTATCTGAAGACCCAGATATACTACTCTCGGCCATACACCCCAAAGATGCTCCACCATACCAAACGGACACTGCACTGTGTTTATAGAAGCCTTATTTGCAATAGTCAGAAACTGGAGACAACCCAGATATCTCTGAACTGAAGAATGGATACAGAAAAAGTGCTTCATTTACATAGTGGAATACTATTTGGCTCTTTGAAAATGAGAACATCATGAGTTTTGCAGGCAAATGGATGGAACTAGAAAATATCATCCTGAGTGAGGGAACCCAGGCCGAAAAGGACATGAATGGTATGTACTTACTGATAAGTGGATATTAGCCAAAAAGTACGGAAGACCCATGAGGTACACCCCACAGACTCCAAGAAATTAAACAAGAAGGAAAGCCCAAGTGAGGAAGCTTCAATCTAACTTAGAAGGAGGAATAAAGTAATTACAGGAGGCAGAGGGAGGGATCGGGGTGGGAGTGGGAAGTAGGAGGGGACGGGGGCGGGCAGGAGAGAAGCCCAGAGGGCCAGGAGAATGAATAGACATATGTGGTTGCTGGGGTGGGGGTGGAGGGAGCCTCTAGAAAGTTCCAGAAACCTGGAATGTGAGAGGCTCCCAGGACTCAGTAGGGAAGACCTTAGCCAAAATGCCCAACAGTGAGGAGAGGGAACCAGAAGAGACCACCTCCAGTTGTTAGACAGGGCCCCAGGGGAGGGATGGAGTCACCAACCCACTTCAAAATTTTTGACCCAGAATTGTTCCTGTTGAAAAGAAATTCAGGGACAAAAATGGATCAGAGACCGAAGGAAAGGCCATCCACTGACTTGACCAGCTAGGGATCCATCTCATAGGTAGGCACCAAACTCTGACACTATTACTGATGCTATGTTGTGCTTGCCGACAGGAGCCTAGCATTGCTGACCTCTGAGAGGCTCTCCCAGCAGCTGACTGAGACAGATGCAGATACTCACAGCCACGCATTAGACTGAGGTTGGGGACCCCAATGGAAGCGTTAGGGGAAGGATTGAAGGAGCTAAGGGGATTACAACCCCATAGGAAAACCAACACTATCAACTAACCTAGACTCCTGGGAGCTCATATAGACTAAGTCAGCAACCAAAGAGCATACAAGGGCTGGTCTGAGCCCCACCCACCCACCACCAAGCACAGAAGTAGCAGAGGACGGCTTTGTCTGACCTCAGTGGGAGAGGATGCACCTAATCCTGTAGAGACTTGATGCCCCAGGGAAGGAGGATGTTTAGAGTGGGTGGGAGCACCTTCTCAGAGGCTTAGGGGATGGGACAAAGAACTCTGGGAAGGGGGACCCAGTTGGGGGCAACATTTGGGGTGTAAATAAATAAAACAATTAGTAAAAATAAAATTCAAAAAGTTTCTTTTACACAAGTTCATCTGCAGATGGGCTCGGCGCTACCCACGTCTTGGATGTGTTGAGTGAGGCTGTGACCTTAGCTGCCTGGTTCATTGCGTGCACTCAGTAAATCCTTACGCCGCTTGATCCCACCGTCTTCCATGGCTCTGAAGGTGTACCTCACTCAGGGTTTGGCCCCCGCTGGTGTTTTTTCTTCTTCAGGTCGTTAAGAACAGCCCTTATACTGTCTGTGAGAATAACTTCTTAGTAAGTTCAAGTTTACAAAGCAGCTGAGTTAGGGGAGAGGAAGAGGAGCCCCAGAGGAGCCCCAGAACCTTCTCTTGGGTCTGGTGACTTGGCTTCTCAGTAGAAAGAGACCTTCTTTCCTGAGGGGAAGAGACATTGAGTGACAAATCAAACTCCTCCGGGTGTGGTGTACCTGGCCCTAGAGAAGATTCCCCTACTGGGAGGCCCTCTTGGAGGTGTCTAGCCTGGGGCTTCGTTTCTAAAAGAATCCATTTCCCCCGGAAGTGGAGTAGCCCCATCTTGAAAGGCATTGGTGCCCTAGAGCTCTGCCTGAAATGGTACCCCAGTCTCCTTTATCGCAGGCTCACGCCTGGAGGCAGCTTGTTTGTTTCATCCCTTTGAGGGCCGATGTTCGAAGTTCTTCTACGTTTTGTTCCAGCCCCTGTTGTCTCTCTCCTGTGTGGTGACACATGCCCAAGAGGAGAACTGAACAGGAGGGACTCCCCAGTGAACTCGCGCTGCTCTCTCTCTCTCTCTCTCTCTCTCTCTCTCTCTCTCTCTCTCTCTGGTGTGATTCTTTTTCTCTTTAGCTAGTACAAGAGAATATAGGTTCCGTGGTCACTGATTTCCCAGAAATCATGGTCCCGGCTACCCTGCTGGATTAAAGGTAGCTTCCCAGGGCGTTAACTCTGAAGCCAGGCTCAGAGATACCTTAGGATACCAGATACTCCTGGGAGTGGCAGAAACCCAAGGGTGCTCAAAACCCTTACAACATTAGCATAACGTTTGCATATAATCCATTCATGTTTACGAACATGTTTGAAAAATCTCTTATTTACAACACCTAATAAATTTAAATGCTACATCAATCTATATAGCAGAACATGAACAGCTATACTGCTTTTAAGACACAATGTTAAAAGAAGAAAGGTTCATACGTGTTCAGCATATATGTCGTTATTTTGGGGACTATTTAATCCACAGTTGGTTGAATCCACTGATATGGATAACTCACGTGGGAGATAAAGCAAAACAAAACAAAACAAAACAGAAATGGCAGCAACCAAAAATATGCTAATAGGTTGGGTGGGGAGTAACAAAGGCATGCTGGGAAGCAGCTTGTGGCCTGGGCATAGGAAGGGCACTCCTGCTGTGCCCTGCAGGACCATGCAGAGCTCACACCAGGGTGATCTGCAGAAGGCATGAAGATGGAGGTGTGCACACATCCGTCTTTCCCATCTATGGGTTGAGGACGACTCCCAGGCAGTGGTTTCCTCTCTCTTCAGGTTTGCTGTCATGTGCTCAGTGTGAGCACCAGCGAGGACCAACAGACAAAGGCAACACCAAGCCATCCCATGGCAGGGATGGAGCAGAGAAAGGCAGGCACCAGGGACCATGGCTGCAAGGGCTCTCATGAACTCGCTTTTGGGCTTCTAGCTTCTCTCGGGTCTCTGTAGGCTGTCTACATGGTGTTGAGGTGAGGCACATGAGGAAGGCTCATTCCTGCCCTGGGAGTGCTCAGGATGTGGTGAAGGAGCAGAGGAGACTGAGTAAAATGATCGCCAGAGAGCGAGAAGAGGATTCTCTGACACTAGGCAGCCATTTTCTCTGGGTTGGTCATGACCACTTCCATCTTGGTCCAGAGAGTCTGTGATCACCTTCAGGAGATTAGACCTAGCGGGTAAGTATTCCTTATATGTGTGGATACACATATTTGTGGAAGCCAAGAGCCAAGTTTGGATGTCATACCCCCGGTGCTGTCCACCCTGTTTATTGAGACAGGGCCTCTCCCTGGCCTGGAGGTCACTCATCATGCTAGGGTTTTAGTCACACATTGATCAACCCTCCGAGGGCTTCGGCGTCCCTTTGAGCCTCACCTGGGAAAGACCTTGCCAATTCTTTTAGCATAAATTCCTTTTCACCTCCACCTCTAGCCCATTGGTGCAGTCTCTCTGGTGACCATGACTAATACTCTATCTAGACTAAGTGTGACACAGCTCATTCAAGTGTCTGAGACAGCAAAGGGAGAGGATGGATGGTCAGCCACAGCACACAATAGAACAGCCCTTCTCTACCTCTGGGTCACTATTCCATTGAGGTTGACCCTTCCACAGGGGTCATCTATGACCATCAGAAATCACAGATGTTTACATCCCGATTCATATCAGTAGCAAAATTACAGCTATGAAGTAGCAACAAAAATAATTTTATAGTTGGGGGCCACCATAACATCGGGAACTGTATTACTGGGTCACAGGATTCGGAATGTTAACGGCCACTGCAATAGAACAATGCTTGCTTTGTCTGGCTAAGGACTTTGAGTGTCCTCAGCGACATTTTTAAAAAGAGAATTTAAAGCCTCTTTTGAGTCCCTCTTGGTAGGATTAATGTATGGCCTCTTGTTTACGTGTCCTTTAACAGATGGGGGCTACGTGTGGCTATAGTCAGGGGACAGATATTTAGATTTTTCTCTACCGAAGGTAACGTCTCGTGTCTCATTTGCAGATTCCCGTAGAATTCTTCCCTGTGACGTACCTTGCAGTGCCTTGGAAGAAAGGAACGACGCGGGGTTGGGGATTTGGCTCAGTGGTAGAGCGCTTGCCTAGGAAGCGGAAGTTCCTGGGTTCAGTCCCCAGCCCCGAAAAAAAAAAAAAAGAAAGGAACGACGAACGACGCGTTCCTACTGCTGGACTCTGTCACTGGCCTCAGAGAGGGACCCACCTGGCAAACACACGGAATTTTCAGCAGGCATCTTTGAGTCCCTCGCAGGCCTTTATGGATCTGGAGTGTCAAGCACAGATCCAGGGACCATTCTACTGCTGCTTAGAAACTACAGAAACAGAGCTTTCTTTCATTCATCCCCCTTTCCTCCCCCCCCCCACATTCAACCGAAACATAGGTGATGAGGGCTGGGATTTGTGGGGGGGGGTAGAGGGAGAGAGGGAGGTGAGTAGGTCAGAAGTCAATATCTGATTATCTTCCTCAGTACCTCTTCACTTTTAGTTTCTGATCGCTCTCTCTTGTAACCTGGAGCTCGTCAATTCGGCTGGCCTGGCTAACCTATACGTCGCCTTTCACCAAAAGCTGGTGTCCCAGATGTGCACCTCCATGCGTGGCTTTGACGTGGGTGTTAGGCATCCAAACTCAGGTCCTCACGCTCATGCAGTGGGAACTTACTCTCCTGTGACTCCCTCTCCAGTCTCTTGGACCTGTTACTGATCGGTCGTTCTAACACACTTCCAAGGGAACTTCGTCAGCCGGGGGTCAACAAATAGCATCTTTGGAAATCACTACTCACAGCGCATTTACAAAGGGTTAGAGGATGGTGCCCGTGCCAGTGCTCCATGCTCCAGGGCACTCTGTGCACACAGCACGGAGAATTCTGGGCCAAGCTGGGCAGCCGTTCCCTAGCACACTTTCCAAATGCAGCTTCCTCCTATTAAAGGTCATGTCCATCTTCCCAACCCACATACCCAGCACCTCGGACAGAAATGGTACTCTTAAATATAGTAGGTTCGATATAGGTCAAGGTTACATCCTAGAGAAGGAAGAGGGAGAGATCTGGTGTCTCTCCCATGTTACTGAAATTGCCAAAAAAAAAAAAATGCAATTACAATAAAAAAAAATCACTTGCCTATGGATATGATTTAATCCTTGATATGAGCTGAGGGCAAACATGAGGGAAATACAACTTCCGATGTAAGAATTTATGCATGAGAAAATTTCAGGAAGATTTAATACAGAGTCAAACAGAGGAGCCACATTCCCGGAGTCTAAACGTGTAACCCATCGGATTTGATAACGCTGCTTTATGCATGTCAAAGAATATTTGAGATAAATTACATGAATAATAAAATACACTATGTGATCAGGGCCCTAGGAGAGATGAGCTCTGATTTGGGGGAGAGGAGGGTGTTCTGTACTGGCTGGCTGGGAACCCCAGGCATCCTGCTGGCTCTGCCTCCCCAGTGCCGGATCACAGATGCCGGCCACCATGACCAGCTTTTGTGTGGGTTCTACGGAATCAAAGGCAGGCCACCATGCTGTGTGACGAGCATTTTACTGACTGTGACTGCCCCATGTCCCCAGTTTCCACGAGCTTCATTATTAATGGGGGTCTCGTTCAGGGGGTGAGACCTCACGGAGGTGTGGGTAATGCAGTCAACCTTGGGTTGAAGGTTGGGTTGGAACCGAGGCTTCCAGGTTACTTGGTCATTTGGGCAGCTGGTTCCCATCCTAGACCTGTCTGCTTTCCTAGACCCTGCCCTGCTTTCATCTCTGCTCAGCTTTTAATTCCAGATCACAATTCATCGTTCAGGGAAGCCAATGTAGGAAGTCAAGCCGTGGTCAAACACACCCACAGGAGGTAAGGGTAAGCGTATGCATGCCCTGCTTCCTTCCTTCCTACTCAGTGGTCTTTCTCTATTCTCAGAGAGTCTAAGACCTAGCCCACGAAAGGGTGCAGCCCTCATTCAGGGTGGGTCTTCTTACCTCAATTAACAATCAAGATAACCCCCTCAATTAACAATCAAGATTAGCCCCTTCCCCCTCCCCACGCACTCACATACACACAGCGTGCTCTTAATAGCCAGTGATGTGCCTAACACCACTGTCACGGGGAAATCACAAGTAGTTCTTTGGGAAGCAGGAGGATGGGTTATCTTCCTAAGACCCCACAGCACCAGGGATAAGAGAAGCCAGGGGACAGATAATCCACAGGGGACATGAGGCGTCCTGGTTGTTTTTCAATTGTTATGATAAACACCATGGCCACCAACTGCCTGAGGAGAAAAGGGTTAGCCTCAATGTACAGCTTGCATCCTCAAGGGACGTCGAGGCAGGAGCCCAGAGGCAGGAAGGGAAGCAGAGGCCTTGGAGGAGTGCCGCTTACTGGCTTGCTCCTCCTGGCTGGCTCAGGACAGCCCTCAGGACCACCAGCTCAAGTGGGCGAGCCCTCCCACATCAACCATAACCAAGAAAATATCCCACACGCTTTCCTACTGGCCGGTCTGATGGAGGCTTTTCCCAGGTGAGCTTCTCTCTTTTCAGACGATTTTAGCTCACGTCAGTTTAACAATAAACTAGCCAGCACATCTGGTGAGGACAGACAGAAGCTCCAGGACACCAGAAGGCTGGAGTTCTGGTGAAGTTTGTTATTGTTTGTGTCTATAAAGAAGGCACAATACAAACTATTCTATTAACTCTCGGTGTTTCCAGAGACTCGATGGCTACCTGCTCTAGCCACTTACCAAAAAAGGTAAAAACAAAACAAAGCAAACATTAAACCACAACATAGAAGCCTGAATGTGGAAATTCAACATCAGTTGTATTTATTAACAAGGAAATGGCGGTGAATGGCAGGAATTTCATCCTTGCGGCCCTTTCTGAGGTGGCCTCTACTTTATGACTTATGCTGGTTCAGAAACTTTGGTTCCAAGGTTTCAGTCCCTCCATTATTTTTTTTCCAACATTCTCTCATTCTTGCCTGTGGGCTTTCACATTTTGTGTCATAGTCACATTTTTCAAAGCCTCTAATTAGTTAATTGCTCTTCCGGTCTTTCTATTGGCTGCTCCCCTCACCCCAGCTCAGGCAGGAAGAGCGTTAGCCATTTAATGTAGCAAGTGCCGATGAGGTGACTCCTTCAAACAGCATGGAGACATGGAGGGTTTAACCCCAGAGCCCTTCCTTCTCAGAGGTAAAATATTAACACTTTCTACTAAGAATGAGTTTGCACACAGCTGGCGTGTGCCGGAAGCATAAATATGTTTGTTACTAAAGTACTCTTGCAAACAAATGACCCTTAAAGGCTACGACCTACAGAGGACAAAGGAGCAGGCAACAAAATATTGACAAATAAAATTGGCTAGTAGACATTTTAAAAGGTATGCACTTGAGCCTCTTCTCTTGCTGCGATGAAATACCCCAATGAAAACAACTTAAAGGGAAAGGGGGTTATTTTGGCTTATAGCTTCAGAGGGATAGAGTCCACCAGAGCAGAGAAAGCAGGAAAGGAAGACATAGTGACCGGAACAGGGGGCCGGTGGTCAACGTTTCATCTGTTTTCAGGATCAAAATAAATCAGCAAGCAAGACCAGAAGATACCACCCCTTAGCCCGCTACCCCCTCCTACTCCCTCACACCCCTACTCCTGCACCGCCCCCTACTCTAGCGCATTCCCTCCACTCCCCCCCACACCACGTGACTTCCCTACTCCAGTAATGCTCCATCTGCTAAAACTTCCGCAACCGTCTCAAACAGCGCCACCACTTGGCGACCAAGTGCTCAAACACCCAATCTTATAGAAGAAGACTGTTGGTGGGTCTGGAGTCACCCAGGGATTCACCGTGACAATGGATATTTTTTTTCTTTTTTTAGGAGCTGGGGACCGAACCCAGGGCCTTGCAGCAAGCGCTCTACCACTGAGCTAAATCCCCAACCCCGACAATGGATATTTTAATAAAAGGAGGATTTGTTTGTTTGTTTGTTTGTTTACTTATTTTGCTCCTGGCACCTGGACCGATTGGCTTTAGGTCTGCACCCGAGAGCACTTCCGAGAGATGCAGCATGTAGCCTTATCAGCCCCCGGCTTACAAAAGGCAAAACCCACAAAGTTACAGTTTTGGGATGGATCAGCTCAGATCCTGTCTTTTGGGAGCAGAACTTGACTTTGCAACAGATAACCCTGTCCGTTATCTTGAACAAGCAAGCATTTTTTTTGTTTGTTTGTTTTAAAAAATAATGGCAATTAGATCCATTTTCTTGTAAGAACAGCCAAGGCAGCAGGAGATTTTCACAAGACTGGGGGGCAGTTCAAGGAAAGGGAAGGGGGCTGACAGCTCAAGCTAGGGGTTTACATGGCCCAGGCATTCTTGCTTGAGATATATTTATATTTCTCTTTATATATCTATATATATCTATGCTTAATATATATGTATGTATAAATATATGTATCTTCCTATATATGCATTTATAATATACATGTATACCACACACACACATATATATAGCATAGTAATTGAAACCTCATATATAATGTTATATTTATATAATGACATTTCATATTTGAGCCACAATAGGACTTAATTGGAGTTAAGACATAATTTATTTTAAATAAGGTCACTCTTTGTTTAGCCTATTAGCAAACAAATTTCAAACTATCTGAGGTAGTAAACGAATGGTCTGTCTCGGGAGGGCTAGGTGTGGATAATTCAGCGTTGCACTAATTCCCCAAGATAGGATTCCCATTTATTTCCTCTCTGGATTCAGCCCCTTTGGGGACCATTTTATCCATCTCAGTTCTAAGATCATTGTGTTTTACCTTTGGGGTGTCTTTCCCCTTTCTCCCCGAAACGTTTGGTTGCTACCACCATGCCCTACCCCGAGGGCTCTCAACGTTATTCGCAAAAGGAGTCTCCAGGTTCTCTATGCAAAGCCCCCTTTTCCTCGGAGCCCTAGCTACTAAATGAGGAGGCTGCCACCCAAGGAGACCAGCATGGTTCACCTTGCTGAGAGTTTTCTGTTTCAGCACCGAAGGTATCAGAGAGAACCAATAGCCGTCAGTTCCGGCCAGCGTGGGACATTACACGGTAATCTCGCCATGAAATTTCACCAGTGCAGCCATATTAAGCCCTTGCGAACTGGTGGCCTAAATCAGTAGAAACCAATGACATCACTGATCTGAAATTCTGGTGTAAGACAGCTACTCTCACCAGGGTCAGGTTCCCTCTGTCAGCTCCAGAATATTCTTTCCTTGTCTCCTCTAGATTGTGATTTCTAGTCTAACAATCTTTGTGCTCTTTGTCTTGGTAGACAACTCTCTCTAATCTTTACCTCCATGGACACATGGGCATTATCATCTTGTGTGCCTCCACATAGTCTTCTCTAAGTGCTGTGTTTGTGTGCAAACACGTCAATGGTCATATCCTAACGACCTCACCTTACCTTCATCAAAGACGAGATGCAAAATAGGATCTTTGCCCAGACCTTAATTAAGATGAGGCCACATTTGACGGAACTGGGGGATCAAAGATTCTTTGCATCCATTTTGGAGAGCACAGCTCAACTGGTAGAGCCTGATGCCCCATCTTTTGATTAGTTCATAATGGACTCCGGAGCATCAGTCACGGGAGGTTGTTAAAACAGACTGCGATGTCTGTGCTTCGAGTGCTGGGTATCAAGGAGTGGTGGATGAACTGCTAGAATCATTTTAACAATATTAACAAGGCAATAGTATGCATGATGGATTGGACCTCGATGGAGGAGAGCAATGAGGGCTGTGAGAAATCTCCTCGGCTTTGTGCCCAGCTGCAGTCTCTGTCTCCTGCTGACATGTTGGTTCAGGACCCTTTGTACGTCCTCTCATCTGAAAGGTGTCATATAAATGTCCTCTTCAGCAATCGGAGTTCCTTCCCAGAGGAGCAACTGCTCAGGGGTCCCACTGGGATTACCCTCTTACGAAAGACTTCCTTCTCAAGTGATGGCCCAACCCTTTGTCTAGTACTTCCCCACCCCAGACAATCTACATGGTTACATCCTTCTTGTATCCCTGAGTGTCGTTATCGCTTTTTAACCATTACAGCCCAGCTCCATGTCGTTACCAAACCGCATTCCCACCCTGGGCCACATCTGGCTTTACCTTTGGGTTGATTTTCTCTTATCTTCTTAGGCTTCACGGCTGCACTCCTCTCCTTGATTCTTCTTTGGCTTTAGCCTTGGTATCCTGCTTTTAGGAAAAGGTCAAGGCTTTTGTCATGTGCCAGTCATGGGAGAGAGCTGGACATCCCATAATGCTATCCCTGCACCGTAGATTACTCTGGCCATTTTCCCTGTCAAGAAGACTGACTAGGGCACCTTATGAATGAAGTTTCCTCCTTGGTTTCCTTGAAGTATCAATTAAAATTTGTTAGAATGGTGATAACAGGGGATTGAAATAGTCAATCCCAGGCTCTCTAGCCAATTCCACGGCACTCGCTGGGTCTGCCTATTTAATACTCAGGGTTTGACCTTATTTTGATCCTGTTTTATCAGAAAAGGAAGGAAGGGATGGGTACCTGGGCACAGCTGGTCAGATAGAATACTCCCTCTTCACACTTAGAATCAGTCAGAAACTAGATCAGTTAACTAGAGTAGAATCAAGGGAGATGTCTACAGATAGAGGGTCTGAGCTGCCGTCTTGAAGGATCTGTGATGAGCTGCTTATAAGGATATTTGAGCCTGGGCTCCAGACCCCCTATCTATAGGAATCTCCTTTGATTCTACTCTAGTTAGTGGATCTAGCACGCACACACTCACTTTCCAAACAGTGCCGTAGAGTCTCCCAGAGTGCCAGCCTCTGCTCTTCTGATCTTCGGGAGTACGGTGGAGAATCAGCCCTTCTGAATTTGCTTTGTAAAGGCCAAAGAAATCAATCGACAAGCAGTACGATGTGACTAGATCATTACATTAGGCTATTGCGCTGAGACTGATGTAGATAGGACAAGGAGACAGAGGTGTGAGGTAAGCCAGCTGCAGAAGGCATCTCTGAGAAGGACCTGTTTGGGCAGAGGCATCGATGAAGCGACGGGGATGACATACGGGGGGACAAACGGCATGTAGAAGGAACTTGTGCCAGAGATCAAGCTGTTTGGGTGTGGATGGACAGCAAGACAGGTTGTGTGGTTGGAGAAGAAAGGAAGAGGGAAGACCTCACAGTCCTGAGACAGGCAGTGGTGAGATCCTGAGTCCTCAGGGAGCATGGTGAGCACTTGAGGTTTATTTAAGCGGGAGGGAGAGCCAGGGAGGGACATGACAGGGCTATGTCTTAAAAGGATGAGTCTTGTTACCATGAGGAGGGCAGATGTTAGGGGTGGCAGTGATTATGAAGGAAGTAGAAGGGATGGAGAGAAAAAGACTGATTGCACACAATATAAGTCCAAAATATGGGATATTCCCTTGACCTCTGGCTACACTGAATAGCTTCTCTCCCCCTTCCCCCACCCCCAATCCCCTCTTCTCTCCTTCCTTTCTTCTTCAACTAAATCTCATGATTAGGATAGCTCATAAGAGCTTAAAATACAGAGCGCCATACACTGAGAGGAAGAAACACTTATAAAATATACCACTGGGGACAGCTATAGACCTATTTATGTGCTATTTTTAGCCACGGATGATGAAAATATAATTCAGTTTATGTAAAGAACTTATTCTACTGGAGTAGTTCTCAACAGAGAGTGGTTTTCTTCTCTAGGGGATGGCTGCCTGCTTATGGAGACAATTTTGATTTGGGTAATGTCTTTGCATCCAGGGATTCTGTGTCCTATGAGGCACAGGACAGTCTTCTACTGAAAAGAATTTTCTAAGCCCCAGGGTCAGTGGTGCTGAGCTTGCGACACGCTGCTTTGACGAACGGTAGAGGAACATGAGCATGTCATTACCAGAAGGGCTTTCTGAACTTTCAACATCTCTCCTCTAACTTGAAGGAAGGAGAAAGAAAAATGTAAAACAAAAAACAAAAAACAAAAACACCCTCTAAACCAGAGGTGTGGCTGCCCGGGGGAGAGAACAGGTGCGGCTCCATCACACAGGCCACAAGTTTGTCACGCAGCACTGGTCCACTCTGTAAGAGGATGGAGCTTCTGGATGGAGATGGAGGATGAATCACCAAGACGCAGATAGCATGTGGAGCTCGGGCATCTCGCTGAGGTACCATTTTCTAGTTCATCTTCCCTACGATTTGGAAGGTAAGTACCACATAGTTCCATACTCCCATCGGATTTTTTTTTTTTTTACAGAAATATGTGTGCAGATAAAAAAAAAAAAGCAATCAGATCAGTGCCCTCCGTGCACCATCAATCTTCATAAATGAGGGGAAGAAAAACTCCCCCCTTCTTTACATCGAAGCCTTACTACCTTTGCAAACCAAGTTCAGCAAATGGCACTTGTCGAGATGAATTACAAATGACTCCGTTGGAGAGGGAGAGAGACCGAGCCGATTCCAGGGTAGGATGGCTCATAGGACAACTCCAGCGGAGAAATAAAAGGTGGAACCGGCCAAGGTGTGCCCACTGTGGGCGGAGTTCTAACTTCTGGTCCCAGAGCCTCTGCTTTCTCTGTTCCCTTTAAAGAAAACAGGCGATGTCTGTCCACCTTTTGCAAATGCTCTGCAAAGGCCTAGATGCTGTTCGCTCAACATGCTTGGTGTGATTTTAACAAACCTATTGTATATGAGTGTGTGTGTGTGTGTGTGTGTGTGTGTGTGTGTATATGTGTGTGTAGATGTAGGAGTATGCACTGGGTCATTCTTCAGACTCTGTCAACCTTGCTTTTTGAGACAGGGTCTTTCCCTAGCCTACAGCTCACCAGGTAGGCTAGGCTGATTGGTCAGTCAGCCTCAGAGATCTACCTGTCTCTGCCTCTCCATTGCTGGGCTAACAGTCATACGCCACCCTGTCAGGCCTTTTCCTCTTCATGTCTGCGTGGTAACACTCTCCCTGTCCTGACTTGAAATTCCTCTTGCCATGTCTCTGCTATTATTCTCTTCTCCTCTCTCTGAATTCCGGTCACGTCATTGACAAATATTAATTGAGTACCAACTAATTCTAGGCTCCCTTGTGGGTACCACAGACACGCAGAGGAAATGAATAAGCTAAACTTCCTGATCTCCCGAGTTTGCCGTGCGTCAGGTGAGTGGAATGATAAAGCCAATACAGGAAGGACTAAAGGACTCCCATCCAAGAAGACAAGCAGAGCAGATGAGGTGGGAGGAGTTGGACTTGGTGGCTCTTGATGGATTCTTCTTCTTTTGTCTGTTCACTTGACTGTCTGTGCTGACTAGTTTATTTGTTTGTCTTCCAACTTGACACAAACTAGGACCATCTGACAGGAATGAACCTCAGCTGAGAAAATGCCTCCATCAGATTGGCATGCAAGCAAGCCTGTGGTGGCATTGACTTAATGATGTGTGTAGGAAAGTCCAGCTATAGCGGGTGGTGCCACACCCGGTCCTGGGGTGCATGAGAAAACAGGCTGAGCAAGTCATTGACCAGCGTTCTCCATGGTTTCTGCTTCAGTTCCTACCTTCAGGTTCCTGCCCTGACTTCCCTCAGTGATGGAGAGTGACCTGTAAAAGTGAACTCAACTGTGTCTTCTCTGAAATGTTTCCGGTCATGGTCTTCGTCATGGAAACAGAAGGTGTTACTGACACTCACTCTCCGTTCCTATCAATAGTTGCTGATTCAATTATCATTGGTGTGTGTGCGTGTATGTGTGTGTGTGTGTGTGTGTGTGTGTGTGTGTGTGTGTACAACTTCAGTGAGCTTCCCAAGTCCTGTGTGTTCATTTTGATCAAGCATTGTAGCTCCCATAGACAACTGGTCCTTACCTTCCATCTTCAAGGCATCGCCTAGACTTCCATGATGAGTCCTTTGTGAGTGAGACTTCTCATTATGGATGTTAGAACTGGATGCCACTTGATATGGTAGAATGTCTGCTGAGTTCAGATTTGTGCTCCCTCATGAAATCCGCTGGATGGGTTTCTTGGAGCCCAACCACTGTGGGAGTAATCACAGCACTGTTTTCTCTTGTCTCCATGGGAAATATAACTCCAGCCCTCACTACTTCTAGGTGACAAGATGTCTATCGTCCGTTGTCACTATACAGCATACCTGTTGTGGATGGGGGACCTTAGTCCTTTGATCTTGAGTTCCAGAGTGGGTAGGGAGAAGATTCTTCACTCTGGCTAGACCTATATTATCTAGTGGAGTTCTCTCACAGGAGTTACAGATTCCATTGCCTCCTTGAATTGTGGTGTGCTATTTTTCTTTAAAAGCTGCTCACTTGGCAGAAACTAGAATCATTTGGGAAAAGACTTGATGAGGAATTGTCTAGATCAGGCTGTTCTGTTGACTGTTGATTGGTGTGAGAAGACCCAGCCCATTGTGGGTGGCACCATTCCCTAAGCTGGACCCTGAAAAGTGAAAGTGAAAGTTTGCAGAGCATCAGGAGCAAGCATACAACGTGAGTGTGTTTGTTTTTCCCTGTTCTTCACTGGGTGTATGATGTGACCAGCTGTTGGAGTTCCTGCCTTGCCTTACCCATAATCAAAGACCAGAAATTGTAAGCCAAATAAGTCCCTTCTCTTCTGATTGCTTTTTATCTGGATGTTTTATTACAGTAACAGGATTGCAACTAGGATGTCACATCAATGTAACCGAGTGAATCAAACAAGGGAGAATATGGGTGGAGACTACGCCATGCTGGCTGTCCACAGACAGGCCAGAGTTGGATCATCTACTTCCCATCCTGTCTGAATATCGATTGATACGGGAAGACTCAGTTCCGCTGTGGGTGGCGCCATTCCCTAGGCTGGTCTCCGAACTATTGTGAACTATTGGTCTTTATATTGACCGATTTCCTTAAGAGAAGCCAAACATCTTCATTATTTGGAACATTTTGATTTTCTGTCTTTTTCTCTTTCAGAGCAACAAAATAGGTCTTTGAACTCAATCGGGTCCTAGTTGCCTATTTTGTAACTCCTGCCCCGGAAGACACTTTTGTCCCCTGCCTTTATTATGCTGCCTGTACCTACTCTCAGTAAGGATGGCTTGTGGGATGTAACACAATCCAGATGTGTCACCATGAACAACGAGGAGTCTTAGTTGGCCGGTATCCTTTTTCAGGATGTTAAAACAGAATGTGCTGACTAAGCATATTCTTATCAACTTATATAACTTATCAAGCACAGACACTTATCTCTCACGGTCCTGGAAGCTTTTAAGACCAGTGGATTTTATGTTTGGCTCCACTTGTGACCAGGCTTGGGGGGGTCACAGCCTGTACAGCTAGCCATGTTGGCCACCTGTCCTTCATAAGCCAATTAAACAAGCCAAATTAATAGTGAAAAGTGGTCAAAGGGAAATTTATTCAGTGTGGCTACACTGGGAAGATGGAGTAAAGGACCCGACGAAATAGATCCAACAAAAAGATCCAATCCATCTTTGGGGTCCTGACATGAGGGTGCCACCCAATCACTGTCTGGGCTCCAAGATCTTCCCGCAACAACCTGACAAGTTGTAACTCTTTCTCCAAAAGACAACTTCCTCCTTTGGCTGCCCCCATGGCTTTAGATTTCCTTCTTCAGCAACAGGGACTCTAATTTCTTGGAGTCCCTTGTGTTGTGTGTGTGTGTGTGTGTGTGTGTGTGTGTGTGTGTGTGTGTGTGTGTGTGTGAGAGAGAGAGACAGACAGACAGACAGACAGACAGACAGACACAGAGACAGAGAGACAGAGAGACAGAAGGAGAGAGAGACAGACAGACAGACACAGAGACAGAGAGACAGATAGACGGGGAGAGAGAGAGAGAGAGAGAGAGCGAGAGAGAGAGAGAGAGAGAGAGAGAGAGGAGCTGCAGTGTCCATTTTATAAGGATGCTAATTCCATTCTTAATGGGGACACTGCTCTTATGACCCAATCACTTCCCTAAAGGCAAGAGGCAACACCAGCAGAAGGTAAGGGGCGTGAGGAGTCAATCCAGCATCATAAAACAAGAACGGGTTAGGGACAGCATCACGATCCATCAAGAGTCTCTGCCAGGCGAGATGGCCATGCAGACTGTGCACGCTGTGACTTGAATGACAAAGACAGACAGGGGAACTTTGTCAGTATTTATCCGGAGGAATGTCCCTTTTTATTGCTACTATGTGTCTCAGAGGCTACCCGAGTCCCCTGGAGAACTGGGACAAGTGTCTGGGGACAGAAAGACCCACATTAGGACACAGCAGGTGCTGCTTAGCCTTGCTGAGGGTGGAGGCTGGGTTACTGCAGATGGCAGTGCTTACAAGGATCAGTGATGCAGCAGGAAATGTGCAAAATGACAGTTCCTCATTCCAAATCTCACACGAGATGCCAAATGTCAGTCAAATATAACCCGAGTTTTACGTTCTGCCATGCTGAGGGCTGAACAGGATTGAAGAGATAGCCCCGAAGCGTCTCCTGCATCGCTAACGATCCAGGCAGCTTCCTTAGCAGAGTATGTCCAAGAATGTGGGCAAGGGGCTCTCAGAAGATGCCAAGGGACCAGGACATTCAGGGGGACAACAAGGAGACCATACTGGCAGCCAAGTGTGACAGAATCACGTGAGGCTCTCACAGCCACAAGCAGCCAGAGAGTGTACTATGTTGGCAAAATGGAGAAATCCTGAACAGAGCGAGGCTGGGTCAATTGCTAAATCGCCTGAGCCTTTCCAAGACTTTCTTCTGTGAAGTAGCATAAAGGTGGATACCTCGTGGAGAACCAAGTGAGGGATTATTTGATGATCAATCGTAACTGGAGGTCACCCTGATTTTAACCACTGCTGTATTCCTAGACAAATCATATTCTCTCTCTCCTTCACCCCTTCCCTCTCTCGCTCCTCCCTCCCTCCTTACCCACACTACCTCACAGCCTCATGTAGCCCATCCTGGCCTCACACTCTATGTAGCCCAGGATGACCTTGAACCGTTGATACTCCTGCTTCCCTCCTTAGTGCAGCAGCTACAGATGTGGGCCACCACACCACAGTATTAGGGACTGAACCCCCAGCCTCACATATCTAGGGAAGCACTTTAACCACCAAGCAACATTATCCTAAGGGGACCTTAGGGAAAGCTGGCCCTGAGGAAGGATACCTGGCAGGCTAATTCCTACTGAGGCTGTGCTCACTCGGGCCACTGTTGAAACTAAGGTCGGTGCCCTTGTTCTAACTCCTTGGGTGACCTTCCCAGGTTCCAGGTGCTTTTTGTCATCACTCCCCCAGCTTCCAGATAAGAACACTGAGGCGTGAAGAAGATCCTTATCTCCCCGAGAGCCACAGAGCTTACAGCAGGCACGATGCAGATGTAAGGCCAGGAGGATTGGCTCCAGAACCTACATTCCTGGTCTGTATCATTTAAAACCATCAATCTATGTATCTATGTATCTATGTATGTATCTATGTATCTGTGTATGTATCTATATATGTATCTATGTATCTGTGTATGTATCTATGTATCTGTGTATGTATCTATGTATCTATCTCAATATCCATCCAAGTATGTATGTATGAATATATGAATGTATGTATGTATGTATGTATGTATGTATCTATCTATCTACCTATCTATCATCTATGCTTATCAACTATCTGTCTACTCATCTCAATATCCATTCAAGTATCTATCATCTATGTATCTATGTATCTATGTATCTATGTATCTATGTATCTATCTATGTATCTATCTATCTATCTATCTATCTATCTATCTATCTATCTATCTACCTACCTACCTATCTAGTTACCTACCTATTGGTGTGTGTGTGTGTGTGTGTGTGTGTGTGTGTGTGTGTGTGTCTATGTGCCTGTGTGCATGTATTCTGACTCACATGCACCTCTATGGAAGTCAGAAAACAACTTGTTGTCATCCCTCTGCTCCAATGTCTTCTATGCAGGTCCCAGGTTTCAAACTCAGATTGTCAAGCTTGGCAGCCATCTCTTCCGCTGCTGAGGCGTCTGGCGTCCCTTCTCAGCCCAGAATACTGATTTCTTCCAAGACACTCTATTCCTACAGGAGACTTCCACAGCAAGACCAATTTGCCTGTGAACGTGCATCTCTTTGACTCAACCCTTACCTTCGTTGTGGAGACTCCTGGGACAGACAGTCCTCTTTGAGCAGGAGGCGAGTTTTCTGTGGAAGTTGGAAGGTCACCTGGGCTAACCAAGGACTGCACTTTAAACAACATGAATAAATGAGGCAGAATTAAGATTTATTAAAGTTAGATGACAGTGCTTCTTCCACCAGAGGGGCCGTTCGTATAGAGGAGCAAAACCTGTTGTTTCCAGCAGCTGTAGAAACTGAAAGGACGACCGCACCAAGCATCACTTAAGATGAAGTCGAATGATGGTACCTGGATCATTTTAAAAACGCGATTCACTCGCTTCCTGTAGAGACAGGGTCTCACTATGCCGCTCCCGATGCCCTGGAACTCACTGTGTGATGAGGCTGCCCTGATCTTGCTATGTAGACCAAACTGGCTCGGCACCCACAGAGACCTGCCTCCTGAGTGCTGGGATCAAAGGTGTAGGGAAATACGTGTTTGTGAAAAATATCCCCACCGCAGTGATTTCGGGAAGCTCTGAGGACTGACTGCCAGTGACCATGTGTGTGTCAGGGACATATAGAAATATCTGGGGGTTGGGGGTTTAGGTCAGTGGTAGAGCACTTGCCTAGCAAGCGCAAGGCCCTGGGTCGGTCCCCAGCTCTGAAAAAAAGAAAAAAAAAGAAATATCTGAAGGATCTGGGATCTTCCTCTCTTGTCTTTGAGTCAAATCCCTTCATCAGGTTCTGGAGTCTGTCTGTCCTGTCTTTCAAAGACTTCCGTTCACCTCCTCCCTCAGTCTCCTCAAACATTTCTCTCTTATCAGTGTTTGTCTTGACCTAAATCTCTACCATCTCAAGCTTGCTTCTCCAGGTTGTACGTTTGCCCGCAAGGCTCTCTTTCACCCACAATAATTATCGTGAACTATGGGTGCTTATAATTTTTAAACCAGCCATTGTTTCACAAATGGATTTCAACCATAAAAATTTGTTAACTCAATATCCTTGTTATCCCATCCTTATCTTCCCCTCAGAGTACAGATTTATTGTTTTTATTTAAATGTATGCATATGTATGTGTGTATGCCTGTATGTATGCATACCCGTTTGCCTGCAGAGGAGAGGATGAGTCCTGAGGTGCTGGAGTTATAATAGTTGTGAGCCACCCAGTATAGGTGCCAGGAACTGAACCCAGGTCCTCTGAAGAGCAGCCAATGCTCCTAACTCCTGAGTCATCCCTCTAGCCCCAAGAATGACCTCTTGATCTACCACTCTGTTTAAGCTTGTGAACACCCAGGAGCCAAGACTCTGCCTTATTTGTTTGTTTACTTGACGACCAGCATGTGGTATTCTGTCTATGCTTACAAATGTCTTTGTGGATTTTGAAAAATAAATTGAGTATGGTTGCTTTGAGTGATTATGTAATCTGACTAGCTGGCTTTGTCCCGCACACAAAGAGGGCCACTTAGACAGCCCAGTGAGTAATTTATAAACTGGAAGCTAGTCTCAAGTTTCTCTTGGTCTTCACTGGTTAAACTCCAGAATGCAATTAACCCTTTCTCAGACGAGTAGGTTGCAAGCTGGTGGCAGCTTGGTGGCTTTGGGTCTGCAGATATTCACTTCCAAATTTAACTTAAAACAACAGCAACAACAACGACACACCTTGGAGGCATTCTGTCGCTATTTATTTAATGTGATTTATTATAAATACATTTCATGTTGCCAAAATAGGGGCCTCCCCCACCACCTGCATCTTGCCAGAGAAAGAAACGAGACCTCTCTCATCAGATGAGTTAATTACAGTGACACATGCGCTCCTCCCCAGAGATTCCCATAAGCTAAAATGTGGCAATGCTTTAACTCAAGCAAGCAGGCTGGAAACCAGAGCTCTGCACTTGTATAATTTTCATTGCCAGCATCAAAAGCTCAGCGAGGGCCGGGTCTGAGAGGGCAAAGTGGCTTGCATCCATCAGAGGGAGGCTCATCTTGGGTCAGGTGACAGATCTGTAGGAGCACCGAGCTTGAACCCATTTCTCAAGATTCAGGCATTATTTCCCAACCTCTGTGCTCCTAAGCACCGCGTGGTCATTTTCCTTACCTGTTCCATCCAATAATTTTTTATTTATTTATTTATTTATTTATTTATTTATTTATTTATTTATTTATTTATTGCCTCTTCAGATGTGCATGGTGGTGACCGAGCACAGATGCGGGTGGTACGTTGTCCCTTTTGCCCTTGCAAGAGGCAGTGGCAGCCGCAGTCACTTTTCTTAGGGGACCTAACCACATCTGAGAATGGAGGCCAATGCCAGGCTTTTAGGTCAGATTCTCCGCAGCAGAGCTTGAGAGGCTGGGCTATCCGCAAGGGATTTGTGGAGAACTTTCCCCAGAGGAAATGGATGAACTGGGAGGAATAGGGAAAGAGGAGGACTGGAAGCCCGCGGGGTATCAACCACCATGGCAAATCCACGGAATCCATGCATCATGACATCACGGAAGCTCCGCAGTGGAAACCACACTGCAGATGCTGCCATGGTGCGCAGGTAAAATGTTCCCCAAAGGCTCATTCAGAGTTTGGAACACGTGGTCCCCAGCTAGCGATGCTATTTGGGGAGGGTATTGAACTTTTAGGGGGCGGGGTCTTGGTGGAGGAAGTACGTCACTGGGGGTGGCCTTTGAGGTTTTATAACAAGGACTTTACCCTCTCTGTGTCTCTCTGGAACCGTGATACAAAATACCTCCTACCCCCTTTTAAAGAAGTCCCTGGCAGAGAGCTCCTTAGGGGTGGAACGCACACCTGGTGCCTTCCCTGTGAACAAAAACCACAGACCGCCACCCCCACTCCGAAATCCTGTGGTAGGTGCTTGAAACAAGTACAAACAAGACGGTTCCACTGTAGAGAGATTTGACCCATCATTTCCTGCTTGTTGATGCTGTGTGAATGCCTGTGGTGGTGGTGGGAGGGGGGACGCAGGGGACTCCACGGAAGTCTTTAGTACCAGACTTTCCTGTCCTAGCCATAAGCAGTGGGAACTCCTTTGGGAGGTCAAGTAGAGAGCACAGTCCACACTGTTTGGATGAGGGGAAAGACACTACTCTGCAGTGTACTCTGTGGCTTCTCAGCTGGGATGCTGGCGTGTGCTAAGTGTACGGGGTTTTAAGTTAGGAGCACGTGAGAGGAACGGTGGACAGAGATCATAACCAGGAGTCAAGAGGGCCGAATGCATTGAGAAACAAGGTGTGTGATGCCTACAGGGTCAGAACTAAGGAAGGACAGACCTCCTGGTCTCCCACATGCTGAAGACCACTGAACATATCGAACATTCTCTGCAGAGGAGTCTCAGTTTCTACAGCTTGTAAGAAGAACATTTGAGCTCCAGGTTTGTTTGTTTAATTTTGTGGTTGAGGTATGGACATGCATGTGGAGGTCAGAGGTAGAGATCAGGTGTCTCTCTCAATCCCTCCCCCACTCCCTACCCTCACCTCCCACCCCCACCCCCCAGCCCCTGAATGCAGACCTCAGGTTTACAAGTCTTTTACATAATCTGTCAGTGCTTTGAATGTTTGACTAAAAGCTAATGAAATGAGTGGCTCAGAATGATACAGCTGGACTCACAAAACTCTCTTATTTTTAAAAAGAACGCTTTCTGTTTACCATGTGGAGGAAGCAGGGCTACCCACTTCTCAGTTCCTGCCAGCCCCATTCACAGCATCTCCAACACAGTAACCCCATGACTGAGTATCTTTGTCTCTACTTAATGTAATATGAGTGGGACCATGTCTAAGAGAGTCATTTCTACAAATGGTCACATAAAATTGCACGTGATCTGACTAAGATTGAACCTCTTACCATCAATCACGTCACAGGGCGGGGAGGAGCTCATGAAGCCCTACCCCTTTCTGAGAGTTAGGGGAGGAAGAGACCTCGATTTTAATGAGGTAGCCACTGCTAAAGGCACTGATGTGCTTGTAAACAAGCTTTTGTCCATGTTCCCATAAGCAACTTTAATGAGACTCATTGGGTCGTGAGAGTAGGGCGGGAGAGCATAATGGCTGTCAATAAGATCAGAATGGGTTACAACAGTTCCATTATTGTGTAATTAATAGACGCTAACGAACATTAAAACGAGTGAAAACTGCAACTTTTGGTAACATACTATGCCGTGTTTTGATACCTGTGTAAAGAAAGCCTTAAACGAGCCTGGCTTAGGAGTGAGGAGATGGATGACTGCTATTTTCCACACAAATGTGAGGACCCGGGGCCACATCTCCAGCACCCATGTAAAATGCCCGGACTGTCTACCCGAACCAGGAGGCAGAGCCATGGCTTGCCGAAAATGCTTCAGTTCAGGAGGAGACACAGTCTCAGGGGAATAGGGTGGAGGATAGCGAGGAGAACTCCCAAGGGTCTTTCCACATGGACCGGAGCATGCGCACACCGGAGCATGCGCACAGAGAGAAGAAAGGGTCAAAGCCCAACTTCCTCTGTTCCTGCAGGTCTGCAAGTGAGATGGCAGCACCCCAGGAAGTGTGGCATTTACCCTGAGTTCTCCTCCGGTGGTGGTGGCAGATTGTTAAATCCCCAAGCTGACCTCTTTACTCACTGCAGGCAAGATGGCTACCACAATAACTCATCCGGTCTCTTTCCCGGTATTGACTTTACCTAAGAAACCAAATTAATTATCAGAAGGTTGCTCTGCTAAGTATGGAATTAGAAAGAAAGGAAATTGGATGATCTTAAGGGATTGCTCTTACAGGCTTGGATAAGTCCCGATAAATTGCCTCTAAAGAGGAAGGAATGTACTGCAGGCAGAGGCACTGGCTTTCTCCTAAGCACCTTCGCCTTGAACTTGGATGTTGACCCAGGTTTATCACCTAAGACTTTGGTTTACGCTTGTCATGATCATATTACCCGATTTTGAAAAATCTAAATTGTATTTTACATCAAGGCCGTTTTAAGAGCGCTGCGTGGCTGTGTCTGGGGAAGTCGCTTAAGCTGGAGGATAACAGATAATCTTCCATCAGAAATAACTTCTTCTTTTTGTCTCCTCCTTATTCCCACGTCTGCTTCTTTTTTTCCCCCTGTTTTCTATTTTTTTCTCCTAACTGCAGTCTGCCTCAAAATGACGATAAATACATAGTGGCAAAATACATCTTACATCTCTGTAATGAGGATGAACCCCGGGCTGCAGACAGTTCCGGGCCTTTCTCCTTTCAGTTGGTGGCTCCGTTAATTAAAGCAGGCTGGCTCTGCCTCATCTTACAACCGAGAAAATGGGGACAGCACAGACACAATGCCATAGACTTTCTGCAGCGGTCACCGGAGTGTGCATACAGTTTGCCGTAGCGCCTCTCAGAGAATGGGTCCACGTTCTGAGCGGTGTCAAATCAAGAACATTTCCATCTCAAACACGAAGAGATGATACTCTGCTTTTCGAATGAGCCGACTTTCTGCACTTACTCTTCAAGAACAGTGTCCTGTAGAAATGTTGGTGCCTTGGTTTGAAGCCAGGTAGAAGCAGCAACTGCCACAAAAGTCCCTTGTCCCGTTCTTACAGGGAAGGACGGAGGATGCCAGTGTCACTTAGGCGGCCTTAGTTACATGTGCATGGGGAAAGGATGTATGTTCATGTACACATTTTCCTGTGTTGTACAGAATCATGGTCTCATATTAGGGTTTTCTGGAGGAACAGAATCCATGGCTAAAAATAGAAGAATTTTCAAAATGAGCTTTCACGGTAATAGGAACAATGGTTGACTCATTTCCCACAGGATGAGAGGCTGCTGAGTGTGCAAGGGGAGGCCGGGGGCCAACATCTGGTGTCTTCTCCAATCACTTTCCACCATTTTTTTTGAGGCAGGGCCTATCACTGAACCTGGGTCTTAACTGTTGCCCAGACAAACTCTGGGGATCCCCCTGTCTTTGAGTAGTTCCGCAGTGGCTGCTTCAGACGGGAAAGGCCAACACAGAAAGGCCAACGATTTGGATGCTGTTTGGTCCATGGAGCTGAGTGCCTCAGTTGTCCCAGGCTGGTGGCGAAAACCTGGAAGATTTCTGGGGAGCTGTGGGTCTTTAGTTCACAATGGAAGACCGGAAATGCTAGTTCTGACATAAACGAAGGGATCGTCAGCAGGGGCCACAGGTGAATCAACTCAGGAACAAGAGGCCAGTGAGCTCCCATCTAAAATGTCCTTTTGATCCGGGCAGCTCCCTCAAGGTACTGCCCTCTTTTGGGGTCTCATGTCGGTCAAGGCAATCAGGATTAATTTTATATTAAAACTGATCATCACAGTGTTCGTCTCCAGGGAAAGTAATAGGGAAATTGATTTGGGATTTGAGATTTCCTGAGACACCATTTTTTAGTTTAGAAGAATGACTGAAAAATTATAGCTATTCAAACTTGATTACCTATCTATTAGTCTCTCTCTCTCTCTCTCTCTCTCTCTCTCTCTCTCTCTCTCTCTCACACACACACACACACACACACACACACACAAATAAAATGAGTCAGAAGAACTACAATTGATGGTACTTTTCCCGATGACCAAAGTTCATATTTTCTTGCAAAAATAGCAACTTTGAAACACTGTAATTCATCTTTTTCATTTTCACTATAGTTATATGAGTGCATAAAGCACCGAGTTGCCCAATCCTGGATTTGAACCTCCAGACTGTGCATCATCCAGACCTTTCTTACACATAAGTTAGTTGCTTCGCGCGTGCCATTGTCTTAATGTAAAGCTAGACTGGGAAGGAGTATCTTCATAACTTGGAAAGATGAGGTAATGAGCAAAAATGATTTCGTTACAAGAGAAAAACTTTTATAATGATTTCGTTACAAGCGAAAAACTTTTATAATGATTTTGGATTTGATAGAGTAGCCAAGCTTTTCAAAACACGTTGGTCTGAGCATGATCTCGAAAAAGAAAAGGTCGCTTTAGCATTAGACTTATCTGAAACACTTCTTGAAGCGTTCTCTTCTTTCTAAACCATGTCTACTTACAAGGCTGGGTTTTCCTTACTGCTCAGAGGGAGCAACATGAGAACAGTCAGCTCTTGGCTGCACAACAATTTAAAAAATGTATTTTTACTAACTTCTGTCATTGTTTGGAAACTATGATTGTGTTTATGTACACATATGCTATATATGTCACTGTGGAAGAGATCTAATATTGTCTGTAATTGACTTATTATTATTTACCATGATTCTATAAATGCCCTCTTTTTTTAAAAAAAACTCCCAATTTCCGTTTCTGTCCTGACCAATATTGATCAATATGAGCATGTAGACCAAAACTCTGGAAAGTTCATCAGGTCTTAAAATGTTTTCTCTTCCCATTTTGCATGGTATTTGGGACTTTAAAGATTTGTTTTTATTTTTTAATGATGTGTATGCACATGTTTCTGAGGCAGGGCTATGCGTGTGATGAAGCAAGAGGTGTTGGGTCTCCCGGGACTGGAGTTAGAGGGGGTCGTGAGCTGCCCTATGTGGGTGCTAGGGACTGAATTCTGGTCCTCTGAGAGAGCAGCAGTTCTTAAGGACTCAGCCATCTCTCCAGCCCCAGCTCATTCATTTTTAAGAAGGTAAAGAAACCCTGGGAGCTAAAAGCTTGAGAGTTGCTGCTTTCTGTCATTATGTAACACCGAGAAGTTCCACAGCCCTTAATCCTGTCCTGCAGTTACTCGGATGCCTGCAACTATTCATTCCTGAAGTATAACTTTAGATACTAGTTAACTAAATTAATTAACTAACTTGTGTCTTGTGTGCCCAGTCCTGCCATGTTCTTTGTATGCATTATGTAATATTAGTAAGACACAGTTGCAACGGTTTGATTTGTTTTATAGAAAATAAAACAACATAGAGAGACTTTAGCCTGTTAAGCAGTCTTATAGCTACACAGTAGCAAAAATGAAGCCTGCCAGAGGCTGGCTTTTAGAAGTCTTCTCTTAATGACCTTTCTTCCTGTGCACATGTGACAGTTAATACTGACTGTAAACTCAACAGACTCTAGAGGCATCTGAGAGACAAAGTTTAGAATGAGTTATTTGAGGTGAGAAGACCCACTTTGAATGCGAGTGGTACTTTCTCTTGAGGTAGGGTCCTGGGCTGAGTAAAAGGGGACAGTGAGTTGAGCACCAGTGTCCATCTCTCTCTCTGCTTCATGACCGTGCATGCGGCATGAACAGCTGCCACAGGCTCCTGCCGTCTTGATTTCCCCACCATGATGGACTGGACCCTCAAACTGTGAGCCAAAGAAAAGCCTTTCTTCCTCAAGTTGCTTTGCTCAGGGAAAGGAACTGAGAGAGTGTGGGACTTTTCTCATTGGAAAGCTTTAGATCCCCATCAACTTAGAATCAGAATTTCAACCCTTCCCCTCCCTAGGTCACCCAAGAAAGTCCCTTTATTATTTTCTAGAACCCCCCCCCCACCAAAAGAGTTCTCACAGAACCATACCCCCGTCTATTGGTGGCCATTTTCAGCGTTCTTAACTCTATGTTTGCTGATTACAAAACTTGCTATTAGAGCTTTCTCAACTTATAGTGATGCCTTAGATGTGGGAGCTTTTCTGCCATCCACTGAAGCATTTCCTCATGGGACCTGTGATGCCAGCAAGCACCAAGCTCTATCAAAATTGGCTACCTAATCTCCAGGACCCATTATAACACAAAACTTCTTCAAACCAAGACTGCGGAACTTTGATAGATCAGTTGCTCTGTAAGTTACCCTCAGTCCTGTGCTCAGAGAACTAAGTAGGATTTCCATGCGCACAGGGGAATATCTCCACCCTTCTGATCCTATCCCATGCTATGGCCTCTGGGTAGAGTGGCAGGTCTAGCAGCCTATGGCCTTACACACGTCCCTCATGGGAAAGGGTTCTTAGCTCCTATCATCACAGAAGCATAAGTGGATGCAAGGATTTGATGACCGAGTCTGAACTTTTCAGAAGTTCAATCTTGGTTTCTCTGACTGGCCTTGGCACTGGACACAGAGCCATCTCTGGATCCATGTATGACCCAGGGATCTCCTGGGGGCATCAGCACACCTCTTACCTTTCTTATGTGTAAGGAGTGATAAAGGGGGCCCCTCCTGCCTCTCATCAGCAGAACCAGATAGGAAGGGCCATTGTCCTAGCAAGTGATCACTATTCCAGACAGAACTTTTACAGCAAAGCCATGGCCTCTCCCAAACATCTTCCCTTGCAGGAAACATAAATCTGAATACTGACAGGCTTAATGATAGTAAGGTAAGGGTTCAATTTGGGGAGATCTGCTGATCCTTAGGAATAAGCATTGGGTAAGCTCTGATGTTTAAATACATGAAATACATGAATAGTAGAACTTGGATGTCCAGGAAAAGAAAATATATGTGTGTGTGTGTGTGTGTGTGTGTGTGTGTGTGTGTGTGTATGTACACATAGACACAAATACATATACATATATATCAGAACTCTACTACATTCTGGGAGTGGGACAGCCTGAGAAAGCAGATCACACTCATGGTGGATGTGGGATTTAGGGGTCTCTCCCACATATTTCCGTGCCAGGGTGTTCAAAGACACATTTTTATTTCTGGACTCAGAACACAGTTCTGGCCAAAATAATGATTCCAACAAACTATGGCCCTGATATCTCATTGGTCAGATCACTAGAGTGATTGGTTGTTTACTGTATCAATGCACCTGATGTCAAAGCAATCGTGCAAATGAAACTTAGAGAAAAAGCAAACCCCTGTCCTCAGGCTGGTGGCTTGCAAACGGTGAAGCCAAGAGGGAGTCCACACGCTTCTATTTGCATGTGACCTTTTTAAAACCCAGAGGTAGCATTTCGCAGAAAGTCTGCATCCGTTCTCCCAACATCTAAAAAGGAGGGAATGGATCAATTAACCATGGAGGTAACAAGGGTCACTTTCCCTAGGTGGCTTCCACCAACGGGAAGCTGCCATTTTTTTCCGTGTCCCAGGGAGGCTGACCTACTTCTGATTCTGTGAGCCTGTAGTCTGAAAGGTCATTAATCTAGCCTTGGCTCATGATGTTAGAATCTTGAGACTTCGATTTCTTAAATGCCAAAGGTGTGTCAGGCTGTCTTTTGAGATGTTGGCTATCTCTATCCAGGCGTGCAGTGGTCAGGAGAGAGCTACGTCAGTAATTTACTTTTTCATGGAGACAGTCATCTTTCCAAAGGCGCCATGACCCATATACCACACACACACACACACACACACACACACACACACACACACACACACACACACACACGCACCACGTATATGTGGATCTTTGCCGTGGTTTAAAGAGACAAACCAATCTCCCCACTCACTTTCTTCTTGTCAAGTACAGGGACAAACAGGTCTGTGTTTGTTGCGAGGTTGACAGCAGCGGATGTGCTTGCCGGGAGTAGAGTTGGAGAAAAACATGAAAGTAGCAATTTCTGCTTGTCACTCTTTGCTGTGTCTCTTCCTTGTCTAGAGGATGAAACCTGAGCTCTTTGTTGCCACAGCCGAAGTTCTTTCCAGCTCCTTCTATTTCCCTCTGCCAGTCCTGCTTCTCATCTTTCTCCAGATTGACTCTTGACCTCGGAGAACAAGTCGCGCCTCGGCTCCCTTTACCGCCTTTCTGAACACCCTGTCTCCCCCTCACCTGGCTCATCCCTCCCAGCCTTTCAGTATTTGACTCGGACATTCCTTTGACACTCCTCAGTGACTGGAGGCTGGTGTCTTCTTTGGCATTCCCGTAGGAGCTTGCCGCAGCTGCTTAACTTGCCTTCCTGTAGCTGCCTTTCCTGGTTTGCCCATCCCCCTTTCTCCATCACTGCCTTCAGCCGAACGCATTGTCCTTGTGCAAAATGCAATATCAGAGATAAAAGATGTGATGCTCTTGGACCACCTGTTAGGTGTCTTCCATCGTCCCCCTGCAGCCACCACGCTTGGTGTCCTAGACACCTAGCTGTGGGTTCTGTGTTCTTCAACTTCCTATGGACTGCAGCTATTGAAAACATCAAATACCAGAGGTGACTATGAGACTTTGGGACATCCACTCCCCTCCCTCCTTCCCAGGTGTATGCCCAAGACAGGGCTGTACCACTCCTAGTGACGCCTATGGGTCTTCTGTTTTCTGTCACCTGTTCAGGCTTTGATGGAATTTGTTACTGTTACTCAGACCTGGGTTATTGATTGACTCCACTTTCCTACTCCAGATGTGCAGCCTTGTCTTCTTGTTGATGTCCCTAAAGATTCAAGTCTGGGTATGTAGCCCTCCCATACACACCGTGTGTGTGTGTGTGTGTGTGTGTATGTGTGTGTATGTGTGTGTGTATGTGTGTGTGTGTGTATGTGTGTGTGTATGTGTGTATGTATGTGTGTGTGTGTGTGTGTGTGTATATGTGTGTGTATGTGTGTATGTGTGTGTGTGTATGTGTGTGTATGTGTATGTGTGTATGTGTGTGTGTGTGTGTGTGTGTGTGTGTGTGTGTATGTGTGTGTGTGTGTGTGTGTGTGTGTGTGTGTGTGTGTGTGTGTGTGTGTGTGTGTGTGTGTGTGTGTGTGTGTGTGTGTGTGTGTGTGTGTGTGTGTGTGTGTGTGTGTGTGTGTGTGTGTGTGTGTGTGTGTGTGTGTGTGTGTGTGTGTGTGTGTGTGTGTGTGTGTGTGTGTGTGTGTGTGTGTGTGTGTGTGTGTGTGTGTGTGTGTGTGTGTGTGTGTGTGTGTGTGTGTGTGTGTATGTGTGTATATGTGTGTGTGTGTGTGTGTGTGTGTGTGTGTGTATCCTTCCCGCTGAGACTCTAAGGACGACCATTACTTTCAATTCTCAGCACACACACACACTTCTCTCTCACAGCAATAATTCCAATCACATCTTTAGCTCCTACACCATAGCAACCCTCTATCCTAGCAAGTCGTGCACACACAAAGGATGGGGTCCAACAAGTTTGCCTAAAAGCCACCGTTGAACTGTGTATTTCCAGGAGAAGGCAGCTCAGAAGTTGCTAATTCCAGGAAAGCACTCGTTTTCTTTGCACATCCTAGAGATGAGACAGGGCTGTGATTATTAGGGTGGAAAATTTCCTTCCCATTGTGGCAGTGGCTAGCCGCTATCTGTTCCAGTGAAAGAATCGTGCATGGTCTAAGGAGTCCACCGCATACCATCAGACATCAGAAGTGTGTTCTTTTGCTTTGACATGAGCTCATCTGCTCCTGGAAGCTCCCACTCCAACACCCATCCGTCTAGACCTTCTCTCCAAGGACACAGGTAAAATGCAATTTGTCTTCTAATAAGCCTCAGGAGTTTCTTTTAAAGATGTGATTACCCAGAAGGCAACAAGAGCTGTCTACAATTTCATCTGTCTCAAGAATATTCTACCCCCAAAGACAGAGAACGAGGTTTTTTACAAGGAATCGTAGCCTGTAAATTAGACAGAAAATAGAAGTTGTGTGTGTGTGTGTGGGATCTATCCAGGACGGGAACTCACTCTAGTTAGAGTCTGAAAATGGGGCTTCCGTCAGAATCCCCCACCTATTCTTTCAGAACAGTAGCAGGCCAAGATGTGGGTAACATTTCTTTGACGCGGGTTTCATCATTGGATGCCTATGTCAAGGTCAAGCCGGAACATCAAGGTTTGTTGTGAATTCTGTTGTGGTCACTTTCTCATGAACCTTGGAGTCCTCTCAGTTGTCCTTGCCACCTTATCCTGTTTTCCTAGTCACCGGTCCCCCTTAGACATTCATCTTCCTAATGAGTCACCCTGCCTCCTAATCACCCTATCCTCCTAGTCCCCCTGTCCCCCTAGTCACCCTTAAGGTGATGTTCTCGGTAGCTGCAAACACCAAGGCTAGTGACATCAGAATTTCTCCAGTTCAGTGGTGAAGTCATCACATGTGCTTTCCATGTCCACTGCCTTCCAACCCTTCTATGCCCACGTGGGTGGAAGAAGTCAAGTCTAACGCAGGCTGCCACGCTGTCCAACACCCCTTCTCTACTTTCATATGCATCTTACTTAATTGAATCTGTTAAACTTGAAGGTCCAAAAATTGTCCATTCAGTCATCTTCGGTTCACTGATGGCCATCCCCCTGAGGTCCCTGAAGAGTGGACAACCTCACCGAATCACAATTCTACGAGTAGGACTTTCAAAGACCCACAATGTAAAGACTTAGTAGGTAGCTTGTAGCATGCCTAGAAGGAGGCGGGATCTCTAAAAGATGGGGATCTGGTGAGAGGAAGCTAGGT
This sequence comes from Rattus rattus, assembly GCF_011064425.1. Classification (NCBI taxonomy): domain Eukaryota; kingdom Metazoa; phylum Chordata; class Mammalia; order Rodentia; family Muridae; genus Rattus; species Rattus rattus. Next base: position 148,563,397 of record NC_046158.1, on the reverse strand, counting down.
CCCTGGGTGGCACATGAATTGGAAGCCCAGCACCCCCTTTCTCTGTCTTTGCCCTATGGTAGGCATGGGGGTGAGCAACCCACTCCTAAACATTCTTTCCGCCATCACGTGATGCCTCACTACAGGCCCAACGGCCACAGGCTGAGTGACCATGGACCAAAAGCTCTACACATGAGCCATAGCTCCCTTTCCTCCTTGCAGGAGGATTATCTCAGGTATGTTTGCCCCAGTCCTGGAGAAACAATTGACACACGTAGGGGATGTCATGTAATCTCTGACGACACCTAACACCCTCTGCTTTGTATAGGGTTTCGTGAACATGAAGAGGAGCAAGCTCCGCCCCCACGTGTCCCTTCCTACCATCCTTCGTGCATCCAGGGGTGCGCTTAGCAGAGATCTTCCCTCTTGCAAAAGGAGGCCATATGCCTTTCTGATTCTTCTCTCTTCTTGATGTCGTTGGCTACCTTCATTCCCATAAGCTGTCTTCTTTAGGACGTGGTATCCTGCACAAGCATACCAGAGCCCAAGTTCAGCACCAGGGACTGGTTCTGTACAAATCTCCTCGTTTGTACTGTGTTCTGACACGGTGCCTCTGATGCCTTGCATCTGTGTTGGGGATGGGCCTGGACCTTGGAGAATATTGAGTGGCTTCTACCCTCTGAAGGCTGGCAGTACTCCCCACCCCGTCAGGACAACTGGCAACGTCTCCTGACATTCTCGATGCTCCCAACGGGCCAAGAGAATCCCTAGTAAAGAGACCCTCACTGTCAGAACTTTCACTCCGAAGCTGTATCACTTGTTCCCTCGTAGGAGCTCGGGGTCCTCCCAGACCTGCTTCTGCGTACCTGGAGCATCCGGATTTATGAATGCTGCAGGGACACAGGCCTTTGGTTACCAGTGCTCAAAGCTCAGTTCCTTGTCTCATGTGCTCACAGGACTGGCTGTGTTAGGATCCGTGAATGAGGAAGCCAGGGAGTCAGATGTCTAGATGGTGTTGGTGGTGGGTGACAGAGCCATGGCTCGAGGGGGTGTTCTCTGGATTTCAGACACTGGTGGGCTGCTCACTATTGCTTCTCTCGCCATGAAGTATACATCTGAGACTCTCTTGGGAGAAAGAGTAAAGTAAGACCACTACACAGAGCTCATACCTCTGAGTGATGTACTCAGGAGGCTGAACCCAACCAAGGACAGCAACTCTGAAGGCAAACTGATCTTGAAAACACAACATAGAGGCCACACAGTGACCTCTCCTTTGGCACATCTCCCTGACAGTCTAATGCCTTCACTCCATGTAAGAGCAGAAAGGCTCTATGTGAGGTGATTCCATTGCCGTTGTGGCACTGCAGCCACCTAGCTTAGCCACGGCCACACCGTCAGTTCATTTTATGAGCAACCTTAAGCCATGGGAATGTCTGAACTGTTTGCTTTAATTCTCAACACTTGAGGCTTTTAGCGAGTGTTCATTAAGGGGAGAAATCTATGAATCGATGAACAAATCTATTTTGACAATGACGAGGTTGGGAAGACAGGATTGTGGGTGAATTGTTCGCTGTGCAAGGCTGGGGACCTGAGTTTGAATCCCCAGCACCCACATAGAAAGGTTGAGCATGCAAATTCAAGTCTGTAATCCTAGCTCCAGGGAGGAGGAGTCAGGGGCATCCCAGCAGGTCGCTGGCCAGACAGTCCAAATAAATGAAACTCCAAGTTTAGTGAGAGACCCTGACTAAAAATAATGTAGAGGGTGAGAGAGGAGGACCCTTGTCATCAATCCCTGTCTTCAACAGACACATGCACATGTGTGTGCCTGCACCATGCGTGTGTACACACAGAGGAGTGAGTTGTAACTCATGATGCCATTCCTCAGAGCTTTTGCCTGAGATCAGAACTTAGTGATGGGTTTTGGATTTGCTCAAAGCTCAGTGCGGTTCTGATGCCGAGCCTCAGAAATGTCCGGACTGTGTACATTGTACAAATGATTCTCCTGGTGTCTGTGGACGAAGGCAGGGCTCATGAAAAATCACACACACAAATGAGATTTCAAATGGGAGAAACACAGGGAGAAGCCAGAAACCCCCACAGAATCTCTGGGATGGGATGAAAGGCCAGCGTAGCTCCCATCATGGCTTTATTATCTATCAACCCAAGAGCAGACTGAGGCTAGAAGCTTCACCGGGCAAGTCAGGGCGGAATTTACGAGCACTATTCTCTCTGCACCAGGATGAACCTCCTGTGGTCATTCGGACGCCCCTCCGCTGGCCATCTATTGAAAGCAAAGGCTTCTTGGTGGTCCACGTTCATGGTCCCCACATAGTATTTCTGTGTAGATAAAGTTAGCTAAGCAAATGAGAGAACACTAATTGGAAGGAATGTGTTTGCTCTGTTTCTTATATTTGTTCCGTAGATGTGGGGGAAACGGCTCATGCGGTACAAACACCGGCCCCGGTGTGAGAAATGCTCATTGCTAAGAACAAAGTTGGAAACAACTTTCAATTCTGAATGTATACCTCCCTGCTAGGCTGCCCTTCAATACTTCTTTGGCTCTTGTGAGCCTGGGTTCTTCCCAGGTGGAGAGGAGAGCTTACGCAAAAGCTTTAATGAGATAATGCCTGAGAACTCTTCCTTTGTTCCCTGATGCGTAGGAAACACTCCGAGCAGGGTTGCCATTGGCTGTTACTCTTCTGTCTTGTTTCCTGTGGGCTGATGTCACTATTAGTTGAGTTGTTGACAAGCTCTGGTAATAATGCCAGAACCGAGGGGTCAGCCTTCTCTTTTCGAATGGTCTGGTTTCATTATCTCTACCCTGGAGCGGGCTTGACCAGACAAGGACTCCTGCTGGCCAATTATTGCCTGATGGCTGGGCGAGCATTTCGGCTCGTCCAAGATGATCTTTCATGGCAGGTGTTCCTCAACATTCTCCCGGCGTACAAATAATGATCCCACGGGAGAAGTCAGTTCCTTTGGTGTACATTTCATGAGAGGTCTGACTCAGTGAGCTATGGAAAAATCATGCTGTCATAGCTACAGACATTTTATCCACATTCTGCTTGGTCAAGTAGGGACCTGGTTGTCTGCCATGAGCAGTTCTGAGCTGCAACTATCAAGGAGGTGCTAGAATCCATTGCATCTCAACGGATAAGATTTAGGGCAGCCGCAGAGACGGGCTCTGAAATCTGGGCTTCAGAGTTCTGTTGCTTCTGGTTCCTCTTCCCCATCCTCTTCCTTTACACATTATTTTAAAGGCTTATTTATTTTTATTGTATTGCTTTAAGTGTATGAGTGTTTGTCTCTATGTATGTGTGTGTTACATATATCCCTGGTACCCCCAGAGTCCAGAAAAGAACGTCAGATCCCCTCAAACTGGAGTACTGTGAGGCACAAACAGGAAGCTGGCTTGCACGCACTATGTATTCCAAGCTAGTCTCAAGATCACTGTGATCTTCCTGCTTGAAGCTCCTGAATTCTGGGATTACATGTGTTACCAATATATGCAGAAATCTCCTTGTCTTGTTGATTTCAGTCCCCTCTGCCCCTCTGATACTCCAAGACTAAAATTAGGGCAACCCCACCCATGCTATTTCAAAAATGCCGGCATGCCATATGTGGAAGTTTGGAGGAAGAGAAGGGGTTTGGAGAGGAACTCCAGGTCCCGAGGTCCCACAAATCTTCTCTGTGGCATTTTCTAATGCTATAGCCAAAATATACGAGAACAAGTAATTTGTGAACAAAAAAGTAGGCATTCCGTTAACTCGTGGTTCTGGAGGCCAGCAGTGTTTAAGGACATTGGAGCATCAGTGCAACCTCTGGGGAGGCCCTTTCAGCTGCATCAGAATGTGACAGGGGCCTCACGTGGAGAGACAGATGCTAGCCCTAGCTTCTGTCCCTCTGATAAAACCACTCATACCACCCCATGACCTCACCTAGCATAATTACCCCCCAAAGCCCCACCTCCAAATACCATCAACATGTGAACTAGGGGAGAAGTTTGAACACAGGACTTGGGGTGGGTGTCAGAAAGGAAAGAGGAGTCAGAAGACTTCTCAGTGATCAGGTATGGCTCCTCGGGAACAAAAGACCTCTGCTTCCCCTGATGTCTAACATATAGGCTCCACTCTGGGGCACAGGAGTTTGACTGCCACTGCAGACAGGACACTACTTTGGCTTAAACAAGAGAGAAATCTGTTCTGTGTCCTTGCTCTCCCGTCACAATGGCACCTGACATCTCTCTGGCTTTTTGTCTGCGTCGGCAACTCCTTTGTGTGACTTATGATGGTTTATAAGCCGTGTGTGTATTTCAGCTAAGAACAAGGAGCGATCGGAGAAGCGTGAGCCAGTCATGACTTCCCACGGCCCAGAACTCCATGTCACTTCTCCATTCTAGCCCTGGCATTCATTTTCTAGCACTTCCATGCTGAGTAGCATTTGGAAGACGGAACCGGTGATGCTTCCGGTATCTAACATCAAGAGAAAGTTTACCTAATTTTCTTGCCCATGAATATTAAATTTTCAGAAAAATATATTCATTGGCTTGTGTATATGCTTATCTGTGTATTTTAGTGTTTTGTGTTTATGGAGGTGGAGTAGCCCAAGGTGGTCTCCAACTTGAGGTGTAGACTAGGGTGGCTTCACTTCATGACCACTGGCCACGTCTTAGGGGTTGAATATTGTGATTACAAATGCCATCATACTGTCCTTATTTTGTTTATTTATTGTTACATGTAAAGCCCACGGTTGAGTGCTGGTAGACAGCCAGGCCTCCCCTTGGGAGAATTTACAGTTTAGAAGGACAGTCATGTATGAGGAGAAAATGTAGAGTGTCAGCAAGTAGCCAGTGCTGAAGCGGAGACAACTAACTGTTCCCTAGTCAACAATCAGGGGTCATCTTCTCTGGAATGATAATTTACGGGAGTCGTTGAGATAGGAGTCTTACAGCCTGACCCCTGAGAGACAGATGAATGGAGGAATTTGAGAGTACTAGAAGGAAGGAAAACCGGGAGAAACCGGAACCATGGGCGCGCGTGTGGGAGGGGCTTAGCGATGTCGAGTTGAGCGAACCCGCAAACCTCCCAGGATGGCATTTTAAATAAAACCAAACCTAAAAAAACAAAACAACGTATGATTTCAAGCCGCATACAGAGGAATAAAACCACGTACAAAAAAGGCGGGAAGTGAGAGACCAAAAATCAGAGTGACATTTACCAGGCAAGAGAGAGGAGAAAATCTGAGCCCATCCAAGGAAACTTCTGTAAGTGGTGGGCTCACAGAGGTGGCTTACGTATGCATTAGATGCATTTCCAGATCCATCAGCATTACTGAATAAAGCACATTTTAATACCACGGGAGGTCTCTAAGCCAGGTGCCTGCGGAATCCAGGGAGGTCCGAAGGGGACTTGGGTTGGGTGCATGTATGGTGAGCTGCAGAGCGCATGTCCGCCTTCAGGGGTCGCCATAACCTGGCCGCAGCTGGTTTGCCTCGCAGGCTAACAACCGCCGCCCCAGCCCTTCTGGAAGAAGCCTGACACCCGGGCTTATATAAGCAATAGCTCATTTCAAATGTTGGTAGCGGTTTCAACTCAAAAGACTCTGCAGAGGCGAATAGTACTTTGGGGGGCTATGTTCAACCCCGAAAGGAAGCGGCTGGGAGCAAACCGTGATTCTGAGCCCACACGAACAGAGAATGTCTAATTTTACTTCTACCATATTGCCCCGCTCTGAAGTCAGGCAGGAAACCCATCCATCGTCTCTCCCTGGAGTGAGCTATTTCCAACCCGCCACCCTCAGGGTGGCTAAGCAGCTCTCACCTGCACTTCGCACCTCTAAGTTTGGAATGCGTGAAGGTGGTGTGAGCTCAGGGGAGGTGGGGGCTGCAGCCAGACGGGGGGCTCTACCCTGGCATACTCCTCGTGCCCCCTGCCAGCTTGCAGGGATGTTGGCGACACCCTCCAAGGAGCTCCAGGGGAGGAATGGGCGTTCTTAGCTGTCTAAGGTCATGCAGTAAGATCCGTGCCCTGCTGACCGCTATGGGATGGATTTCCACAGAGGAAAAAAATGTTATGCAGAGTCTCGACACACACGAATGGTGTGAAAGCAGAAGGCAGACTGGGGGGTTGGTGGGGGTGGGTGGAGCCTAAAGTCCTGGGGAACAAAAGAGTCTCTTATGCGGGATCTAGATTTAGCTTGGTATTTGTGGGTACAAGCACATATATGTATATGCATGTACATACATAAGCATACATATGTGTGTACATCCATGTGTATATATGACATGAGAGGGAAAGGGACTATTTAGAAGGAGGGGTTTGGGGGGACCAAGAACAGAGAGGGAAAGTACTGAGGCAAAGTGGAATTACTAGGGTCTGGGGTGACAGCTCAGCTGTTGAAGTGCTGTCTGTGCAAGTGTGAGAACCCCAGTCCATGCCTCAGAGTGCGGGGGGGAAGGGCCAGGAGCAGCGGTCTATACACTTAGAAGGCTGGAGCTGGAGAGATGGAGACAGGAGCGTCCCTGGAGTCTGCTGGTCACCTGGTCTAGGTTGACTCTAACAATTCCTAGTTCAGTGAGAGACTCTGTGTGCAACGCGTGCACAACGCGCCTGCGTGCGCGTGCACACACACACACACTCACACACTCACACACTCTCACGCACATGCATGCACGCACGCATACACAAGCACACACACACTCTCACACACATGCATGCGCGCACGCACACACACGCACACACACGCACACACACACACATACACACACATGCACACACACACATACACACAGCACACACACACACACACACACACACACACACGCACACACACACACACACACACACAAACACATGCACGCGCGCACACGCACACACACAAACACACACACACAAACACAAATGTGCGTGCACCCACCCCTACCCCCACAGGTCCATCCTTGTGTGTTCATAACTAAAACGTTGAATACAGAGTAAATGGACTATAATTTAATAGCATGCTGTCTACCTACACTCCTCCACAGTATGGTTGGGGCATTTCTGTGCATCCAGGTGTTCTCAGCTGCCATCTACCCCTTGCCCCAGTCATCTGGAGATACCTGAAGATATTTTGGGTCATTTCACCTGGACGAAAAACACGATTCAAAATCTGAGGAATATGCCCCAGATCACTGAGGGTGGACGGGGATCCGTAGCGCAGATAAACATCTGCTGTTTTACAGAAAAAGCATCTTTTCTTACCCCAATACTCCCGTGAAGAATTGTCCCACACAGCACGGAAACGGCCTCTACCACTCACCCCCGCCAAAAGATAAACAAAGCCACAAGCTGCCCAACCACTGTGAGTTATGAAAGGTGTGCGTTGGGGGCAGGGCGCAGAGAGGGATGCAAGGAACATGAATTTACAAGACATGCCCTTTAGCTCGGGCTGGGATTTGTGGCTACTCTTTTTGGTTTTATTAAAGCATAATGCTCGCTAGCCGAAGAGGAGATTTGTTATTCTAAGACAGTTGCAAACCAAGGCACACTATTGTATAATCTGGCATTCTCCCCACTAGGGAGCTATGGCGCATTACTCAGGAGTGACAGAACCAACGAGCTTCATCTCCCAGGAGGCCCCTGCATCTGTTAAAGGGAGCAGGCACCATGGAGATCGGCCCGCCCCGCCCCCACTTCCTGCCCCACCCCCGTGGAGAAAGCGGGTGGAAGGTAGGGAAGCTGCACGTTCATCAGGGAGATCTGGTAGGATGAACCAGGCACTAATGCTATGCCCTTATCTACTGGTGCCTGGAATCAGGATCAGAACGATTCCATCTGTGTGCCAAGAGCAGTAGCACAAGAAAACAAGGCAGGCATTGAATAGGAAGTCAAAGTTTCAACTCAGTAACTAGTGTTAGGGGAGTCTCGGGTGTGCCTCGGTTTCTCATCACCCCTGTGATATTGGGCTAAGAGCTTGGCTTGGGTCTGGGACCCTCTTAGACCTTGATCTCTCCTTGCTGAACCTTAGTTTCTTACCTAAGTAGGGGGCTGATGGGGATGGAATGCTCATGGTTAAGAGCTAAGAGTGAGTGCTGCTCTTGCACAGAAACCATGGGTTCCCAACAACCTTGTGATGTGGTTTACAATTACTAGGAACTCACGCTTCAGGGACTCTGATGCCCTCTTCTGGCCTTCGAGGCTCATTCACTCCTGTGTTCACACACACACACACACACACACAGACACACACACACACACACCCTTCTATTTTAAATGTCATCAACTTAAAATGTCACTGTCATGGTCCAAAGAACAAGGATTTGTCCAGCTGATGTGAAGGATCCAATGGGCTCTGGCTACCAATGCCTCTTTTTAGCATCCAAGAATCAAGAATCCATTGTGGTTGCTGTCTGGGGCTCACAGAATGGGTGTCGGCTGAAGTGGAATCATGGATGGGGAAGCACTCTAAAAAACTCAACATGCTCTATCAACGTCACATGAGACCAATGTGACCATCCATGAAAATGTATCGTGCCGATGCTTAGAGAACAGAAAATGTTACTCACAGCTTGTAATGCCTCCTGTTTAAATGAGAATATATGTGCAAGCTGCTTTAGTTCCAACTCCTCGTTTTACCAAGAGGGAGAACCTGAGGTAAGTGGCCAAAGGTCCAGGACTCTGCCTGCTCTTCTTTGAGCTCACTAACAGGTGGACTTCCTAGAGTTTGGCAACCCAGGTGCAACATCCCTAACTCAATCATCAGCTTTGCTTCCTTTGTCTCTAAACAAGGTTGAGAACAAAACCTATGACCCTGGGTAGGAAAAGGAATGAAACCAGTCAGGGAAAAATGCTTAGCAGGGCCACGTGATGTGAGAGAAATCATGCTGCTGTGTAAGAATTGTCAGACTTTTTAGTTAACACAAAGTGTTTGAGGTGATGTGTTTCCGTGTATTTCTCCAAGGCTCTGACGCATAAGGCACATGGGGTGGGGGTGGGGTATATATCACTTCTATGTTACTTGTAATATACCTTGACCTCCTGAGAATCGTGGTGGAGACTCCAGAGATTTCCAAAAGTCATCACCATACCACCATATTCCTGGGGACACGTGAACAAATATCTAATCACTGTCAGACAGAAAATTGATGACAGACCAAAAATAATGGCACCAAAGTCCTAGTTGGTGAGCTAATGAGTTTATTTTGGGGTTATTTGCAGGGGCAGGGATGATGCAAAGTCAGCTGCATCATTGAAAGGTCACCACAGGGTGGCAAGGTGGGTGTCAACTCTAGGAAACTGCAGCCCTTTGCACAATTTGCAGGCACCTTGACAGGTCAGAGTCTCCTCACCTCATCAGTTCTCACTCCTTATATAAAGTTAAGGGTCCCTGTGCATCTGGTAAGTTTCAGGGACTTCCTGAGACTTGTGATTTTTTTTTTTTTTTTTTTTTGCTTTGCTTTCTGAGACTTCAGAGTCTTTCCTTTGGGACAGAATATTTCAATTAGGAGGAAGGGACTATATAGTAACTATCTGGTTCTGGACATCACAAGGGAAATCCTGGACAGGCTAGTGTCATCCCCTTGTGTTTTCAGAAAATAGATTATCTGGTTATCTAGAACTTTGGAAGAGACGTGGTCCCACAAGTCAGACTCCCCATGGCTAATTTTGTTTTAGACTCTTCATACTTCTGGGATAAGTAAAGGGCTCCTGTGCTCAGATGGCACTGGGCCAGTTGTTCTCAACCTCTGACCTGCACCAGAATTTCCTGCAGGGCCGATCCATAGACAGGAACACACACAGGCTGCTGGCCCCCACCTCTCAGGGGTCTGGTCTCCAGTTCTATAATCTACATCTTTGACGGAGGATCAGTGCTGCTGTTGTGGCAAATGCTTGAGATAGGTCTGGCTTGACTTTGGTTTGATGGTGTTTGGAGCTGGATGAAACTCATCTTTGGAAGGTACCGTACTACAGCAAGCATTTTGGGAAGAACCCAAAATGTCTGCTAGCATCTCTCCGTGCTTCCTGTGAACTGCAGTCAGCTCTCACTGAGAGCTCCTGTTTGGAATGACCTGGAATCTGATCCTAGTCTCTTAGCGTTACTCAGAAGGCCAAGGCAGAAGGATTTGTGAATTTCAGGGCAACCCAAAAATATAAAATAAAATATAAAGCAGCGATCTGCCATTCTCTTTCCAGCTGTGTTCTAGAAGCCAATGTTGGAGTCTGGAGAGCTGTTCCACACCCAAACAACCGCTGTTGAAGAGTGATAGGTGCTGGCACCCACGAGGGATCACTGATTTTTCTTTGGCTGTCAGCTCTTGAAATTACCCAGCAATCCCAAAATGAATTTCCACTAATCTGACAGTTTTGCCTCGCCTGACATGACGTACTGTATATTCAGTGGTCAGCGGGGACTGTTTAATTGAAGTTAAGTCTGTACTGTTCACTGCGGCATTGAAAATGGAGCTGGGTAGAATCTGGTTAAGCTTCCTGGCTCTCCAGGCCCAGATGGGTGGGTGGAACACAATCCTGATTTTTTTTTTTTTTTTTGAAGCTTTCTACCTGGAAGCACTCACTAATTAAATTTTACTGGCTAGCTGCTTTAATTCATCCACTCTGGAGATTCCTACTAAAGTTGAAGCGCTCTGCAGTCGGTGGAAGGTTCTGGACGCGAGACAACCGGTGCAGACTTAACAAATGCAGCTGAAATGAAAGGGAAGCGGGAACGGTACCGCGCATGGCGTTTTTCGAGCGCTGTCTGCATGACTGACAGTTTTCAAGTATCGTTTGGCTTTGTTCTTACAACATTCCAAAGAGAAAGGGACAATTTTTTTGCCTTCCTTTGACAGCTGTGGAAGCAGGCTTGGAGAGTGAGAAGGATTGCTGGAGATCTGTAGCGAGGCAGGGCAAGATGTGGGGGTCAGGTCTTTGCTGTAGCAGCATTCGTTTTTAAAGGACCATGCACCTTCCCAAAGATGCTACCCAATATTAGGTAAGAGCATTTACATTTAACATGTAGTGAAACTGGGATCTAGACCCCCTCAAAGGATCTCCTTCTGAATGAAGTCTTTCCACACTGAATAAATTTTCTTTCAATGACTCGTAAGCCACTGGGCGCTATAACATTCTGTCCGTCGTGTCATATTTAATTGGGGCCTTCTGATACTTCTGCTGCGTGACACAGATAACTCAAGAACGATTTTGATAAGTGTTCTGGATTGCAGTCAAATCTATAAGACAGTCACAAATGTCCCCAGGAGGTGTAAACACCAGAGCAGTGAAGACGTGTATGGATCCGCCCCTTCACTGTTAACTTCCTCCGTGTGACAACCGTTATTCCAGAGTCTGGAAATCCAGGCAGGAAAATCAATCAATCCCCGTGCACACAGAGCTGACGTTCTAGAGGGCAGGGGTGGATGACTGACTAGATAAACAGGTGAAATACGCCACGCGCCGGGTGGTGAGTTGAACCAGTAAAATAACGCTGAGAAGGGAAAAGGAAGAGCTAGAACTCAGACAGTTTATGGGCAGAGCAGGCGACATCTGAACAAAGACATACAGGATACAAGGAACTGTCGTTTGAGGGTGCGGGAGTCAGGGCGTTCCAGGGAGAAGGTCATGTGACGTGTCTCTGCTTGATTAAGGAAGAGCTCGGAGCTTCAGGAGAGACCTGATACTCCTGTGCTACTGTTCTTAAACCGTTAACAACCCAAGGGACAGTTGCCACGCCATTAATTGTACGTACCGAGTGCATAATTTGATGCATATTGCTATAGGGGGTGCCCATGAAATCATCTCCACTGTCATAATAACCTATAAATTCATCACATTCAGAAGTTTCTGTGGTGACCTCTCACTCCCGTTCATTCCTGCTCAAGCCCCTCAGTCCCATGCAACTGTTGTTTGTTTAGCTGCATAACTGTGACTTCGTTTGCATTTCACAGACTTTTGCATAACTCTATCTGCCTACCATCCTTACCTCCTTGGCTTCCCTCACTCTGCACAATCTGCTGTGGGCATCCAGACTGCCTTTGTCTTCATTGCTAAATATTCTGACATCATGTAGACATTCTACAAGGTATCTGCCCACTCATGTGTGGCTGAACCTCTGAGTCATTACTGATTGAGGCTTCTGGACACATTGTTCCATGAATGTTCTCAACGAAATCTTTTTCTGTACGTGTGTCTCCATCCCTGGAAAGGCTCATCTGGACTAGGAAATGTAGGCTTAATGTTTCTCTAAGGTGAAAAGTTGTTTCCTAAAAATGCATGAAGCATTTCACCCTCCCTTAGCCTGGTGTGGGTGATGCAATTGTTTCTCATTATCTTCAGAGCCTGGAAGAGTCACCCTTCCCATTCCGATACTGTGGAATCATGGGAACCAAGGAGATGGCTCAGCTGGTTAAAGTGCCTGCCGTGTGCCCTCCAGGACCTGAGTTTAGAACCATGGGGAAGAACACATGAAAAGCTGGGCATATGTTGTCTGTAATCCCAAGTTTGGGCAAAGGTGTGAGAGGCAGAGGGGGTTCTCGATCTGGTCAATCTAGCTGATTACGTGGGCTCCAGGTTAACCGAGCAGGCCTGTCTCAAGAAAAGGTGGGGAAGGAACAAGGGAGATACTCCTGACCCCTGTACCCAGTTATGCACACGAAGACACACATAGACACAAACATATGCACACAGAGACATACATACATAGGTACACACAGACATTCACACACATACACAGATACACATAGACATTCACACACATAGACACACACAGGCACACACACATACACACACTCACACACACACAGACACACACACAGACACACCCATACAATACACACACACACACACACACACACACACACACACACTTGCATGCACAAGGACACACTCCCGAAATAAAATCCCTACAGCGGCGTTTCCCCTCTGTCTCATGACCATCAGCATTGATGTGGGAGCCTACTGCCCTCCACATGCCTTCTCTTGGCATATCTGTTCAAATCCTGTCTGTGGTATTCTTCTCATTACGTTTCAAGCATTCTTTGTATCATCTGTTGCCATGCCTTTTATCAGATGTACGGGCTACAGATTCCTTTCCATATTAGGTGTGTCTTCGTCTCCCTAACAGTGTCCTTTAAGTCTGACCAAATGTAATTTGGCGATTTTTGCCCTCATTCTAATCCACACCTTTACCAGTGCACATAAGAATCCTCTGCCTTGGTCTCTTTTAAAAAAATGATCCCCCCCTCACCAAGCAGAAGAGAATGAAGTTCTTTGTGTACACTCTTTGCTTATGCAATCAAGTTCATTCACCAGTGATGGCCATGGGTGATGATTTGCTGACAAATGGATTAGGAAGCCCGGGTTCACTGTTGACTTCCTAGACCTCAGTCTTCCAAGTACATAAAGCTGGACTATGGCTGGGGTGGGGACTTCAGCTGCTTTAGTGTGTGTGTGGGGGACTTGTCGACTCATAGATTCTCTTCTGTGATCGCCCACTCATTAGATCAAGTCTAGACCATTCCTTTCGGTCTTTTGAATTTCCCACTGCAAACACAAGGAGTTCTGTTAGTTTTTTCTAGACTCCTACCCAGTCCTGACACAATGCAGTGGGACACGAAGAGAGATATATTCTCTTCAACAGGGTTGAGACTAGACTTAGACTGGAATCACAGGCAGGACACGACATTTGAGGAGAAATGTGCTCAGAAATGTACAAGTGTTAAGAATCCATTGGAGTGGAGCAGTGATCAGGGCTCTTAACCTTCACTGCCATCAGGGGTGTGGCCGAGATGGAGACTGCTTAGAACCAGCTGTGTGCCTCCTCCGTTTGAGCATGGGTTCAAATCTCCTGGATTCAGAGGGTCTGGGATAACACTTGAGAGTCTGCCATTGTGGCAAGTTCCCACATGACATTGACATTGTTGGTCAGTGCACGGAGCACTCTTTTGCTAGAGCAAAACAATGTATTGACTTTGCCCAAAGGAATAGCACAACTCCATCTGCGTGGAGTAGGAATTCATCCCTGTGATACAAAGTCTCAACTCATTTTAAGAAGATATGGAAATCTGTGACACAAGACAGCCTTCTTATTCTCCAGCAACGCATAGCTTTGCAAAGCTTTTACAGGGAACACAGAGTCAAACAAGGCCATTGAGACCCAGCTTGCTCCCATAAAACCAGCTTGCTGTAGATCACATTTCAGAACTCACTCCACAGTTTGCACAGAGAAAATAGAGACGTAAATCAAAGAACTTGGAAAAATTTCACAGATGACCACCCCATCTCCCACCCAAATTCTGGCCTAAGTCCAAAAGATGCCCTGGGCCTGTCTTTGCTTCACAGGATTCCACTTCTTAGGAAATGCTTGTGTGAGTTGAGGGCTCACTCAGCTCCTACAGTTGCTTCTCCTCTTGGCTTCTCCTACTTTGTCTCCACTGTTAGAAAGCACAACTGGTCCCCTCTCCCAGCCCCTTATGCATTTGAGCGTCTCTGGAGTAGAGGCCAGTTCTCCTCCTGCTTTCAACTCATAAGATTCAAAACCGACTTTATCCACCTTTTGAATTTGAATAGGAATGTCCTCCAGGGGCTCCTGTATCTGAACCCTTGGTCCCCAGTGGGTAGCGCTGTTGGGAGAGATTTAGGTGTGGGCTGTGGGAGGTTTGTGGTTTGTCCCTCTGCTTTGTTTGTTCCAGAGGTGAGCACTCAGCTTCCCGTTCCTGCGGTCATGGTGCCACTCTACCATCATGGAATCGGGAAGTGTAAGTCCAAATGGACTCTCCTGTAAGTGCCCTTTAGTCACGATGTCTTATCAGAGCAATAGAAGAGTAGGTTACAGAATCTTTCTACCCCTTTTGGCTCCCACGGGGACCCTGACATCTTCCTGGCCAATCAGGATGCTTTACTATCCAGACTCCCCACCACCCACCTCCTACCACCCACCTCCCACCTCCCCACCACCCACCTCCCACCTCCCACCACCCATAACCCACCACCCACCTCCCACTGCCCACTGCCCACCACCCGGCCTAATCTGAGTGGCTGAGCAGAAAGAGCAGCAGCACTAAGGGTTAACGCTCACCCCGATTCTACTGTCTTCAGCACAGGGCTATAAGGAGCAGCTTTGCTGAATCATCTAATCGTCACAAGAGTGAGAGGCACAGAGATGCTGAGGGAATGTGCTGGAAGTCACACAGCCTTCCAGTGGTGAACCTGGAGCCTCAGAGTTCACAGAGTGAGCCTCAAAACACAAAGCCAGTGGAGGGGGCAAAAAGCAGAAACATGGGGAGTCAGGGTCCTGACCATTAGTTACAAATGTGGTCTTGGGTCTTTTCATCATGTGCTCGGACTGGACCTGGTGATCATAGACCTCATTTTGGGGGGATTGGGCTGGAATGACTTGTGTGTGTATGTGTGTGTGTGTGTGTGTGTCTTTGTACATTTTTGTGAATGTGTATGTGTGTGAATGTGTGTGTGTCTGAATGTGTGAATGTGTGTCTGTGTGTGTGTTTGTGTAAATGTGTGTGTCTGAGAATGTGTGTGTGAATGTTTATATGTGTCTGTGTGTGTGTCTGAATGTGTGAATGTGTGTCTCTGTGTGTATTTGTGTAAATGTGTGTGTCTGAGAATGTGTGTGTGAATGTTTATATGTGTCTGTGTGTCTGTGTAAATGTGTGTGTCTGTGCGTTTGTGTGAATGTGTGTGTGTGTTGCATGAATACATTGCGTGTGCACTCATTTGAGCCTGTGCATCTAGAAGCAAGAGGTCCATCTTTTCTCTCTCCCTCTACCATTTACTTAGCTTATTTTTTGAGTTTCTCATTGAACCTAGAATCTGATGATTTGTTAGACTGGCTGGCCAGGGAGATCTCAGGATGTGCCTGCCTCTGCTTCCCCAGAAGCAGCTGCGTGCTGGTGTATCAGGAATTCTGCATGTGCGCCAAGGACCTGAACTCTGGTCCTCATGCTAGTGTGGGAAGGACATTGTCAACTGAGCTGTCTCCTTGGCCCCATCTCCATATTTTGGACCTCGTGTAACTATAGAATGCACAGATATGCACATACCTATGTGCATATAGAAATGGATGGGTGAATCCAGGCATAGCTTTAGAGGTTAGAGACTGGTTTGGACAAATTCTCGGTTATGTGTGCAGGTGATTGGTGCTGGCATTTGCGGCCATCTGCCTTAGGAGGTCCTCCTCCATCTCGGACTAGGCAGATGTGAACAATAGATACCGATCATCCTCTGCCTACAGCGCCGGCTTTTAACACTCCTCAGAGCTGTAACGTATTGTCACATCTAAACTCACAGTGAGCAGTTAAGCTCCCATGATGGACAGATTTCCAGTTCAAATGGTAGAAGAGAAGGCCCCGCTTGAACTTCCTTCCCACTTTACGTGCATTTCCATATCTTGGTAGAGCCGTTACGTAAAATTGATCCCTCAGCTTTAGGTAACAGGGCGGTTTTGGCACCGTTATGGGCCATTATCGAATGCGCCGTTATTTGTCACTTTGTCATGACATCCAGCCCAAGCTTCTCTCTTCCTAATAAACCTCAATTTGGTTTTGGGTGGCAAGGCGCTCAGACCCGCAGGAGTGACACTAATGGCCGTAACTCACGCATTTCTTACCACGTCCCAGTCGCTCACTGAGAATGTGTATGTAATGGATTTGGATCCTGCCATGTGCATCATGTCACCGCTGCCCCTGGATTCTGTACAACTAAGGGTGGCCACGATGCCCTCCCTGCCTGACAGGAGGTAAGGGGTCAGGTGGACAGGGTAAGGAGGTGTTTATGGGCCAACTTCAGAAATGTGGAGAATCGACCCCATGTCTCGGTGACCATGGATTTTCTCTCTAGACTCCTGGAATGGGGACAAAGGTGACCCCCTCATGGGATTGGCACAGAGGTCAGAGAGGTGATATCTGTGACACACTTAAGAACAATGCCTCCATCAGCACTCAATGGAGGGATGTCTGACCCCCAACCCTGGGGGAAACCTGGCAATGTCAGGAGATGTCCTTGATGATCAAAATGAGGAAGGGGGGCGGGGAAGGGAGACGCTTCCAAACACCCAGTGAGCAGAGCATAGTGATGCTGTCGATTGTCCCACAGTGCACCTTACCCTGTCAGTGGTACAGGGTTCAGGAAGCCTGGTCTAGTCGTTCAGCTATGTTGCTCAAGAGATGTGAGCTTTTGGAAGACCATGAACTCCAGGAAGGCATGGAGAATCCCCGGACCTCAGGTCACTGCTAGGTGCTTGGTAGACTCAGTGCTACATAAACAAGTAACAGAGGGCATGGCTCTGGGGACTTTAGTGTGCGATTACTCATTCCCTCTCTGCTTAGTGTGTGTGATTAACCCCTTCTCTGCTGGCTCAGCGTGTGGGATCCCTTATCTCCTCTCTGGGTCAGTGAGTGTGACTACTCCTTCTCCTGTCTTGTTGCTCTCTGTTTGAATCTCAGCCTCCCTCAGTGGAAAACCACAGAAGCCATTTGTCACCATAGTGTCCCGTGTGCTAATGGAAGAGAGACAACCCGGATGCAATCCGTGTCCCTGAACTGAACTTTTTGCTCATTGCACCGGCCTGGATAACCTGATGCTAACACAGTGTCCTGTTCAAAATGGCTCTGGGAGCTGAAGAGATTGCTCTTACAGAGGATTCTCTGAGGTTTCCGGCACTCATATAGCAATCCACAACTGTTTGTCACTCAGGGTTCAGGGGATCTGATAGCCTCCTCTAGCCTCCACAGGCACTTACATAAATGTGGCACACGTGTATGCATGCATACATACATACATGCATGCATACATACATACATAGATACACACAAGCATACAAACACATAAAAAACTTTTAAAAAATGATTCTGTTAAGATAATCTTAGTCAAGTTCCTGTGACCACCAGGCAGACACATCCTTAGCCGATAGCAAGAAAAACCAGTCCCTCTTCAGCTTAACGATATTATTTGATAGCGAAAGTCCATTGAGGAAAGCAATCTCACTCATTGGTTAGTTTCCCTCAAAGGGCTCTGCTCATCACAAATATACCAAAACACAGACATGTCATTGAAGATATATCCTATATCAAATGAACCAGTTTGAACGACACAGTGGATCCCATTTGGAAGTGTCCACAATCTTATCATAGCAGAGTGGTTAGGACTTATCCATACCATGGTCTTCTAACCATTTTTGTTGAATGCCTGTCAAGCATTTGAGAGGGATCTGGGCTAAGGTCTGCCAGAGAAGGAGACAAGGGCTAGGCCTAGTTTTCAATCTTCAAAAAGTCAACCCTCTGAAAGAAATGTGGGTGTCAACTGATGGTTACCAGGCAGTGACGGAAGGCATAGGCCTCTGTGGGACTTAGAAGGCATCTCTAAGCTGCCTGGGATCGTGGCCCTTCAGGAGGTTTGGCTGAGGTGTGGAGTCAGTGTTCCACAGTAGGCAAGCACTCAGACTCCTGGGTGTATGTCTGTCAGGCGTCACCCAAAAGCTCGACTCAACTACTACTGAGAAGACACGAATATAGTATTAGCTTTCTGGATTATTTGCGGAATTGAATGAAATTATAAATGTGAGCTAAAATCAGCCTCAAATATCTGAAGACTTCTGTCAGTAAAAAGAAGAAGAAAATGTGGAAAAAATCACTTTTTCTGTAGGTAAAACTTTATCTTTTGATGGTTCATGATTTTGAAAACTTGGACCTTTTCGTGTTCTTTTGTTGGTCCAAGTGCTTGAAAATCTGTAATGTGAGTAAACTGAGAGCCTCCTCACACCCACCCTCTACCCGAGTACCTCCCACAACTTCTTAGCAGTGGAGATGTGTAAGTTTGATTCGTGGTTAAAATAGAAACGACCTGCTAGTTAGGTTCCCCTTATTAAAACGAAAAGCCCAAGACTATAAAATGTCAAGGATAGAAGAAACATTGAGGGTCACAGTTTGGAGCTTTTCGTCCAGTGTGGCAGTTTGGTATGAGAGAGGTGTTTGGCAGCCCAAGCCTACTTACCTCATGAGACCAGGAAGTAGACGAGGATGCAAAATCCCACAACCCCTTTCAAAGGTACAGTCAGTGACATGAGGACCCCATGCTAGGCCTCTCATGAGTTCCATTGCTTCCCAGGGGCACTGACTTGGGGACAGAGCCTTAAGTACTTGCATAGCCCACATGCTTGTCCCCAGGGAGTAGACAGGTCAGTTGTGTTTACACAGGCTAAGAAACCAAACTTAGAAAAAGAAGGACATGCTGATACATGTTACACCAATGCTGATACATGTTACCACAGTGCTGATACATGTTACAACAGTGCTGATACATGCTACAACAGTGCTGATACATGTTACCACAGTGCTGATACATGCTACAACAGTGCTGATACATGCTACCACAGTGCTGATACATGTTACCACAGTGCTGATACATGCTACAACAGGGCTGATACATGTTACAACAGTGCTGTACATGCTACAATAGTGCTGATACATGTTACAACAGTGCTGATACATGTTACCACAGTGCTGATACATACTACAACAATGCTGATACATGTTATACCAATGCTTATACATGTTACCACAGTGCTGATACATGCTACAACAGTGCTGATACATGCTACAACAGTGCTGATACATGCTACAACAGGGCTGATACATGTTACAACAGTGCTGTACATGCTACAATAGTGCTGATACATGTTACAACAGTGTTGATACATGTTACAACAGTGCTGATACATGTTACAGCATAGGTAAGTCCCAGACCATCATGTTAAGTGATAGAAGTCACACATAAGGGACCATACACTGTGGGAGTCCGTTTATATACATCGTCCTGAGAAGACTGAGACATACAGACAGAAGGTAGATCAGTGTTTGCTGTGAATGCTGCCTCGTTCTCACCAGCCTGACAGAAACTGGAATCACCTGTGAGGAAGAACTTCAAGAGAGAAGCTCCATCACCTTGGCCTGTGAGCAAGTCTATGGGCTGTTTTCTATGTGAGAGGGCCCTGCCCACTGTGGTCCTAGCTCGTATAAGGAGCACACTGGGCAAGCACTGAGGAGCAAGCCAGTGCCCGGCCTCTGTATCAGCTCCCAGCCTCCAGTTCCTGCCTTTGCTTCCTTCAGGGATGGATTGTGACCTGGAAAACAAACAAACCCTTTGCTTCCCAAACTGATTTTAGTTAGTGTTTTGCCACAGCAGACAGAGATGCTGACTAGAACATCTAGGTTTGTAGGTAACGGGAAAAAGTCCCACTGTCAGTGCATCTGAGAGATATTTTTGAGGGGCTGAAATATCCTATTGCCAATCTTTTGTGCACATACTATTATTACTGTATGAAAACTATATATTTAACTGTATGTATATATACACATATTTTATATGTAAACCATGGTGCTTACTGTTAGACGGCTGTGCACATTTACTGAAACATATCAGTGCAGTTGGTGAATTTTATGTTATGTAAATTGTACTTTAAAAGGTTTAATAACTTCAGAGTTAAGTATACTTTCAAGCACCTACGTTTTCAAGCAGGGCGTGGTTCCTGTCAACCATTTGGTCCATAAAGACAGTTTCTAGTTTCACCCTGTTGCAGTGACACAACACCCACCAATAATAACCTAGGGGAGGAGAGGGTTGAGTCGGCCAACCCTCCTGGGCAACATCAGGGCAAGAACTCAAGTAGGAACTGAAGCAGAAACCATGGAGGAAGGAACGCTGCTCACCTGCTCACACTCCGTCTCCTTGTACAGCCTCGGGCGCCCCGTGCCTAGGAATGGGGCCATCGACAGTGGACTGAGCCCCTTCGTACCAATCATCTACCAAATGGTGTTTAATAGACAGGACCACAGGTCAGTGCTCTGGGCAATCCCTCGGTTGATGCTCCCTCTCCCCGAGTAACATGAGGTTGTGTCACATAGGCCATGAAAAAGCAACCTTGACAGATAGTTTCTGGCCAAGTCAGATGGAACGTTCGTTCAACTAACCTTGACAGATCTTCTAGGGATGCTGGCTATTAGAAAGGGGTGTCGGATGTGCTTGAACATTAGTTAGGCCAAGGGCTCAATCTGCCTTCTGGCCTCTTAGTAAAGTGGGAGTCATACTTTGTACAGCATAACTTCATCTACTTGCAGAAAATTTTGGCAGCTTTTACTGCAGAGACTATCCAAGCACAAACTCACTGTGGTAGTTTGAATGGAAATAGCTCCAATAGGCGCATATATTTGGATAGTTAATTGCCAGCTGGTGGAACTGTTGTAGCCAGGGGGTGCAGGCTTTGTTGGAAGGTTGTGGCCTTGTTGAAAGAGGTGTGCCCTTGTTGGAATAAGTATGTCATTGGATGTGGGCTTTGAGGGTTCAAAAGCCCACAGCACTCCCAGTTATAGCTCTGTCTATCTCGGGGTTGTGTCTCAGAAAGGGAGCGTTCTGTAACTTCTCCGGCACCGTGCCTGCCTGCTGCCATGCTCCCACCAGGATGCTCATGAACGCAACCTCTGGAACTGTAGTCCCCCAATAACCTCCTCCTCCTTAAGGTGTCTTGGTCACAGAGTCTTCTCACATCAATAGAAAAGTAACTAAGACACCCACACAGCTGTGTTTTTTTTTGTTTTTGTTTTTTTTTCCTATAGCAGCTGGATTTGAAGATAGGCTGTTAGGTCCATAAAATTAAGAGTCCTGAAATTTCCCTTTGGAGTTCATAAAAAAGGTTTCCTACTGATGGGTCTGTGTATTTTAACCCTTGACAGGCTTCGAGACCCCATGTTCTGAGACCCCATGTATAACGTTTTCCTCTTGGTCTCAGCCGTCAGGGTTACAATGTTCAGTTCACCGGGATATGCAGCTACAACCTTGATACAGGCTTGTGGTGGGTTGAAGAAAGACTGTCCCCCACAGGCTCGGGTATTGGAACACTCGGTTCCCTGTAGGTGGTGCGGTTTGTGCAGGTGGCGCCAATTTGCCGGAGGATATACGTCATGGGGGCGGGCTTTGAGGTTACGTCAAGGGGGCGGGCTTTGAGGCACGTCATGGGGGCGGGCTTTGAGGTTATGTCAAGGGGGCAGGCTTTGAGGCACGTCATGGGGGTGGGCTTTGAGGCTTCACCACACTTCCATCTCACTCTCTGCTTTGCGTTGGCAGGTGAAGATGTGAGCCTCTTAGCTCTCTTCTCTCACCACCTCCCACCCTGCCTCCCTATCATGAAGGACTCGTAACCCTCTGAAATGGAGAGCCAAATAAACCACTCCTTCTGTATGTCACCGTGGACACGGTGCTTTACTACAGCAACAGCACAGGAACTACCGCAGTGACGATATTAGCTTTACTTCTACTATAACTGTTTTACCCTTGATCTTGTATATGGTTATCCCATTTAGAGCACGCTTAATTTAGTAAGCTCTCTCACATGTTAGACAATAGATGGGCTGGGATAAAAAAAAAAAAAAGCATAATGAACGCAGTTTACTGTACCTGCCACGATGCTTCTGTGATTTTAAAATTAACCAACACAGGCAGTGTTGCTGGGGGTGGCTGTCATAAATACATATACACAAGCAGGCACGCGCGCGCCCGCGCGTTTGATGTATGAGACACGCAGATATAGGTGTAAGCATGAATCCTCAGCTGAAAACTGGGAGCAGCTAGTGAAAATTTGTGGCCAGATTTAAATCTCTAGAAACAGGTCTTTAGAAGGGACACATTAATGCAAGGTAGGTTTTACCAGGAAACACTTGGCAATAATTCTTCTGTTATAAGCCATACATTACCAGGTTAGGTTTCTAAACAGTTGTGGTTGAGGTTCCATGATTCGCACACAGTTGCTTCTTTGCAAATGGTTCCTCATGACCTTGGGAAAGCTTCAAGGACATCTAAGGCATGAGGGATCCCATCAAAAATGCCCCCCCCCGAATTCCAAATTATGATTGGTTACTAAGGTGCTGTATTACAGCTTCCTGGTAGCCAGCACCCAAGTCCTGTGTCTGTCTTGGAAAACCCACCTTGCCGTCTCATCGAGAGCACTGCAAAACTGAAATTACAATTAAAAACTAAGCCTCGTTTCCCCTCCCCTCCTCCCCACCAACCTCTCAACAGAACCAAAGTGAGGGTCATCAGGAAACAGAAGAAGAGGTGCTTGCAGGATTTCAAAGATGCCTGGTAGGAATATTTCTTAATTGAGCAGTGCTTTTGAGCTGTGCGGAATTGTTCTTATTAAAAATTCAGTAAGAACAGCAGAGAAGAGCACGGGAGATCAGAGTTGGGTGAGATTCTCTTAAAAGGCTTACATTAGGCCCCGTGGCTCTGCAGCCAGCCTCTTCAGACCTCACCTGTACAAAATGTGCCGTGCTCCCAGCTTCCGGCCCCTTCCCTAAGGTGCTGCAGGGGAGACGTGGGCTATTAAAGGCGGAGCAGCAGCGGGACGTTCTCCCTGTGTTCTCTGAATGATGATGGTTGGCGTCTCTGAAGGCTGTCTGACCAGCCCTGTCACTCTCTCAGCTCCGCCCTCCTTGGTCTTCCCTGACTTTGTCACTGGCATTTACAGGTCCTGTGTGTCCTTGTCTTCCCTGTTACACCACTAGTTCTCTCTGTGTCTTGCATGAATGGAGATGCTCTCATCTCCTTGTGGCTTCTCAGACATGAAGGTGTGCACTTGCCACCTGGAGGTAGAGCCAGGAAATCATTTTGATTCAGGCATCTGGGTTGGAGCCTCGGGGTGTCTTTTTCTAAGAGCACTAATGCTGTTGACCTTGGAACTCTTCTAAAGGCTCACAATCACCTTCAACACTCCTCTGCTCCCTAAAAAAATAGATAGTGGACTCCTTTGTTGTTCTTGTCTTGAGACAAGCTTCTCTATGTAGCCATGGCTGCCCTTGAACTCATGTAGATCAGACTGGCCTCCAACTCTCAGACATCCACCTGCCGCTGCCTTCTGAGTCTGAGATGAAAGGTGCTTTTCAAGTATGCAGTGTTGGGGTGGACTGGCAGGGACAGCACATAAGCTGAGGGTAAATCAAGACAAGCCAAAGTCAGTCAAGCAAAGGACCTTACTGTGCACACTGAGTTGGCTCAGGCTGATGATGTCACACCTGATACTGTCCACAACACGGGTTTGTTGTGTCTTTATAATGCAACTTGGGTCTTGACAAACCAGTGGGACCAAAACAGGAGGAAAAGTTAAGACACTGGGAGATGGTTGTCTACCAACTTGACGAGGTTTAGAATCACCATAGAAACAAGCCTCTGGGCATGTCTTTGTGAGACTATCTGGATTACGTTAATTGAAGTGGAAAGACACACTAAATATACATGGGCTGGAGGCGCCAGGCTGGATATAAAGGAGAAGGCAAGCTAAGCGCCAGCGTCCATCTCTCTGAGCTTTGTGACTGACTGCAGACCTGTAGTCCACCATGGTGACTGTATCCCTTAGAACCACGAGCCACTGCCTGAAGATGCTCTTCAAGGCTATTTTGTTATAGCAGCAAGATAAATGACTAAAACAGGGTATGAAACACATGCACGTGTGTGCACATATGAATGCACACACAGAAGGGAGAGAGGCAGAGAGAGAGTGAGAGAGAGAGAAAGAGAGATGGAGAGACACATATCCACACACACACACACACACACACACACACACACACAGAGAGAGAGAGAGAGAGAGAGAGAGAGAGAGAGAGAGAGAGAGAGAGAGAGAGGTGCTACCAGCCACAGTCTTCTCTGCATCTTGCCAGCCCTCCTGACCCCCAATACAGAGTCTCCTGGTTAAGCAGGAGAATTGTTTTAGTTTGCCATTGTGACACAGCATCTCTTGAAGGCCACATCTTGAAGGCCACATCTTGAAGGCCACATCTTGAAGGCTCCCTCATGCTAGGTGGCTTGTGTCACCTTGCCCTCTCTCACAAGTTGTGCTCTAGGCTGAGCAGTGACATAAGGCACAAAATGTAACAGTGTTTCTTTCTTCTGAAATACAGTGTGTGGTTGCCTTACTTGGGAACCCAGGATTCGAAAGGGATTCCCTTCAAAAGATCAACGATGAGACTTTATTGGAAAGCATCAGAGATATTTTGCAAATAATGGTGTCTTGGATAACAACTCCTCATTATTGATAGAATCCCAAATGTATTTTCCTTTCCAAAGTAGTGTTTGATTTAAAACCATTCTTTTGACTAGGTATGATTGGTCATGTATGTAATCCCAACACCTGAGATGCAGAAGCAGAACTGTGAGTCCCTGGTCTGCCTGGGCCACACATGGTGAGTTGCCTGGGCTGCAGATTGAGACCTTGTCAGGAAAGGTAACTTTTTGTCACAAAAAGTAACTTTTGAGTTGCTGATGGCGCTCAGAATCCATGTTGTTATCCTGAATCCTAACTAAAGTTTGAAGGGAGTGCAGCCTCTGTGCTGCAAACCCACCAGCTGGAGTGTATTTTACTGAGATGCAAGTGTGGGAAAGGAATAGATGAGAAAGGCCACCACAATATTACTTAAACAGAAAACTGTCTTATCTACCCTGCAGAGGACATCCTGATGGTGATGGTTTCTGCTATAGGAAGTCCCACTGGGGCAGATCTGAGGCGCCAGCACAGAAAGGCACTCTCTATGGGGGTGTGATGATGCTTAAAAAGGGAAATAAAGATGTGCTGATTTATTTGGTCTGTCTGTCTGTCAGTACATCTGCCTGTGGAGTTTTCTTTCCCTGATGCAGTAAAAATTAGCAACAGTTTTGCTAAATTGTGAAGAACTGTGGTTCCTGGTCCAGTCTTGTTCTACAAAAGAGAAAGAGGAGAGAGCAGGGGTATTAAAGCCTCAAGCTTAAACCCAGTTTGGGACTTGGGCAGGCACCATGATTTCCTGGGGCCCCTGAAATTGCTTAATGTATTGTTTGCTGAGTCACAATGACATCAGCTGGCCAGGCACAGTGAGCATGCTGACGTAATAGTGGCAAGACAGTTGTTGGCGGTAACCAATTGTGTTCCGGTTGGATGTGATGTCTGTTCCACTGCAGAACTTCTATGCCCTGTACTGTAAGCCGTTTCAAAAGCCCTTGGCTAGACAGGTTGTAGCCCCCGTGAGGAACTCGGTGTTGCTGATTTGTTAAACAGACAGTCAGCCTGTTAGACCGCCTTCTACAGAGCTGTGTTTATACGGACAGAACAGTGCTGTTGTTATCTTGGTGAGAAAAGTTTCCTTTCGCAGTACTCACCAGTGCCTGCAGAGATTCCTAGCCTTAAGTGTTTAACCAGAATTGAAACATCTGTATCTCTTCCTGGACGCCTTAGAGAACATCATGGAAGTCAGGGGAGCAGGAGGCCGAGGACGTGATAAGACAGGTGTGAAATGGGGACTTCCGGGCAGGGCAAGGCTGCTGTATTCTTGAACTCAAAGCAGTTGTGATAAGACCTGCCTGTGTCAGATGAGGTCAGTATGGGGACCGGTCAGGCTCATGAGGCCAT
Organism: Rattus rattus; assembly: GCF_011064425.1. NCBI lineage: Eukaryota > Metazoa > Chordata > Mammalia > Rodentia > Muridae > Rattus > Rattus rattus. The sequence continues at coordinate 148,537,009 of NC_046158.1, read as the reverse complement.
ACCCTCTCCCTGAGAATTTATCTGATGTTGATGGTTGATGGGAGAGGGAGAAACACATTCTTTAGTGGGGTAGTACTGGTAAGATGTTCATACTGCTCCAAGCAAGCTCTCACCAACCAACACTCCCACCGAGAATCTCAATAAAACCCATTGACTTCACACACACACACACACACACACACACACACACACACACACACACAGAGAGAGAGAGAGAGAGAGAGAGAGAGACAGACAGACAGACAGACAGAGACAGAGACAGACAGAGAGAAGACAGAGAGACAGAGAGAGACAGACAGATAGACAGAGAGAGAGAGAGAGAGAGACAGAGAGAGAGAGAGAGAGAGAGAGAGAGAGAGAGAGAGAGAGAGAGAGAGGCAGAGAGGCCTTACCACAACTGACTCCATGAAGGAAGCACCATTTAGGCTATAAAATCCAGCAGGTAGACAGTACCATCTGCCAAAATGAAAACAAAGATCTAATCCATGAAAGACCATAGTTCTGGGAAAGTCTCTTAAGTGTACTGACCTTGACTTTTGGCTTCTGTAGCTCTGCTTCTGGCTAACTATTCTTGCTAACTGACTTGTGTCAACCTAGGGTATGGTGCTTGTGCTTAAAAAGCTCACCCTGAGAAAGGGTCAAGCCTACACTGGGATCCTACACATCCAGTGTAGTCACTCACTGTCTGGCTAATAAATACTTTGTACTGGTTTAAGCCTGAGTCTGAATAGACTTCTCTGGTGGGTATTTCATAATGGACCAAGACATGGCTAATAGGAGAGGGATGACCAGTGTGGATGGAAGGGGGCAAGAAAGGGCAGTAAGGTGGGCATGACTGAAGTACACTATACACGTGTGTATGAAAGTGTAACAATGTAGCCACTATTATGCATAATTAATGTATGTTAATGAAACATTAAAAACTCTTCTGTGTCAACATTAAAGATCTATTTCAATTGATGACATATAGGTAAAGCCCACATTGATTTTTTTTTTTTAAAAAGAGACTACGCAAGTCACAAAATTTCAAAACCTTCTTCTAAACCATGCTGTGTGGGAGAGCTATGCATCTCATCCTTTGGACCAAAGAGACACAAAACTTCTCCATGGCCCTCCGACGAACCATGTTCCTCTTAGGGCTTCCTCGATGGGCAAGAAGTCCAGTTGTGAGACACTTAACAGATTATAGCAGCAGAACCACCCGGCCAGCTCACTGTGGGGCAGTCACCTCACACATGGACCACGTGCCCTATGCCCTCTTTGGTCTCACTGCTCGGTGTACAGCGGAAAGCAGGTCCTCCATGAGCTGCAGACCAGCCTATGCGTGAGTGAATGCCATGTGTGGTTTTCTCATTCTGCGTCAGAGCTTTGGAAAACAGACCTCTCAGTTTGTGTTGGAAACAAACTCAACTTTCCCTTGTCAAACGCGAAGGCCCTTTGTCCGTTTCAGAATCTCCCTTCTTTGATAAAACTCTGAATCCAATGCTGTCATTGTTCCAGGACGTGAGTTTTCAGTAACAATGAAGGAGATGAGGCTGCAGCCCAGGCAGTGGTGAGATCCGTAAGGGGGGAGAAGGGCCATGCGCTCTACAGATATTTGCAGTAACGTTTGCAGCAGCGGGGCATCTGTTCTCAGTTAATGGGGTAGCGTCTGCCCCACTAAAATGCTAGGCAAAGACATCAGTGCTAGACAATCAAAGGACTTGGATCCCGGCGTTCTGAGCGCTGTCCGATTGCAGACTACCACAGTATCTCATTGCTAGTCCCTGTCAGTCCTCCGCCGTGGATCTTTAAGACTAGATTCACTTGGATCTAAGACCAGGGGTAAATAGAGACGGACCTGTGCATATACACTTGCATACTCAGGTTTACACAGATGACAGGCTCGCCTTCCCAGGAACCATACCTGCCTACTGCGGTTGGCAATGCATTTGTAGAGTACCGGGTTGCAAGTTACCGAGTCTTCAGGAATCCAGTATTATAATCCTTTTCTTAGTGTAACTGACATAATTATTGTTTTCAATGAGATCAGAGATTTTCTTTATGCAGTCTATTTTTAAGGAGATAGATATGTGCAAGCTTACAGCACACAAGCCCCTATCATATAATTACGTTCTACTTTTCATATTCCATGCTGTGATTTCCTTTATGTCTCATTGGGGCTTTCATCCAGAAGCTGGAGGACTAGAGGAGAAATAGAATTTCCTCTGTCTATCAGAGACATTAGCGTCGTTGGGTTATAGCTACCCTTACATGTAAGTAATACTTGTATGCACTTGAAGTCTTGCATTTCTTTCCACATTTTAACCATGTCCACACATCCTGCGACTGCAGGCGTGCAACTTGCAGTTTCTATGTTGATTTGTTTTGAAAACACAAGGTGTTCAGAGAGCGTGTGTGTACGTGTGTATTTGTATGTGTGTGTGTCTCTCTGTGTGTATGTATGTATATGTATGTACATGTGTGATGAGGTATGTATCTATGAGTGAACATGTGTGCATTGTGTGTATGTTGATGTGCATGCATCAATGTTTAAATGTATGCATACATGTATGAGTATGCATGTATATGTGAGTGCATGTATTTGTGAATATATGTATGTATGTGTGCACATGTGTGTGTTTTTGTATCATGTGACTATGTATGTATGTATGTACATATGTATGAGTGTGTACATTTGTATGTGGGTGATTCTGGGGTCTAAGTTCACTTGTGTATACATGTATGTGTCTGTCTATGTGTATACACATATGTTATGAATGTGGATATGTATGCGTCTGTGCATATGTGTATGTATGTGTATTTGTGTGTGCATATGTTTGCGTGTGAGGCATGTGCGTGTATGCATTTTTGCATACGTGTATGTATGTGATGGGTAGACGGAGACAGGAAGAGGAGTAACTTGAGGTCATTCTCCGCTGCATCTGAGTTGGAGACTGGCTTGCGTCGTCTCCAGAGATTTTTTGTGGCCCTTTCTCAGAACAAAGTTCCATCGACAATGTCCTCAGCACACCTTCCCTTCGCTTGAATGCCTACCTCCTCCTGGCATGAACTGCGTTTCACAAATAGTTAAATGCTAGGCGAGTTTCCTTAAATCGTATGATTTCTTAAACGCTATTGAGTCCTTCTGATTGAAGGCATTGGCCCCTCCTTTGGATGTCCTTGACTTCCAACGAGTTTTGTCCCTCCCTGTTGATCCTCACCATCCAACTCTCTTCCCACCTCTGCCTGCTTTGTGCTTTCTCCTCATATTCATATTTTCCTCATTTTAATGACACATTTTACTATAGGTCCGTGCGTCTGTATGCATGTGTCATGTCTGACTGCAGTGCCTACGGAGACCAGAAGAGGGCGCCAGACCTCCTAGAGCGGAAGTCAGGAGTTGTGAGCCGCTTGACTCGAACTGTGGTCTTTCTGACCAGCAGCGAGGCCTCTTAACTGCCGGTTGTCTTTCCAGTCTCTTAGGGTTGTTTTTCATTTTCCTTTTAAAACGCTATTTGTTGAGATTATAATACAATGACATCATTTCCCCTTCCTTTTCCTCCCTCCAGGCTCTCCCAGATACTCCTTTCTGCTCTCTTTCAAATCTGTGGCCTCTCTTTCCATTAACTGTTGTTACATGCATGTGTGTGTGTGTGTGTGTGTGTGTGTGTGTGTGTGTATGTATATGTATATGTATTCTTAAATGACTGTGCCATGTTTCCAGATCTTGGGTCATTCTATCGTATGACACAGCAGGCCACAGTTTTGATCTGTCTGTGGCTCACTATCCCACCCACTTTCATCTTTATAAGCATGATATATGTAATATATATTACAATATATATATTATATTATTGTAATATATTATATTGTAATATATATATTGTAATATATTATAATATTATAAGCATGTTTCTATAATGCACATATATGCATTTTATTGCTTCTTGGGTCTCTGTTTCCACTCCTGCAATGTTGCATGGGATCTGGCCTCAATATTTTTCTGTTGTCATCTGTAAAACTACTCTCTCTGAACCTCTAGAAGGTGGCTTGGAGAACATCTCTAGTCTCTTTCTCAGTTTTCATGCAACGTGCACAAGTATGCTAGCTTGCTCTCAGAGACATCTGGGGCTCTTATGCTAAACTTCCTAACTACTGCCCTTAACTAGACTTGTGATTCCTCTTCTTTCTGGGTCAATTCTACCTAACACTTTGGCAGTTGCCTCTGAAGGCTTCTGGGACCCAGACAGTCTCTGTCTCTTTTAGAACTAACACCAAGGCTTGTGAGACACCTACCTCAGTAGGTAAAGGCACTTGCCACCAAGCCTGACAACCGTGAGTTCAATACCTGGGTCCCACATGACACAAGGCAAGTTCCAACTATCTCAAGTCACTCTCTGACTTCTATACACAACGTGGCATGTCTGTGACCATAAAGACTTACAAACTCACACAAACTAAACAAACAAAATAAACGAATAATGTCATTTTAAAGGCCTGCCCGGGCCTCCTGTTTTCATGGGTCTTTGAAAGGCCTTAGGGTTCCTGGTTTTGTATGTGACTTCAAACTTGTCCCGGTGTCTTCCAGTGAGGTCCCATGAGCCACCAAGGGTTCATCATCTTCTCAAGCCCACAGACATCCCATGTGCTATCTTTGTACACCATCTGATCCACCGAGGACCCAAGCTTTTGTTCACGAGTCACTTGAAATATGGAGTTTGTGGCAAGGTCTCATCCATTTGCTTTTAGTTGTTTGTGGCCACAAGACTTCCTTTATGCTGTTCGGTTACCTCACGTGTTCTTGTGTAAGGATTTCAGGTGACAAAATGTCATGTTGTTACTGTTATCCTTAGCTCGCTAAATGCATCTTAAGACTGCTTATGTATCTTAAATAGCTGACACTGATGAGCTTAGTGGTTTAAATGAGCATCTACTTACTTCATTGCATCTCTGTAGGGTACAGGCCCTGGAGAGTTCCACGGGATTACAGCCTCACAGGTTGAAATCAAGCTGCTGGATGTGATGGACTCCCACCTAGAGCCTTGGGGGAACAATCCTCAGAAAAGCCTAGTGGGTTGTTAGCGGGGTACAGTTCCCCAAAACTCATTAGCTTCCTTGGCAGCTGCTGTCACACACCATGGATTCCAGGAGGTTATCTCAAGGTCCCATCCATCTCTAAAGTTAAAGATACTACCGTGACTGATGACTCCAACAGTGAAATCATGAATGCTGAATGCATAATGGTTGAGTGGGTAGATAGCTGGGTATAAAAGGGGTAGACGTATGATCAAAGGGAAAGTAATGGAAGACCCAGACTCGATATCATTGAGGGTCTCTTAAAGGTTCATGAATCATTTCACATGGAAAATGTTAATTTAACTTCTGATAAGGAGTCCAATACATCAATATCTCTACTTTCCTTGACTGGTAACCTCCCTAATATGATGTCACGTGCATGGAGGGGAGGATTGAGTATGAACAAGACAGAGAAAGAGAAAGAAAGAGAGAGAGAGAGAGAGAGAGAGAGGCAGACAGAGACAGAGACACAGAGAGACACAGAGAGACAGAGACACAGAGAACGACTGAGAGATACAGAGACACAGGAAAAACAGAGAAGTACTGAGAGAGAGAGAGAGAGAGACAGACAGAGAGAGAGAGAGACACAGAGAGAGACACAGAGAGAGACACAGAGACATAGAGAGAATAGGAAGTATGGGCCAGAATACAAACTGAAGCTATCCCCCAGTGACACTCTTTCTCCATCAAGGCTGCACCTCCTGAAGGTTTCATCATCACTCACTGGGGGCCAAATATTTGGAAAGTGAGTCCTGGGGACAGTTCTTGTTCATCATATGCCCCCTCCCAACTAGTAGATTTATCATCATTCTTTACTTTCTAAATGGGCTGTAATCTCATAACCATCCCCTAATAAATCAGAGCACGAGTGATCAGTTTTACAATAGGCACTGCTCCTCGTGGGACCCCATTTATTTATTCAGAAATATATGTCATAAAGAGTGAATGAGACACTAACACTCAGAGCTAGGAAAAGTAATACTGTCTATTAGGCAGAATCAGCATTTGTTAGCATAAGTAAGACTCCAAGCCTTGATTATAAGTGTCACTGTGTTAAAAAACATCGACTGAACCCAGTGTGAAATTACAAGTCTGCAATGCAAACACGTTTGGGGAAACGCAAACACATTTATCCATGCATTAATTCACTCGCTCAACAGCAACTCGGAGAGCGCCTAGCTGGGCCCAAGTCTGCTGAGCAGCAGAGACCACGGGGAACCCACAGTCAGCACCAGCTTTTGGGAGCTTATGTTCTGGAACAGGGAGGGGGTTAGGAGAGCGTAGGATAGTGAGGACGACACCCCTCCATTATCACAACCCAACAGAGGTAAAGACTTTAATACCGAGAAGGCAATGGCATTGAAAGAAACTCTTAGAAAGCCGGTAACGGACACATACGACATATGCATGGCTGGTTCCTATACCCGTTATTTTATTCTGTGGCTGTTTGTAAGGGCCACCTCCTCTTTCATGGGCTTCTACATTCTCTTTCCAGTTTCAACTGGGTGGACGCATTTACACTGATACTTAACAAATGTTTACCAAATGAATAAGTATTGCTGAGTTTAATTTCTGTCCAAGGCAATCATTAATACGGTTCAAATTTCCCAAAACACTTTAAAATTATGTACTGGTGCTCTCACCGTATATTTTGGGTTATTATTATTATTGTTATTATTATTATATTTTGATTATATTGGGTGATTGATTATATTTTGGGTGAAGATTCATGGTGCTATTAATAATAATGGCTACAATATAATATTACAGTATCATATTATAAGAACTTAATTACATTTGTCTATTTATTTGGAGTGTGTGCATGTGAGTGTGTGTGTGTGCATGTGAGTGTGTGTGTGTGTGTGTATGTGTGTGCGTGTGCATGCTCACATGCCATAGTAAACATATGGAGGTCAGAGGGCAGCTTATTTGAGACCGTTCTTCCCTTCAGCCACGTGGGTCCCAGGATAAAACCAGGCCATCAGTTGGCAGCAGTCACCTCTACCCACGGAACCACCCCAGCGGCCCCTAAGGGGGCCTCCATCTTCAGACTTCAGGAGTTTGCTCATCTGTCACTCATTAGAGAGGTGTCCTTGACCGCTCTGTGTACTGAGTACACCGATTGCTGTCTAACAGGGCATCCCTGCAGCGTTCTTGATATGTATGTCAGGGCGCGCACACGGCTTCGTCCCTTTGTGCCCCTGTCCGTCATTTCTCTCCCTTGCTGTGTTGCAGGCTCAGAAGTGAGATGTTAAGCCGGTGTTATCAACACTCTCCCTTGCGGTGGCCGGGTAAGGAATGGTACCTGGATGCCTTTGTTGGAGGAGTGAACCCACTCCCACCCCTTCCTTCATGCAGGCTCCCTTTCTCCTCTTCCTTCCAGTCTATTCATTCACTAATTATTTCTGCTATTCTGAGAACATTTACAGAACCGGCCGAGACACCACTAATTGATTTACAACGTGCTAGACACCACCCAGCAGAACAATGAGGACTTGAAGTAAATGGGGACGGCCCCTTCTTAGGAAGTGCCCACTCTTGTAAGTAACTGGTCACGTCTTCTCCATACAGTGTCCTCTAATCCCCACAGCAGCCTACGGGTGGGCACAGCATCCCCATTCGACCAAGGATCCCAGGCCCAGAGAGGAGAGGCTAATCACCCATGATCACACAGTAAGCATGGGCAGGCAGAGCAAGGAGATAAAATATTTCTGCAAATCAACCCCTCTAATGTCTCAAGTACACTTGCAGCTGTGAATGAATGAATGAATGAATGAATGAATGAATGAATGAATGAACCTGAGTGATGGAAACTGCCTGCAATGTTTGGACCAACGGAGCATTGGAGTTAAAGTTGGTAACTTTGTAAAAAATTTAAATCTTAACACAGCCTTGAAAATAAGAACATTGCCCAATCACAGGGGCTCCCTGCGCTTTAAGTGTCGAGGGAAGAAATGTCCCGAGAGGCGTTCTAGAATCATGGTTTGGGGCTGCAACTGAACACAGCACAACTGTACCCCCTTAATGTCGTTGGGGATCACTCTACCTCCCCAGATCTTTGCTGCTCTTCTCGCATCCAGCATGCTACAACCTGGGGGTTAGTTCTTCCCCAGTCTCTGTGCACACGCTCCAGAGATGGCTTATCTCCACTTCAGACACATAGCCCCTGGCCCCAGCCCTAAACCGAACCCCATTCCTCCCACAGTCCTTCCCTCACAGGAAGAACACTCATTCTGAATGACCTAAAACTGTCCAGACAAAAGAGTAAATCCTGTGACATTTGTGGGTGTCACACAACATTCTTAGTCCCTCAAGGAGTTTCCCTGGGAGGCACCATGGATTGGGGGTGAAGTCTCCCAAGGCTGAGGTATGGAAAGCTTGGCCCTCCACTGACTGCACCACTTCAAAAAGATCGGGAAACTTCAGTAGGCGGGGCCTCGCTGGAGGGAGTAGCTGAGGGCTATTTCTTGTCCTGAACATTCTGCCTCTGTGCTTCCTGTCTGCCTTGGGGAGTTTCTCTGACCTTCCCCTCCTCCCTCCTTCATGATATTTAGACTCCACCCTGGTGAATCAACACATCAGGGCAACCTCCACTGAACCCTCTGAAGCTGCGATCGAAGCAGGCAGTTCTTTAAGACCTTAAGAAGCCAAGGTGCGTGCGTGCATGCGTGCGTGCGTGCGTGCGTAGAACTGATCTATGGCTCCATGACTCAGTATTTACAGCAGGGTGGGCTCTGCAGCTACAGTACTCACTGTGACTCGGTTCCCTGTGAAAGAGGAGCCCCAAGCAGCCGAGAGATGGAGAGAGCATCTTTCCAGGTCGCACTGCCTAAGCGTTGGGCTGGGCTTTCTGTCACGGGCAACCCGAGTGAGTGAGCCGCTAGGCTGTGCCAAGGTAGTACCTGTCAACGCGTCGGGTAAGCCCTGACATAGCAGAAAGACAAATCCGCCACCTGCATCTCAGTCAGGTGGCTTAGGGGGAGTCTCTTCTGCAGTTGTCACCCTAATGTTGACCCTGGTTCCCCGCTGCTCCATGAGCCTGGACCGTCTGAGGGCATTGGGGTGGCCCCGGTGGGGCTTCTTTTCAAGAGCCAGCCCCAGTGAACACCATATCCTGCCTAGACCGGTTCTATGGCCATCACCAAAGTACATGACCCCACCTAATTGTAGAGGAGACAAGCTTGCCCTGGGGAATGAGGATGGTTTATCTCCCAGCAGCTCTGGCCCCTTGGGGCTCCACTGTTCATTGCTGCACATCCTGACTGAGTGGGCTGCACAGCCACCTGACTTCCTCCCTTTTCAATGACTGGCATCATTGTCAATGTCAGGCATCGCGCTATATGTCGGACATGTTGGAATCAGAGCCTACATTCTCCCGAGCCGGCTGGGATGGCTGCTTCTGTTGTCTCTCCTTTTCTTCCTCTTCACCCTCATCACTTCCCTTTCATGCCCCTTCCACTGTTTCTTTCCTCTTCTTTCTTCCTGTCCCCTCCCTCCCCTTCCCTACTCCTTCCCCCTCTCCTCCCCTCCCTTAACTGCAGTCTTTTCCCTCTCTCCATTTCCATGGTCATTAAAAAAAATATGATGCTTTGATCCAGTCTTTGGGACTTGCACATGTCCATGTGATGCATTTAATCATACTCTTCCTCCTACTCCTCCCCCTAACTCCTCCCAGACCCACCACTACCTCCACCCGTCCCAAACTTCATCTATATCCAGAGTACAGTCTGTGCTGCTCAGGTGCTCATGGGAATTGGCAGCTGCTCACTGGACCACACCCTTGTAGAAAATCGATTCTCCCCCAGAAGACATTCACCACTCACAGCTCTTCAGCTAAGGGCGGTGGCTCCCGAGCCCTCCACTCCTCCACACATGCTCGATTTTAACACACAAGCCATCGCAACACCCAGCTGGCTCCAGGATTTTAGCTTTTCCTCCAGCCATGCCTGCCTGCTCTCCTGGCCTCTGGCTGCTAGGGCCATATACTTTATGTGATGGTGAACAACTATCGAATGGGATCCCAGAACAGGTTCAGGAGAAGCCTGGACTCCAGCCTTCTGCCTCCAGGCTGTCTGCCCACAAACTCCCTCCTCAGGACCCAGCTTCTCTGGCTTCCTCATTGCGTATGCAGCCTTCTTACTGTTCTCTCTCCCCCTGCATCCTATTTGGAGATCTCTAACAGCAATTGACTGGGTTTTTATTAGTTCTTTGGGTACATTTCCCATTTCTCAAGGATCTCTCATCAGGGGTTCTTTGCCTGTAATTACTACAGGGCTGACGCCTTGGAGGAGCTTCCTCTCAGCGCTGAGTGATGGGGGTTCTTAATAGGGCTGCTTTTTATTTTTGAAGGAGAAAAATTAAATCAAATGTGCTGTTCATACCAGGCTTATTTAGTCTGTGAAAACACAGGAATCATTTTGTTCCGATGAGCCGGCTTCTCTATCATTCTGTCGAGTCACAGGGAAACGAACAGGCCCGCTTGCATTTATCACCTCCCTGCGGCCCTCCGCCAAGAAGGGGTTCTAGATGGCCTGAGAGGACGGACACACCGGAGGAAAGCCAGCAAGATGGAAAAGAAGACATTCATCGAGAATTACCTCAACCTGGGGTCAGGAAGCCCGGGCTTTGAGCCAGAGGCAGCTGGCTGTGTTCTTATAAATAAAACTTTACTGGAAGTCAGTTGTGTCTCTTTGTTTACAATGTCAACCTTGGCTGCTGCTCTGGTTCAACAGCCAAGTCTATAGGCATATAATATACATATAATATATGCATATAAAATGCACATGAATATACATATATACATACACATATATACATATACATATACATATACATACACTATACACATATACATATATATCACATAAACATATATACATATACACATATATACATATACATATGTACATATACACATACAAATACACATATATTACATATACATATACATATACATACATATACATATACACATACACATACACATATACACATATACATACATTACATATACATATATACATACACACATATACATATACACATATACATATACACACATATACATATACATATATATTACATATACATATATACACATACATATACATATACACATACATACACACATATATATATATTACATATACATTACATATACATATATACATATGCATATATACATATACATATATATTACATATACTATAATATCTGATATACATGTCCCCAGTGTCTGGCCCTTTACCAAACTGTCCCTCTTGATTGAACGGATGAATTTTGGGGGCGTGTACCTCTCAGGATTCCTCCATAGTTGACGAAGTCTACATGGAAATGATCAGTTTGCCTGCATCACTTATCGGAAGGATGCTTAACTACAGTCCTCACCTTGGAGAGGGAGGACTCAGGAGGGTAGAGAGCCCCTTACCCTTCCTCCATCCACATCCCTTACTCACTTACAGAGAACGGGTGGGCAAGACGGCTGAACAAGAAGTGGCGTCTGCGGCCAGGCCAACATTCTGAGTTCGGTCCTCGGGGCTCACGTGGTGAAAAGAGAGAACCGACTCAGGGAAGCTATCATCTGACGGCCACAAGAGGGACAGGCCATGAGTGTGTGTGTGTGTGTGTGTGTGTGTGCGCGCGCGCACCTGCATGACTGCCACAGGAGAAACATGACATGAAGAGGTGTGCATGCTTGTGCACACACAAAATAAATAAATGTAAAGAGGTTTGCTTCCAAAAGCAAAGCAAAGCACGACAAAATCAGGCATAGAGAACTAAAACAACAACAACAACACAACAACAAAACCAAAAAAAAAAAATCCCCAAAAAACAAAAAAAGCAAACAAATACTTTTTTGCTCTCCCGTTCAGATCATCCACACAACCAGTGGCTCTAACGCGCAGCTTGGAGATTAGCTAGGGCCAACCCACACTGGTTGTCGGCCTCAGTGGACTTGCTGTGACCTTCCCAGAACTGGAAACGATAGTGTAAGTTTTAAAAGCTAAAACCTCTGTAGCCTTTGGGGACTAACCCTGATTAACATTCACGCTGGGCCTGGTGTTCTACTGTTTCAGCTGAAAATCTGCTTGAAGGTGAGGGAAAAAAGCAAGTAAGCACCCCCGTTTTCTAAGGCAATAGCCATACGGAAATGAAATCGGGCAGCTGCCGGAATATTACATCTAGACTCAAGTTCTTTGCAGTGTGGGGTGCAGGGAATTTGGGGCCTTGAACTCACCTGTAGGGACCCACCAGGTGGGAGATAATTGATTCTCCTTTTATCGTTTGGAGACAAATGGAATTTTCTTTAAATTGTCTCAAAGAATGTAAACTAGCATTCAAGATGCAGGGCCAATGCGGTGGCACACATCTTAAATCCCTGCCCTGGGGAAGATGAGACAAGAAATCACTGGACCTGGATCGGGGCCAGCCTGGTCTACAGAGCGAGTTCCAGCTCAGCCTGGACTTCCTAGGCAAACCCTGCTTCAAATATGAAAATGACAAAACAAAATAAAACCAGCAAACAGAACCTTCACTCCTCGGACAGAGGATCGGCTGCCTCGGCTGTGGTCAGTAAATAGTAACAGGACTGACAGTTTAATAACAGCCAATGGCTGGTGACTCCGAACTGAGGTCATGACTCGTGTGCCTCATCCGTTAAACATCCCTACCCCCAACTTCTTTTAACCTCCATTCTCTTTTTATAGTTTGTTTATTTCGTGCTCCACAATGGGCGTGTAGAGGCCAGAGGACGGTTTGTGAGAGTCGTTTCTCTCCTCCTACCACGTGGGGCCCGGGTATTCAGCTTAGGACATCAGGTTTGGTGGCAACTGGTTTTACCCACTGAGCATTCTTGCTGACCCTTCCCTAAATTCCTTGAGGGGATTCGTGCTCATCCCCATCTTTCTGGACGAGGGAATGAAGGTTAGAGCTGAAATCAACCAAGTAGAAACAAAAAGGACCATAGAAAGAATCAACAGAACCAAAAGTTGGTTCTTTGAGAAAGTCAACAAGATAGATAAACCCTTAGCTAGACTAACGAGAGGACACAGAGAGTGTGTCCAAATTAACAAAATCAGAAATGAAAAGGGAGACATAACTACAGAATCAGAGGAAATTAAAAAAAATCATCAGATCCTACTACAAAAGCCTATATTCAACAAAACTTGAAAATCTGCAGGAAATGGACAATTTCCCAGACAGATACCAGGTACCGAAGCTAAATCAGGAACAGATAAACCATTTAAACAACCCCATAACTCCTAACAAAATAGAAGCAGTCATTAAAGGTTTCCCAACCAAAAAGAGCCCAGGTCCAGATGGGTTTAGTTCAGAATTCTATCAGACCTTCATAGAAGACCTCATACCAATATTATCCAAACTATTCCACAAAATTGAAACAGATGGAGCACTACCGAATTCCTTCTATGAAGCCACAATTACTCTTATACCTAACCCACAAAGACCCAACAAAGAAAGAGAACTTCAGACCAATTTCCCTTATGAATATTGACACAAAAATACTCAATAAAATTCTGGCAAACTGAATCCAAGAGCACATCAAAACAATCATCCACCATGATCAAGTAGGCTTCATCCCAGGCATGCAGGGATGGTTTAATATACGGAAAACCATCAACATGATCCATTATATAAACAAACTGAAAGAACAAAACGACATGATCATTTCATTAGATGCTGAGAAAGCATTTGACAAAATTCAACAGCCCTTCATGATAAAAGTCCTGGAAAGAATAGAATATTAAACTCAAGTCTACTACACCATCCGACAGTGGCTTTTAGTTATGATGATTTTTGCCTCCCCCAACCCCAGACTCGGGGGACCCTTAGCAATGGGTGGATACATCTCAGGTCGCATGGGTGAGTAGAGGCTCTGGGTACTATTAATGCTGTACCAATGACAGGGCAGTGACTAGACAGTTTAGGAGACCCCATTTTGGATCATGCAGGATTAATACAAGTCTAAGCGTCTAGATCTGGAAGGTGGTACAGAGAGGGTCTAGCTTCTCCTCCACCCAGGGCAGAGGTGTCTGGTTCCATCTATGTATTCTCCTCACTTGTCTTCCTTTGGAAGTCTTACCTCATGGCTGTGGAAGAGGCTCAGTCAGTGAAGTGAATGTTTTACAATGGAAGACCTGAGCTCAAGCTCTAGATCCATGTAATAAAATGTAAGGCATGGCGGGGCACCATTGTGATCCCAGCCCTGAGGAATTCAGAGACAGGTGGATGCTTAGCCTAATCAACAATTTCCAGCCCAGTGAGAGACCCTGCCTCAAAAACAAAGCAGACCGAGCCTAAAGTAATGGCCCTGAGACTTCCCTGTGGGGTCTTCGCTTGTGTGGGCCTGAGCTACACAGACACACACACTCAAAGCTGATGTGTCTTTTTCTGTGGCAACCAGTTCTGCATTCTATGTGTCCATGGGTCTCCTTTTTGTGGACTTTTGATGTGACAAACAGGAAGCTTTCATCAGAGAGCAGCCATGTTCAGGGTGTGGTTCAAGCAGTCAGGTTCCCTCATCTTCCTGCTATCCCAAAGCAGTTTTGTTCTGTCAATAGAATTCCCTATCCACCAACGTGAAGAAACACAGCAAGAAGACAGCAAGTACAACCAGCTTTCTCCAAACCTAATGGGTGCGCTTCTGATAGATGGTGCCCCGTCAATGCAGACACCATGTTGATGTCTGTCTTTTACCTACCCCTCCCCCATCCCCTTATTTACTTTTAAGCACCTTATTTATCTGGGTGGCATTGCAAGCCTGTGGCCATTTTTTTCTGATCTTGGGGCTGTCCTTCTGAGGGGTAAAATCAAAAGCTCTCACTTCCACCCACATGAAGATGCTCTGAACCCAACCGGTGTCTGCTTCTACTCAAACTCAGCAAGTGTTGCGGTAAATCTCCAACCACCGTAAACCCATTCAAGGAAAATGCAACTTTGTTGTAGTGGATCTCCAACCCCAATAAGCCCACCAAAGGAAAACGCAACTCAGTTGTATATTATAAGCTGCACGCCTATATTGGGCAGATCTGCCTCTACCCCACTTTCTTCCCCAGCTATGAAATCCCTGCTTCTTGCAGTTTCTCCTGGCCATGCCCTTCTGCTCCATCTTCCTTCCAACAACTCTCCCACTGCCCTCCTCATCTCCTGAAACTCCTCCTCCTGCCCTCCTCTTCCTGTCTTGCCTGGAAAACCTGCCCCCTCATTTTCGCCCAGCCATTGGCTATTTGTCATCGTTCTTAGCCAATGAGAAAATTAAGGGAAATTCCTCTACAAGCTTGTCCTCCAACGATGCTGTGGAGAAAGCAGGAGCACACGACATCCTTTAAGAGATCTCTCTGAGTTTTGACGTCTCCCCCGCTAGACAGCTGGGTGTCTCTCCAGGTTCTGGGAAACACATTTGTGACCTCGGTTGTGGCTCAGCACCGACCAAGCTCCATTCTGTGGAGTTGGTGTGGTGCCAGGCATCTCTGAGGATCCACAGAAACATAAGGACAGACTTTTCCCTCGGAGACTCTACAGGCGGTTGGGGAAATGGGACATATGCACCCACTTGGAACGTGAAATAATCTTAATAAATAAATCGTTTCACTAAGTAAATAAAGAAACTTAATACTAAGAGAGAAAGCACGGCAGGAAGCAGTAGCACAAGAGGTAAAAGTGATTTTTTAAAATTACCTGTATTTATTCTCTCTCTCTCTCTCTCTCTCTCTCTCTCTCTCTCTCTCTCTCTCTCTCTCTGTCTGTGTGTGTGTGTGTGTGTGTGTGTGTGTGTGTGTGTGTCACAAGGTCCCAAAAAAGACAAAACACTGAAAGAAAAATAAAATGAAGTTTGCTGCTAAATGAGTGCAGCTGGAAATGAGCCCCCTGAGTGAGGTCGCCCAGACACCAAACGTCACCTGCCTTCCCTTGCATACGGTGGATGCTTAGTGATGAGTATGGGTGCTACAATCCAAAAAGTGGCAGAGGTCAGAGCTGGTAAGAGACCGGGGACGAGGAGCTTCCAAGGAAGGAGAAATAGGATATAGTGTTATAAGGAGGTAAACTGTGAGGTTCGAATAGGATTAAATCGGGAGGGTGATGGGAGGGCAGGGTGAAGGTATAATGTAAGAAAAGTCTTTGAAAAGTGTTTTTAATATTCAGCTCGCTGCTCAGGATGAAGACATTCCTGGAGTCAAGTGCATTCAGACGTCTCCGTGTAAAAGGTGGGATTGGAGGACAGCAGCGGAGTTTAAGGGACGTGGGAGCGTTAACGTTTGCGTGTGAGGCGCTTCAGACGTGTGTCAACCGTGCCAACATGGGCAGAGGTGAGCTTCAGAGTGCAGGACGCAAGGATGGGGGTGCGATTCAGACTGAAACGGCCCATGTGGAATTTGAACTTTATTCTGCAGGCAGCAAGAAGTCACTGATGCCTTCATGCCAAATTATACAACTTCCTACCAGCTTATGGCCTTCCGTCATAGCTCCCGTCAAATCCACGCACCACATGGCAGACAGACTTCCCTGCAAGAAGAGTCATGTGATCGCAGGCTTCCCTCATTTTAAACCATTAGATACCTTTCTGAGGAGCTGAGTGTGCACTTTATACTCTAGGGTTTAGTGTGTGTAAGTCAGGGATAGAGCGAACATTGACACCATCTTTACAGCTACAAACATATGTGCAAACATCAGATTCCGTATAGACACTGCGGGCAGTATAGATACTACGATGGAATCCAGCTTCTGGCTGTTTTGATATCAGAGCAGTGACCCACAGGAGATGAGCACAAAGTTGGACCAGTTCCCTCAGGAAAAGAGAAAAGGGCTCATCACGTTCACAAGCCGCCTTACTTTCCCTGACACTGGAGAAGTGGCTAACAGCTGTTGGTGGAGGGGGACTCATTAGTCCACAGAGTGGATGCCCAGGTCACACAAGTGTCTTTAAGTAACTTCAATCAACTCATAGGTTCACCATAGACTTGGCCAGAATCATTTGCTTTCATCCGTTGTTCCCCTCTCTATCAGAGGCAAATAGAAGTAGACACCCCAGGAAAGACACACAATGGAGGTGGAGCTCTATACAGAGGCATATTTGTTTATGGTGGAAATTGGCCTACGTGACTGTGGAAGCCATGGCATTTCATCATCGGCCGCCTGCAGCTTCAGACCCCAGCCACGCTGCTGCAATCGTAAGGGAGTTTGGACGAGGTGAGTGGAAGAGACGGGTCCTTGAGTCCAGAGTCCTGGAAATTTGGGGTTCTCATCTCTAAAAGCCAGAGCATGGGAGGCATGTGTGGGAGAGAGTGAATTGCCAAGCCTCCAGCTGTTGTCTGTCTGTGCCCTTGCTGGCCTTCCTAACGCTGACTCAGTTTGAAGAAGGTGGTTTCCTCCATTGGGTCCCTAGATATCAGTGCTGATCATGTGGAACTCCTCTCACAGACACCCAGACTGGTGTTGCACAGGTTACACGGGTGTCTTTAGTCAGTGTTGGGCCTTGGGTGGTGTAGCCCCTTCCCGAGTGTAGGTATCCTTGTTCCTAAGTCAGTTTTCTCTCTTGTATAACGTGGAGGGCCAGATCAGCTGAGGCTTTCCCTGACGTATGAAGAAGGACCAGGAACATGCTTGGCATGAGACATTGCTTGTGTGAGATGCCCCTGACCCTGGCTTTTCCCTTCCCTACCTGTTTCATTTCCTGACCCCTCCCGCGTAGGAACCTGTGGCTGAAGAGCAACCTGGTACAGGTCATACCTGGATCTTGTTTCTGACACGGGGAACCTTGTACTTTGTTCAGCCCCTGACTTTGATTCCTGTCACCCTCCATTGTCTACCCTACGATCCCAGCTCCTTCCAGCTCCTGGAAGTGTTGTGACACAGTCGGGTGTGTTCTGCGTAGTTCTTAGCACTGCTTAAAATGGGCCTATTTATGCACTTCCTTCGCAAGTCAGTCTGAATGATCAGATTTCCACGGGGGTCATCAGTGGGAGGCAGCTGCCATCCTGCAGGTGACACAGCACTGTGGCTCTTAGGGTAACAGCCATAGAAAATAATTCTAATCGTGTTGAAGGTCACTGAGAGGTAGGTTTCTTGGTGCTCCTTTGGATGTGGGTGACAGGACAAGGAGAATAGAGACATGGTGCTTCTTCCAGAGTGTCTGGCTTGCAAAGGATGATGGGTGTGTCTATGGTTCCCTGGCATGTGTTCCCAGAAGGACGGTGAGTATAGTTTTACATGTACAGAAGCAAAGGACTTGAAGGTCACCATCTGCGGAGTTGTTCTGTGGAAAATAAAAGCAAAGATCAGCTGGATGAGGCGGCAAACTGTAAAGAGGGCAGAGGAACTATGGGAGGGAAAACATGGAGAGGAAGCTGAAGGAGGAGGATGAGGAGTGGGAGGAAGGGGAGGAGGAAGGGGAGAAAAAAGGAAGAGGAGGAGGAAGAGGAGGAGGAAGAGGAGGAGGAAGGAGGAGAAAGAGGAAGAGGAGGAGGAGGAGGTAGAGAAGGAGGAGGAGAAAGAGGAAGAGGAGGAGGAGGAGGAGGAGGAGGAGGAGGAAGAGAGGAGGAGGAAGAAGAGGAAGAGAAAGAGGAGAAGGGGGAGGAGGAGGAGGAAGAGGAGGAGAGGAGGAGGAGGAGGAGGAGGAGGAGGAGGAAGAGGAGGAGGAGGAGAGGAGGAGGAGGAGGAGGAGGAGGAAGAGGAGGAGGAGGAGGAGGAGGAGGAGGAGGAGGAAGAGGAGGAGGAAGGAGGAGGGAGGAGGAGGGAAGAGGAAGAGGAGGGGGAGGAGGGGGAGGAGGAGGGGGGGGGAAAGGGAGGAGGAAGAAGAGAAGAAGGAGGAAGAGGAGGGAGAGAAAGAAAAAGAAAGCGGAGAAGGAGGAAGAGGAGGAGGAGGGGGGGAAGAAGGGGAAGAGGAGGAAGAAGAGGAGCAAAAAGAGGAGGAGGAAGGGGAGGATGAAGGGGAAAAGAGGAGGAAGAAGGGGAAGAAAAGGAGGAAGAAGAGGGGGGAAGAAGAGGAAGGGGAAGAAGAGGAGGAGGGAGAAGAGGAGGAGGAAGGGGAGGAGGAAGGGGAGGAGGAAGGGGAGGAGGAAGGGGAGGAGGAAGGGGAGGAGGAAGAGGCTATTAGTTTTCTTTTCAAACCCTTTCAGAAAACTCTGTGCTTCATTCCCAGAAGGCTCTGCTGCATCCCAGGTGTGAAAACCGGGAAGCCGAGCTCAGCTTTCAGGAGGCTGGGGGTGGAAGGGAGGACTCCTAGACGAAGCCCAAATACCAGGCTTTGGCTTATGGAAAATTAATGTGATTAAAGAAAGAAAGAAACAAACAACAAAACCAAAAAGCCTTACAAATCATGAGAAACATCTTGAGGGGAGTGCTAAAAGTGCGATGGACTCTCGATTCCCAAGAGCACAGAGCACGTTAGCTGCAGAGAGCACGCAGGTTGCTCAAGCTCCTGGCGTGGGAGGCGGATGGGAAGATGTGGCAATCCCAGGTTACGAAACTTGGATAAAGGGAGGGGCGGCTTCCTGCTCTTTGGAAAGAGTCTGGTCTTTGTGGGGGAAAGGAGTTTACAGAAATGTCTAAAATCAGCCCCGTGGCACATTCAGCAGGAAGTTTAGTGTGTGTTGGTTTTTGTTTATTTGTTTTTTTTCCCCCATGGAGAACGTAGGCAAAAGGGGACTTTCATTGCTGGGGCAAATTTTATTGCCAGGGTAAATATCCTTTTCCTCCTTGGGACACGGTAATCATGCAGAGATGAGATGGTGAGGAGAAATGGCCTTTTCAGACACCGTAGCTTCTTGTGATCCCAGAGGAATAGAGTAGCTTGGTGTTAGGTTTGTAAATTTATCCCAGAAAACGGAACAGCTATAAACATAAAGAACGAGGAGTCCGATTAAGAAGTGAGCATTTATATTTTTACTAGGTTTTACTTTTAACATAAAACATCTTGAAAAAAGTTTTATGATTTAGCATTTATGAATGACTAGATTTTAAGAGAATTGTAATATTTTTTTTAGGGTATTTCAGCGCCATGAGTTATTTCTTATAGATTCAGATAATGACATTATAAATCTTTCTGTGGAGACAATTACGAAGGCAGAAATGGCCCAGTCCCCATTGGCTTTCGGGTTCAGCTCACTGACATAGTGAGAGCAGGCTTACTGCGGTCATTAAAACCCGATCCGGGATTTATTGCACCTCCTTAAAGTCTCAGTACTTTGAGAAGTATTGAACAGGAAGGAGTACAAAGTGAAGTCACAAAGGGGAGCGGCTGGGCAGCCCCGGAAGAAGTAGAACTAATTTCTCCACCCAAGATCACCACAAGTATCATCAGAAGATCTGAAACTGGAGGTGCAGGGTTAAGAGGGGCAACGTCGCCGTTGGCTAAGGCGTCCCACGGGGCAGAGTTCCAAGTGGGGATGGCAACTTAAAGGGAGATTGGCATGAGATACCCCACAAAAGGCAAGGCGCGTTTGAACGCTTTCATGGGTAGTGGTCCGCACTGGGGTGGCGTTCCCATCTTCTGTCCCAGCAGTACACTCATCTTCCCATCTTCCGGGAAAGCAAAGGGCTTTATGCTTTGTGTGGATGCAAACAAAAGCTTTCTTGGGGGAAGAGAGCATTGCCTGCTGTCTTGTTCCCTTTGATTGATTCCTCTGTTCCTCAAAAGGCATCTGCCGAGTTTGTCTAGAAAAAGTTAGCTCAGTCATCTTCAAGTGTTGACTTAGCACAAAAGCATGAAGTGAGAGAAAGGACTGGGTGCTCCTTCATCACCAAGGAGGGTGAATGTGTCCCAGGCAGGTCAAGGGCAGCCCTTCTTGGAGGAGGAGTGTGGCTTTCACCCCTGACCAGGAACATAAAGTGGCGTCTAGGACCACACCCACACAATCCTTTTTTGTCACGTTGTTTATTGAACAGAGCAGAGCTCGCCCCACCCATCTGCCCAATGAGAATACAAACAAGGTTCAAAAATGCTTTTAGCACCTTGCACGAGGAACAAGATGAAAGTTTTGGGGTTGTTTCCCTCACTGTTTGAAGTCTCCTTCATGTAATAGCCCGGAAACATATTTATCACGCCTAAAAAAACATTTTTTTTTTAGTATAAACAAATAGAACCTAGCAGAATTATCACATCATTCTGTTTTGCTAAAGCACTTTGTTCTCGGTGCCTGGTTCCTGAGTACACAGCTTTCAGAGTGAATGAGGCCATTTGCGTGGGTCCTTCTGTGGTTACATTTCAGGTTTCCAGCGGGACACTTCAATATGGTTACATTGTTACTTTTTAAAGGTCAACAGAAACTCTCACAAGAGCCACACAGAAGAGGGTTTAGACTCCTTGGTCTGCATGATGTCTCTTGAAACATGATAACACCCCAGAGCAGCTACAGACGATGTGTAAACAAATATGTATGGAGGTGGACCAATAAAACTTTATTGACAGTAATGAAGTATGGGCCACAGTTTACCAATATTTTCTTTTAAAGAGAAGTCAATGTTTGAAATTTTGGTGTCCGCCCTTCGCCCGTTCTTTTCTTTCTTTTTCTCAGTGTTCTAGGTTTTTTTGGTCTGTTTCTAGTAGAATTTGAGATTTGTGAGAAATGTAATCTATATGGTGCTGACCTCTGGGAAGGAATGGCTGGTGTAGCCTGCTAGTGTATCCCGAGAGAACAAAGGCTAGCGTGTAAGAACAGTTCGAGGAATGCCTTGTTTGTACTTGTTTAGGAAACTTTGAGAAATATGATTAATCTAGGAAGCAAAGAAAGGGAAGACAAGTGTGCTAGCCCTGACTGGAGATGTTCCTCACCGTCTCAGGCTTTGAAGAACTGGTTCCCGGTTGGTGGTCTGTTGGCCATGTTTACTTAAGAGTGGCTTTGCTGGGGGAAGTTTGTCAGTGGAGTTGGGCTTCAGTCCTGCGCTCTGCTGTTTGCTGCCACAGCTCTCCTCTGCCTTCATGGACTCCTGCTCCTCTGGATCATATGCTCCAGAAACCTCTTCCTTCCGTTGCTCTGACCATGGCGTTTCGTTACAGCCACAGAGGCATAGCTAATACATCAAGTGCCATCCCTAGAAGTCTATAAAGTGAGAGATGGATGAGACAGGAGGATCGAGCATTTGAGACCAGCCTAGGCTACATAGCCAAATGCTGTCTGGAAAAAAATACAAAAGAAATAAACAGACAAAACAATTTTGTGGATTATTTTGAGTAATCTGTGTGGGGTTCGATGGCTTGGTTTCTGGGGAGCGGGTGTACCCCTGTGTGAAAGAGCATCCAGGACGGGAAAACAACCAAATTGAGGCTATTGGGAACAGTAAGTCCTTCCCTGAGGCAGGCTCAGGAAACGACAAAGCCTTCTCTGCCCTGAGTACAGAAGTTGATAAGAGGTTGACCCTTAGCTAAAAGCAGCGTGTAGAGAAAGTACCTAAAGCAGCTTCCTGTCCCAGGTAAGAGCCCTGAGACTGCTCCTCAGAGACTGGCTGGCTACTGAGATCAGCTGACCCTCCCACCTCCCCTGCTCCCCACTCCCCCTTCCTCACACTCCCCCCCAACTCCTCCCAAACCCTCCTCCACCCCCAGCTTATGCCGCCTGTATAAACGAAGGAGCTGGCTTCTGGACTGTGTCTCCACAGAGCCTCTGACCCGCTTGCTACCAGGGTTGCTGTTTGTCTATCTGTCTTTTCTTCACTCCCCAGCACCTCGTCAGGTTGGTCCCAAAGCCACACAGGTCACAGAAAGTGACAGAAGAACACAGGCTGACTCTGGGGAAGTGACATCGGGGAAGTGACACTGGGTAGGTATGGGATGCTCCCATGAAGCACTCTAAGAATTATGGGAAGTTTACTAGTATTGGGCGGATATAGATTAGGCAAACTGGGTCCAGAGGAAGGGACTCTTGTCTCTGGCTTTCCAAAGAGGGGTTGTGAATCTAAGTACCTGGAATATGGTTCAAGAAAGGGTGAGGGAAGGGCACACACACACACACACACACACACACACACACACACACACACACACACACAGAGAGAGAGAGAGAGAGAGAGAGAGAGAGAGAGAGAGAGAGAGAGAGAGAGCCAAAGGCCCAGGAAAGATGGTGGATGATCTGATGTTGCCTAGAGCTCCATCCTACTCATAAAAAAAACCTCATAATTCCTCTGCTTCAGAATTTGCTCTTTGGGCTTGGCTCTCTGGGTGCCGAAGGATCTGTGGGATAAAAGTCTTGGTAGAATTGCATCCAATGGGGATGCAGGCCCTTCTACGACACTTTATGAGACTCACACAAAGCACATCAGCTTGAACAGACCTCTGGGGAGCGTGGGGCTGCACAGGTACAAACCAGTCCCAACGCTACCACCTGAGAGCTCTTTCAAACACAGAGGACTTGTGTTAGCAACAAGTTGTTTGTGAGCAGCCCTGGCAGAGTTGCAGTGTGTGTGTGTGTGTGTGTGTGTGTGTGTGTGTGTGTGTGTGTGTGTGTGTGTGTGTGTTTTGGGGGAAGGAGGCTCCTGGTTCTGGAGTTTTCTGGTTGTTTGTTGTTTGTTGTTTTGTTTTGTTTGTTTTAAGCAGGATGACCCAGAGAAGCCAGGCTAGGTCTGCAGTGCTTTTCTTTCTCCTCTCAGTTGGGTGTCAGAGACCATGCCCAGCCACTGCAGTCCTGGGAGTCATGCTACATTTGGGGACAATTAAGAAACCGAATAGGGGATGGAGGAGAGAGAGAGAGAGAGAGAGAGAGAGAGAGAGAGAGAGAGAGAGAGAAGACCCTACAATGAGCATCTAAGACCTGAGCGAGGGCAATCATGTCAAGAACCCCAAGGCCTCACACCCATGGGCAAGAGTGCCAAGGCCCTCCCCAGGTCAGACTCCGGGAAAGGCCACTCCCCCGTGCGAATAGCTACATTTACAGGAAGGCTGCTGCCCGCTAAGGCTCTCCAGGAGCCAAGCGTTAGCAGTGAGATCTCTTGGCACACTGTCCTTCACGATCCTCCCTCCACCCATGCACCAGGAGCCCAAGGAGAAGGCACACAATAAGGGCCTCAAATGCACCCTGATGGGAGGAGAAATAGTTCTTAAATTGAGTGCTATTTTTAACCCCTCAAAGCAGGAAACAAAACCGTACCATAGAACTAATCTCATTTAGGCACTGAGGTCCAAATCCTGGACTGACCAGTAGGCTATAACAATGAACAGGGTTGTATCAGCCGAGCCTGTCAGTATCCAGAGCATCCTACAGGGCCTTGCACTTTCTACCACACCACAAAGTTTGGCTGAGATGAGAGAATCCTAGTTCTAAGGCCAGGGATAATTGAAGGAAATTTATCAAGAAACGATGCCATGAGAAAGATTCGAAAGCCACCTCCATTGTGCTTGAGTGACATCGGAATGAGAGGTCCGAACCAAGGCTGCAGCCCCACAGCTTTGGATCTGACATCCGTCATCCGCTCTGGAGCCACAATACATACCACCCCATCAGGCTTCTCACTGTGGGTTCTGGGGATCAAACTCGGGCCTTCATGCTTACACAAGAAGCCCTTTATTGACTGTGACATCTTCCCGGTCCTACAGAGTGAGCCCTTTCTGTCCCTGTCACCTTTTAGCAGAGTTGAGGTAGGGGGTGTTCGTTCCACTCTCTGAAGTGTGACTCTGAATGAGGGTCTGGTGATAGGTACCATTGCCCTGTCCCTGTGATTGCTTGAGACACGCACTGCTGACTGACGGTTTAGAACTGTTTCTGACACTGAAGAGAGGCCATCTTCTTCCCCTGGGGTTGACGGACTTCATTGGTGATCTTGTCGGAGAGGGGTGTGATGGTTAGAATTAATTACCAACATGACAGAATCTGGAATCACCTCGGAGACTGTGATCTTTATATTAGTTGATGTGGGAAGACTCTTCTTAACCGTGGGCAGGACTCTTCCCTGGGCAGGAATTTCTCAACTGTATAGTGGAGAGAGAATGAGCTAAGAACCCCTGTGCAAGCATTCACCACTCTCTGCTTCCTGGTTGCGGACGCTTTGTGACCAGCTGCTTCAAGCTCTTACTGCCTTGAATTCACTGCCATGACAGATGATCCTCCTGAACTGTGAGCTAAAATAAACCCTTTCTCTATTAAGTTGTTTTTGCCAAAGTTCTTTATCACATCGATCAGAAAAGACACAGAGGCAATGGGTGTGGACTATTTCTCCTATCATGTTAAAGGACATGAGAGAGATCGGATACTTCAGGGAATGGAATCCTCTCAAGATGTCCTCCAAGAAATGAGGACAGTTAGGTTGTGGAGCAAACATACACCAGAGAGGGCCTGCCAGTCTGAGACAAGAAAGTAGGGGAGAAAATGGCCCAGGTAATTAGCTGTGGAATTAGCAGATCATAGTGTAGCTTCTGGTTAAAGTTTTTAAGGTCTAGGGTTTTGGGCTGGAGAGGTGGCTCAGTGGTTAAGAGCTCTGACTGCCCTTCCAGAGGTCCTGAGTTCAATTCCCAGCAACCACGTGGTGACTCACAACCATCTGCAATGGGATCTGATGCCCTCTCTGGTGTGTCTGAAGACAGCTGCACTGTACTCATACACATAAAATAAATAAACTAATTTAAAAAAACCTCAGGTTTTGTTCCTATTTGTCCAGTTGTTCGGCATTCTTTTTGCATATATGAGAGAATAATATATATTCTCATGAAGATATTTTGCCTGGTCATTGCTTGAGTATCTTAGAAAGAGTCATTCTCATCAAAGTTGTTTAAAATACGTCTACAATGTATATACCATTGTTCTTTCATGCCCATTTACATTTGAATTATTTTAGTATGCCATAGGTAACGTCTTTCCCCCATCCCTGCCTAACTGACAACTGAGAGATAGCAAAAACAAATAAGACCACGAGGTCTTGAAAAGCCTACAACACAGGGGAGGTGCTGGGCATTTCCTCAGAACATCTCCTCTCATCTCACCATGCCATCTTCCCTCTGCCCTCTCTGCATGATAGACATTTCCTACTGGGACCCACCTACTCTGCATTTAGAATATTAAAGACCCAGGGTTCCTCCCTTGCTGTGTCTCAGACTGGTCAAAGCTTCCCAGGGTAGCTTTTCTCCAAGCGTTCAACAATCCCCATTCCTTGAAGGATATCTTGACGCTGCCCTCCCCTTCCCCTCACCATGACCTGGTCATTACCTGCAGGAGAAGATGTAGGAGAAACCTGAAATGAGCCTGTCAGTATAGGGAGAGCAACATAGAGCTGAGACGTGTGTGTGTGTGTGCGTGCGTGCGTGCGTGCGTGCGTGCGTGTGTGTGTGTGTGTGTGTGTGTGTGTGTGTATGTTGTGTGAAAAAGCCAGGGCTCATGGTCTCTACTCCATAGGTCAGGTTTGCAAAGCTGTCATCTTCTGCATTTACCGCACAGATACCGCACAAGAGCAAAGCCTCCCTGCTCTTCTGGAGCACATCATCTTGTTGGGGATGTCTATAAAAACCCGATCAAGAATAGACAGTCAATGAGATAATGTGAATGTTGGTCATGGCCCTGAAAGAGGTGAACAACGGGATGCCGAGAGAATTTGTGAGGATAGAACGGAAGGGAGTGGTCAGGGAAAATGGGTAGTGGAGGTGGACTCTGCATGGGCAAAGAAATGCATTGCAGGAATCCAAAGACCACGTGAAACACAGCTACTCAAATGACAGCCAGAGAAAGCTACAGTCCCCAAACATTAATGCCACAGCAGACACAGCTGTGACTTGCTTAAAGGCAGAGTGGCAAGAGGGCTGAAAATATCCCAGTGACTTTATGGTGCCAGCACACACGTGTGTGTGTGTGTGTGTGTGTGTGTGTGTGTGTGTGTGTATGTGCGTATGCACACATGCATAGATTGTGACTGTGCGTGTATACACATGTGTGCATGTGCATGCATGTGCACATACGTGTTCATGTATGTGTGCACACATGTATAGATGTGTGATTGCACATGCGTGTGTGAGTGTATGTGTGTGTGTGTGTGTGTGTGTGTGAGCATGCACGAGTGCACAGAGGCACTTTTGTTTTCCCAGGTCCTCATTCTCCTAATGTCTTCACACAGCTGTCTCACCTGAATGCCATTGGCTAAATGAGGAAGCAGCTTTGGATTCAGAGAAACAAAGGGGATGGTTGTCATAGCAACAGAGGCCACCAGGAACCATGGCAAGCATCTCCTCCTCCTGTTCTCCTGAATCGCTCTCTCTCTCTGGGGAAGGCTCCAAGATCCCCCCTCAGCCATAGGAGGATCCTGCTGGTGGTCACGTCCTGTGGGGGGCGCTCCTCACACTCTGGGCTTCTTTACCAACCTTCCTACAGCTCAGGAAGACTATTCAGTCCTCGGTTACTGAGGACGGAAGACAGAAATGAGACAGGTTCACCGGTCCAGACCAGACACTCCTTTGGAAATATTTTGCCTTTCTTCCTTGCCTGTTACTGCCCCCGACAACCTCAGGTATATAAAACATGCATCAGGGTGTAGCTGAGACACGGTGCCTGACTCTGTTTATCAGGAAAAATTTGTAGTGTTGTTCCCTGCACGCCGTCATAGGAGCCCAAAATTCTACCCCTGAGCACTCACTCTTCCTTCTCTTAGGAAGAGTGATTTTTTTTTGAAATATTCATCATGTTCTGATCAATTTGAACAGATCAGGGTATCTGTAAAAGACAATGCCTGACAGCAAATGAATTGAAGCTCTTTTAATTGGAATGAAGTTCCCTTGTGAGGGTTTAATTTTTTTATTGACATTTCCAGGAATCCATCCCAGATAATTCGAGACTTCCTTGTGAAATGACAGCCTCTCCTATCTTTTCAGACTAGAAATGATTCCTATTTTGGGGTGATATGAAAGTCTTTCTTAACTTAGACTGTTCCAGCCATCTTGAATGCTGTTCTGGAGTTCCGCTGCTCTCTGCCCAGTGTTGCTTACATATTCTCAGTCGTGTCTGGGACAGAAGGAAGAGGTTTCAGTTGAGTAAAGAATCCAGGGTCCACGGAATTGGGTTCTGACGCCAGCCGCACCCGCTCCCGTTTCTCATTGTCCGGGATCCATCTTAGTCCGCCAGGGTCCTTAATGAGCTTCCGTGGGCTCCTCTGTAAACGGCACCTGGAGACCGTATCCTTTTCTTCAGTCGTGGTGGTGATTGAGTGAGGGAATCCAAAGCGCCTACCTCTCTGATCAGGCATCACCCGTCATGCAATGATGGTGGGCAGGAGCCCATCCTACCTGCCCCACAGGGTTACAGACGCCTGGGAGCAGCGGTCAGTAGCTCCTCATTCTTTCGCCCCACTCCTGAGCTCATGGCGACACCAGACATGGCTGACACTAAAAAGAATCTTCCACGAAACTGTATTAGCTTCATTAGTTCAAGCGATTTCTTTCTTCCTCAGTTGAGAGAAGAAAGGAGGAAAGAGAGAGAGGAGGGTAATTCAATCTTGGGACGCTTTAGCTAGGAAGGCTGGGTTCACTGCAGCTCAGAACTTGAAGGTCCAGGTCGATGAGATGGCTCAGCAGGCGGGAGCCTGTCCACCTGAGCCCACCCTTGCAACGGACTCCGGAAGGACACCCTCTGACCTCCACAGGCTGCCACACACACGCTAGAATAACTAAGGCAGGGAAACCTCGGGGTTCTGATGGATTTCTAAGAAGTGGTTAGACAATACGGTAAGTGGAGGCGGAGTTCTTCTCTCCCTCTTGCTCCCCTTAAGAAGATGCTGGACACCTCTCACACGCTTACCTTGCTCTGAATCTGAAGGGCTGGTTCCCTAGCGTGTTCCCTCAGTGTGGGTGCAAAGGGAAACAAATGTGTCTATCAACCAAAGCGGGGTGAGGTGGCTGTGGTTTGAATGGACTCTCCCCACAGGTGCATGCATTTGAATACTCAACCCCCAACTGTTAGAGCTGTTTTAGAAGGTTGTAGACCCTGAAGGGGGGGGAGGGGGAGGAGGAGGAGGAGGAGGAGGAGGAGGAGGAGGAGGAGGAGGAGGAGGAGGAGGAGGAGGAGGAGGAGGAGGAAAGGAGGAAGAGTTTGTTACCCAGAGGAAGTAGGAGAAAATTCTCAATGTGCCCCACTTCCTGTCTGCTCTTCACTTCCTGTCCATCTGCTTTCTGCCTCCTGACTGCAGGTGCCTTGCTACCGTCCAGATTCCTTCCCCACCAAGGTAAACTGTAGTCCCTCAGACTGTGAGGTAGTCTCCTTTAAGAGGCCTCCTGTCAGAGCGTTGGTCACAGCAATGAAAAAGAAAGGAGCTAAGGTAGAGGTGAGAAGTCCTTGGTAACACTACCCCAGCCTCTGCAAATGTTACAGATGGTTAACTGCATAGTTTGAGGACCTGAAGCATTATCAGTCTCCCATCAACTGACTGCTGGTAGGAGCTGTGGTCCCCAGGGAAGACAAGAAACTCACTAATGAAAGGCACCATCTATCAGCTTGTAGAAGCAGGGCAGCCGGTTCTCGTACACAGTGGCATGGCCCGGTATAGATGCTGTCTATTTCTCTGAGTGCTGCCCCAGGCCCCCGAAACTCTGAAATTGTTCCCTCTGCATCGGAGTGTTTGCAGGCTTGTAATACTGCCATAGTAAAGGAAAGATTCTTTCTTTTTTTGTGGGAAGGGAGTGCAGTGTGTGGGTAGATTGTAATGGGGGTGGTGAGTTGGAAAGAAGACGTTAAGATATATATTGCCTGAATTTGTTTATATCTCACGATGATAATTTTTTGTATTAGTATTAAACAAATATGTCATTTATGAGAAGGCAAAACCACATGAGCCAACATTTATAAGATCAACAAGTTGGCTTAGTTATTCCATGGGCTTTCAAGATGTCTGTAGAAGGCAGAGTCGGAGGCATGTTGCTCAGTGAGTTTGGGAGAAATGCACATCTGTATATGGGTAGCACTATATCCAAGCACAGAACAGGTACCTAAGGGCCAATTACAACCTTCCAGTGGGTTGGGGTGGGTCTGTGAGAGAGGAAGGGTCATCGTGTTTTTACCAGGTTATTTGAAGGGAAAAAGAAAATAAAAGGGAACACCCTAGAACTTGTGGCTCTCAGAGACTTAGCATCTGGTAGCTCTTCTAATCAGATAAAAACTCTATTCTGATGAATGGCTTCATGGATGTCTGTTTGGACATTAGTAAAAACAGAGCCTGTAAGATGCCCTCTTCAAGGGTTTGAACCTTTGGCCAAACACAGTGTTTTCAAATGCACTTGGGTTGACTTGCATGTTTTTATCCATTTTTATTGCTGAGTACTATTCCACTTTAAGATCAAGCCATTGATATCTACTAGTGATGATAAGAACCTGTGTTCTTTCCACGTGTGTGTGTGTGTGTGTGTGTGTGTGTGTGTGTGTGTGTGTGTGAATAAAGTCCCCAGGAATCTTCTTGTACAGTCGTTTTCTAAGTACATTTTAATTTCTTCAGCATAAAGATTAAGACACAGGGGTGCTGAGTCACAAGATAGGTGGGGCTTTAGTTTCTAAGAAACTTCTGGATGGATGTCTGTGGTGAAGATGTGGTGCGTTTACATGTCAGGTAAGTGTGAAGAATCACTCAGTGGAGAGTCTTAGCAGCACTGTCTGCCCCAACATTAATTTTCACAGATCTGCACAGCACCTCTCTTCAGATGGCTTGAACCAGTTAGCCTGGTCCCTCAGCTTTGTTTCCGTGTAGACATTTTCAAGTCTTCAGCGTTCCCAGCCTGAACATTTAAAACCTCCAGAGTTCCTGGGCCAGAAACTCTGAGCCATCAACAGGACACCACCACTTGGCACTGCTACATGTAAGACTTTGTTTCCGCCCCCAAGTGATTAATAATACTGTATTAAACTGCCATCTGGATATTACATACACAGGAGGCAAGTGATAACTGCGAATGGATTGTTTAGATGTGGCCACCATCTTTATAAGTCTCTGCACATAAAGTCAGAACTCAAATATTGTTGACTGTATGCATTTAGGGTAAGGGATACTCAGCCTGCACCCATGCATCTAGGATAAGGGATACTCAGCCTGCACCTATGCATTTAGTGTAAGGGATACTCAGCCTACATCCATGTTCTAGAAGCACAGAGACTGTTGTGCCCAGGGATTAAGAAATTGCTCATGTCACACAGCTGGTTACAGACCCTGTGTGTGTACCTCGCTGTGTCCACATTTCCTGAGAAGATGTAGACAGGTCAAGCAACCCAAAGAGGGCAGTGACAACAGACCAAAGAAAGGATTCTGCCTGAATCTGGTTTGGTGAACTAGAGGGTGTACTGGGGTTACCTACAGGAGTATGGGTGGCTCCAACACAGCTGACCACTGAAAGCCCACCCCAGCGTGAAAGATGACTCACAAAATTGCAGTCCCGGAGGCTCCTGCCCAATTTGCAGGCATCTCCACTTAAGAGTGCCCTCTTCCCAGGAATGGCGTCTTGTCATTTTCTGAACTTTCTAAGCCTATTAAGTCATTTGAGTTTTTTTTTTCCTCAATCTTGGAGAGAATGTGTCAATTCATGGGACTTGGCCCCACAACAGTAGCACTGGTGTGGTCCAGCCTATAGGTGTATTTGTTTGCACACCCGTTTTCTTCTCTGTTGGGCGCTTATCCAGGCAATGAGTGGGTTTAAAGTTGCAGTCAATGGAGAAACAAAGTAATCTTTGGATGCAGGGTGGTGCTGTCTTCAGAAAGGTCTCTGGTTTTACCTCCTGTGTATTTTCTTTACAGAAAAGGGAACACTCTCCTCGTGGTTACTGTGAAGGAAGTTCACTGAGGACTTGCATATCTATGTAGGGGAGAACTGACCAATGGTTTAAATCAGAGCCCAGTGGAGCCTGCAGGAACATGCTAACTAAAAAGGTATTGATGGATGACAGTCAGAAGGATTCGTTCCTCAGTTAATTTCTCTAAGCTTTGCTGGGCGTTTTCTCCTGGCGCCACAGGGTCAAATGCGCCTGCTTTCTCGCTTCGGATGCCAGTTGCTCAGTCCCAGCTGACTTTTAGAAAAGCAATACATAGCACTGAAGAGATGTGCGCCCGGAAGATTGCGTTATGGACTGCTCATCCGATATGCAAATTAGCTGGGCATCTCGCCTTCCTATTGGCTATAGCTGCCTATCCCGAGAGGGTCTGACTCCTCTGGACTTGCCTGAGACAGTCCAGGTGAAGTAGCTAGCTGAGCTAACTCATTTTCCTGGGAAAGAATCATTTCCCCTTTGTATAAATAATGTAGAACTTCAGAGATAAAGTATATGAGGCTTGGAGAAGGTGAAACGGAGACTCCACAATCTATCGCACTTTCTCCCTGGCCCTAGTTCATTAGTGAAATCTAGTGACTTAAATTACCCAGCTAACCTCTTCCGCCACTGTTAGATTATAAATCGAGTAGGTGGCTACCACCGAAGGAGTTGTAGGGCTTTGAGGAAGGTTCTCATCAAGCTAAGAGGGGTAGAAAATTTCCTATTACCATGTCGTGCATAAATGGAAATGCTCAAAGCCTCACTTACAGCGCATTTCCTCCGTGCAATTCACTTGCTAAAATCAAAGAAACAAAATGGGAACAAATTCACCACTTTGCATAATGGAGGAACACACACAAAAAAAGGAAAAAAATAGTAGGGACTCTGTTCAAACAAAGACCACAGGTAACCAGGTAACCAGAGAGAGACAGACAGTATCGTTCCAACAAGGGAACTGAAGTATAGGTGCTTTGCTGTCTGTCTTTCTCCCTTTATTTTTGTCTGTCTCCATGACTTTATTTCGTGTGAAATTTTGAGAGATGAATTCCATTTTCTGTTAATTCAATGGTTGTCACGCTGCATTTCATCATGTGCCTCGGATCATCACAATGAGATGTTAGGTTTAAATGAAGTGTTATTGAGTCTCTCTTAATAATGCCGTGTGCTTAATCCTGTCTGGATGGCCCAGGTAGCCAGAGAGGCCAGGCGCCTGGAATCTGCAAACTGCTGTGGAATGACCCGGGTTTAATTGCGAACAACCCGTAATTGTGAGCTGAGTACTTACTCGAGCTTCATGGTAGAAAGCATTGATTTAATATGCTGCTGGGATAGAAGAAGCCGGCATTTCTTTTTTAATAAAACATTTAGGCCTGGGAAGAGAAGGGACTTTGAGATTTAAAAGTAGCATCTTCTACTCCTAGAACCCTCACCCTTACCCGCACCCCACTACACTCTTATACGTGCTGTCCCTTGTGTGTTCTGTAGGTAAAGCCACCAAGGTCAGTGGGACAATGGGTGAGAGAAAAAACCTTTGAGGAAACTGGATTTGGTCAACTATTGAGAGGGCGTTTGTATAGATATTAATTTGAGGGCACCTGTAACCACTGCAGTGTGAGGAAGAGATCTAAACTGTCCCACACTTGGATGATGGCGAAATCACAGCCCAAGGAGGAAAACACGTGGAGAACGTGCCAAAAACATTCCCACCCACTCTGAGGGATTATTCTTTTTTCAGATGTGCTTTTTTCTAAGCAGACAAAACAAAGTAATTGCTATTTATTTAAAATATTCTTTTAAAGAATTTATTATTATTATTATTATTATTGTGTGTGTGTGTGTGTGTGTGTGCGCGCGCGCGCACGCGCGCACATGTTCAGGAGAATCACAACATTCACAGTGCATGTGGGAAGTCCGAGGACATCTTGGAGAAGCCAGCTCTCTCCTCCCTCACGCGCTTCTCAGGTCCCAGGGATGGAACTTGGGTCTTCAGACTTGGCCTCAAGTGATTTTCCCACCGATCCATCTCATAAGCCAACTACATTCATTTTAGGAGCTGCATTTTAGACCGCATACTGATTGCTCACAGTGGGTCCTCGGAAACTGAATGCCCCTCAGAGTCTCAGCCCCCCTCCTTCTCTCCAGAGACAGCGCAGCATCTTGTGTGGTTTCTAGGCACACCCACATCTAGAACGGAGCAAACTCGGTTTGTAGGTTTGTATGGGAACCTTCACTGAGGTGGGTGGTCCTCTGTCAGGTCACTTTCTGACCAGCCAGCTGGGTGCGAATGCAGATCCACCACCAGGGGCGCAGTCTCATTGGCAGGTATTGATCTGCGCTCCAGGGCGGGTTCTGAAGAGGCTGCCTTTGAAGCTCCCCCACTGCTGCTCGGCTTCCCCAGTCCCTGGTCCCCCAACCCCCACCCACTGCATTCATCTTGATCTCTGTGTTCCCAACACCGAGGTAGGTCATTTCAGGTGACTTAGAAGTGAGATACCATCGGGAAGGATTTGGAAATAAAGTCTTTGTCGTGTCACATTAAGGCGGCCCTATCAAGTGGCGGTTTATCAAGAGCCACCTCACAAGGTTTTAATGAGCACGCTGCCTCTTCTTGTACACTACTAATTAATCCCATTTTTTTCACACTGCTCTGACTGCTCAAGAAACCCACATTGTTTTATACTCGGTAGCAAAGCGGCTCTTACTGATTAAATCTCCTTGCCTGCGATGGAGCTTGACAACTGAATTATACCTTGCTCAAAATAATAATGGGTATCAGCTAATAAATACGGTTTAACACACACAAAACTATGCAGCCAAAATCACACCACAAAATAGCGGTTTGACTTATAGGCTCAGCAGTGTTTCATTAAACATCTGTATTATAATTCACCGGTTTCCCAACTGAGGTAATAACCTAATTGATGAGAAGAAAGACAAGCTTTATTTACCCACCCAATTGCTTGCGTCTTGACTCACGCTCCCCCCCACCCCACCCCCGGTGTTATTGTGAAAATAATAAACATGCAATGTTCTTTTTATAGAAGTCTAATTTGGGTCCCCTTCTCTCTCTGTTGGGAAGTCAGCACCACTGCCACCGCGTGTATCCGACGACAAGTTCTTGATCTTTTGTCAGGGAGGCATTTTGGTTGGGTGGGTGGGGCTGGGGCTTCTGGGAGTTCGGATGGAACTGGGGGAAGGTTCACTGCCCTCTTCCCCAAGGGGGAAATTCTTTACTAATGTAACCCCCAACCTCTTTTGATGTTCTAAATTAATTCCAACAGAGCTGATATGGTGATACACACCTCCCTCATGACATAGGTACCCTCATTTTCACCAGGTCCCCATCTCAGTGGTACCGCAGACGTTGTGTAGAAGTAGCAATGGGGGGAAGTAGAAAGACACCCACCATCTCCACCATGTCTTTCTTTGCGTAAGGTGGGTGTTTTCTAGGTATGGTGGTGTGCACCTGTAATCCCACACTTGAAAGGCTGAGGCAGGAGGATTACCCCAGTTTGAGACTGTAAGGCAAGTACCATAACAGCCAGAACTATGCAGCAAGACCTTCTCAACAAACAATTAAGAAGGTGTATGTTTACTGGAGACCGAAGTCGGAAGTGGTGAACTTTGTTGACCCTGTAGCTTGAACTCGTGTGCCTGTTGATACCAGGCATTTACTAAATAAACCTTCCAAAGATAACCTTTGAATCTTATGACTCAACAGTAGCTCTTCTTTGAGGTGAAAGTTCCTGGCTTTTGTCTTTTTGACTTTCCTGCTCTCATAGATAACTCACTAGACGACCTGTTCTTGTAATTGCGTGTTTCACTCTTGGTTTCTGTCTCTGATCTTTGGCCTTGATCTAAGCAAGGTCGAGCAGTTTATTGAGAACATAGCTTGTCTCAAGAACTCTTCTAAGCCTCGAGGAGACCTCGAGGAGACCACACAGCCGAGAAGGAAAGACCCACTCTCTAGAGCTTCCTTTGTGATGGGGGAGGCAGAAGGAATCCCATTAGGAGGAAAATGGTAATGTCTGTGGCAGACAGACTGGGCGGGGTTCCGGGTTGCGGGGCGGTGCAGGAGGTGGACCCAAATATCAGCTGAGCTACCTCTCCTGTGTGGTTATTCACTGTGCACTCACAGGAGACCAGTGAAATCAGCTCAATACTACAATATTGGCTGTGAAGCGGGGTTCTTTCAAAACCTGCCTCGAACATCACTTCCTCCTTGGCTCTGCCCTCCCAACTCCTTTACA
The DNA here is from genome assembly GCF_011064425.1 of Rattus rattus. Lineage (NCBI taxonomy): Eukaryota > Metazoa > Chordata > Mammalia > Rodentia > Muridae > Rattus > Rattus rattus. The sequence continues at coordinate 148,501,002 of NC_046158.1, read as the reverse complement.
CATGCGCCATGCTCCTCCCAATGACATCACTTCCTCCCTTGCTCTGCATTCCCAACTCCTGTACACGGGTGCGCCGTGCTCTTCTCAGTGGTCATCGGCCTCTTTCCCCTGATCATGGTGACATTCATAAGTGGAGAGCCAGCTGATCTTGCTTACATGGAGAACGGAGTGGTTTTTACACCATCTGCATTTCTTGGCTCCTGCACAAACCCTGACTCCTTCCACTTGTCTGAGTTAGCAATGTAGCGAGATGGCGAGCCATACCGCTGCTTAAGTCACTTCAGTAATTTCCCAGCCTGAGCGCTCATGTCATCCCCTTTGAAAAAAATCTAGCAAAGCCACTTCTTACCTTTCTTCATTTCTGATGAGTCCGGTGTAGCAGAGACCCCACATTGAGACCTCAGTCAGGCTGTTGCAGAGTCCCTGAGACTGTCCTATCTTCCCTCTTAATTTCCTCTGTCTTCTGCCTTGCTGCCCCCATCTCCTCATGGGCATTGTCTGTTTCTTTCTATGATGGTTTGGAAGAGAATGGCCCCCTACACTTACATGTGTGAATACTTGGTCCCCAGTTAGTGGAACTGTTTGGGAAGGATCAGGAGGTGTGGCCTTGCTGGAAGAGGTGGGCTTTGAGGTTTGAAATGTCCATACTCTTCCCCCAATTTCCCTCCCTCCCTCCCTTCCACCTTCCCTCCTTCTTTCTCCCTTCCTCTATTCCCCCACCTCATGTAAATCAAATGTGAGCTCTCAGCTACTGCTCCTGCACTATGCTTTCCTGACTGCTGCCATGCTCCCTACCATGACAGTCATGGATTCTACCATCCTCTGTAACCATGAGCTCTAAATGTTTTCTTTTATAAGTTGCCTTGGTAATGCTGTTCTTCAATAGAGAAGCAACTAAGACACTTTCTATTCCTCCAACATTTAAGTTGGCCAAGAGTTCACAATGACATGCTGTGTTTTAGAAGGATTTCGAACTCTACTGTCCTGTCCATTTCTTCTCCATGATTCTTCATTAGTAAAGTGCTACTCAGTACATCTTTCTCTAGTACTGGAGCTTTGGGCACCATTGATCATTACAATAAGACAAATGCACCTAATTTATATTTGAATGTTTGCCTATTCTGCACATGCGTGTAACACTGTGGATTGCGTTCTCCTCTTTCATCCTCTCTCACTTCCTCTTCTCTTGTGCTCATTCCTTTTTATCTCCAAATCGATGTCCTTCTTCTGTGTCTTCTCCTGATACAGATCTGACTCAGTTTGCCATCTGGTGCATCCATGATGGGAGCAGACACAACACATTCAGAAATCAACATTTCCTCCCTGTCACTGTCTTTCTACCCCACTTCTGTGATGTTCCTTGGGGCTTGGAAGAAATAGCACAGATGTCCTTTTTAGGGCTGAGCATTCAACCACCATTATTCTCAACACTTTGATCTAGTATGAGTCTCTGAATGTCATCAAGTTTCTGTAGGGCACAAAGAGGAGCATACAGAATACAAGATGACCGACTTCCCTATGGGAAGTCAAGATTGCATCTCAGGAGAGCACCCTCAATTCTGATATCAGGGACGAATCCATTCCATTCAATGATGAAACAGGAACCCTTCACTGCCACTGTCCAGATTCCACAATTAATGTTTTTGTGTGTCTGGAGCCTTCTTTCAAAGGCGTTACAATATTGTTTTTATCCATATGACACAGCAGTTGTGCATGATTACAGACAGTATCATCGTTTGTGAGATGCTCAAACCAATTAACATTAGCATTCCGGCTCCTTAAACATTTATTGTTTGCATTAGGAACTTTTTGACCACTGTGTTCCAGGTCTTTATAAAACATGCAATGAGTTGTTCTTAGCCACAGTTACCTTACCATGAAAGAGAACTCCAGAATCCATTCTTCCTATTTGACTGCATTTGGTCATCTGCTACAATTTAAAACTAGGATAATTCCCAAGGGACCATGTGTGAAAGGCTTGGCCAGGGCCATCAGCCTCTGGTGTCTGTATGAGACAGGGCTCAGCAGAATGTAGTTAGACAATTAGGGGTGTGCCCTTGAGAGGGGTAGTGGGACCTGACCCCTCCTCTTTTTCTTTTTACTTTCTTGTACTCATGAGTGGCTGATTAGCCAGCTTCCTTAAAGTAACAGAACCATAGAATGAACATATACTGAAAACACGTTTATTAGACTGGCTGACAGGATACTGTCCAGGTAGGCCAACAATGGTTGTTTCACAACAAAAAAGCAAAACAACCCAGTAGTTGTTCAGTGCACAGGTCTGGTGTCTCAGCTTTCCACATCTTATACGAGAGTCCAGGAGGGTTCCTGAAGAGCTGCTGGCCTTCATTCTACCTTGAAATCCTGAAGAAATTGGATCTAGTATTGGCTGCAGCAACGGAATAAACAGACTGGCTAGCAAGAGCAAGAAGCAGCAGACGAAAAGCAAACTTTTCTTCTCCCGTTGTCCTTCGACGTGGGCTGCCAGCAGAGGGTATGAGCTGGATTTGGGATGGGTCTTTTGCTTCAGATAATCTGATTTAAGAGCATCCTTCACAGGTGTGCCCAGCGCCTTGGTCTCGAGCAGGTTCCAGAGGCAGTTAATCTGACACTAGAGAGTGACTCTCACAGCAGTGGACTCCTCTATGACTCCCCAGACCGACATGGCGAGCTGACCACAGTGGAGAACTCTGAGATCGCAAGTGAAGATGACCCGACCTTTCCCCGGGAAAGTTAATGGCATCAAGTTCAGCAGGCAAAAACGAAATAACCAGAGCTGAGTCTGCCCTCAACAAATGAGGCCTTGATGCCAAGAGTACACATGGGATGAAGATTTGGACTTCCGTACATGGCTGCGTTCTCACCAACCACATGAAGTATAATCCACCTATTCATTGAGTGATATAATAAGGTCATTGGTGAGACTAAAGGTGACTTTTGCAAAACATCGCTTTGATCATCTACCTTTCTACACATTTAGGGAAGAAATTAATCTGTACTCATGTCTGGGATTCATATTTAGAGAATGGATTTACCCCTATGAAGGAATTCGAAGTGACTGTTAAAGACGTGCGACAATTGAATCGCGAAGTAATGGAGGCCAGGGGTCATTTTGTCCAGCCCTCTGCCTCCAAGGAGTGTCATTTGTCTTTGATTGCTCAAGACTGGAGAACTGTACTCATTAATCTGAAAATACACATATTATATTTCCGTCGCTGTGAACCCTGGAAGAAAAAAAAAAAAAAAAGAGCGTGTTCACCTAAATTTGCACTTAACCAAGTCAAAGACGTTAGAGAAATATGTGACAACATTTGATGAACTTCGGGGAGGCTGCGGTGAGCTCCCCTTTTCCCCGCGGATATTCTACTCATTTTTCAATTTAGGCATTCAAGTTATCTGCGCACTTAAGAAATCTGGCTTAGAAGTCTTAAAGGCAGCTGAGCTTTCTGAACACCCCCTCCCCCGCCACCAAGGTAGCGGGACCTGTTAAAAGCTGCCTCAAAGTGTAAAAGAACTACCTTGAGATCATCCGAGTCACTCATTTGCACCGTTGCCTTCTTTGATCGCACAAACGTCGCGCGGTGTTGAGGGAAGAAGGTACTGTTTCATTGTTCAGACTTTCTTCCTTGAGTTTCGTTCATTGATTATAATTATGATGTGCGAAATGATGAGTCCGTACCGAACAGCCAGGCAGGAAGCTGATGTATTGCTTGGGAAGCTTTACGCCGAGAAGACGGCGCAGACAACAGGTTGCTGAGTGTCAGGATGCAATGGAGGAGATGCTCAGGGGGTGCAGGCCTTTTGCTTTGCCGTGTGGGCTGCCCCTGAGGGACGGGATTGGTCGAGGCGTGCTGACTCTCGCGGGTACATGTGAAAGGCTCCACGCTTACACTTGCTCTTTTGGCTTCAGCACCAAGGGTGACTTTTAGAATTTGTGAACTGTGAGAGGGCTGAATCGAGGTCTGGGGAGCCATGACGGAGGTCAGCGCTGAAGACGCTAAGTCCACCCACCATCCCAATTCCATTAAATACATTGGCGTGATCGTTTGTTTTATCTTGGGAAGTATCGTCTGCCGGGCGCCTGTACCGACAGTGGGAGACAGTCCAGCCAATATGAATTCCTTTATTTTTTTTTTCTTGCCAAGACTTCCTGGCTTTTAGTTCACGGGTGGATGTCCATATTCTAATCAGAGAATGCGACAGGGAATTCTGGGTGGGGTGGGAAGCATTTGCAGGGACCAGGAAGAGTGCCTGGCTCGGGTTCAGATGCACCTTTGTACGTCATCAAAGCTTGTCTGATAATATTTCCCACCAGTGTTTTCCACTGTTTGTTTATTTTGTCTTATTCTGGTTTTGCTTTCTCTTATTTTATTATTATTCTTTAGATGCCCTTTTCCTATAAGAGACAGAAAGGGTGTGGATTCTGATGGGAGGGGAGGTGGGGGAAGATCTCAGAGGAGTTAGGGAAGGGGAACTGTAATCAGAATATATCCTATGAAAAAAAAATCTATTTCTAATAAGGGAAACTAGAGAAAAAGACCTTCATCCGTGTCGTTTGGCAACAGGGCAAAAACACAGACGTTTGGATTCATCATCCAGTAGACTTGCCCTTGTGTGGTGGCCTGTGACCCCAGTGGGGAGTGTTTGTTGAACTTGTCGGTTCTTCCCCTGTATTCCGTCCCTACTAACGTCCAACTCATAACATGTTAATCATGAAGCCTTATTCCAAAACACACCACAGAAGAGAACACTCTTCTCTCCGTGCCCATGGCTGTGGTTAACACTTACCTTCAGAGGATGGCAGCTACCCTTCCCTTCTGGTAATCTACATGAGGCACAGAACGGGGACGACAATGATGTCTTCCTGACTCTTATCCAAATCAAAGGTAAACCAGGCCAGTCCTGGCTTCAGCACACCCCTACCATCTTTCTTTTTCAATTACAGTAAAATCCAAAGCCCTGTCTGTGACATCCAAGCCTCCCCCCCAACCCCTATGTCTCAAGTCCAGCTCTTGTCCCTCATTCTCTAATTCCCTTGATTCATCTACACCAGCTAAACAGGTTTATCTCTGTCCCTCCCACACCTGAGCTCATCCTGCTTTGGAGAATTTACATGTGTTAGAAGACACTTTGCTTGACCTGTCTTTCCAGCGCTTCTCCACATTTGCTTTGAGCCTCTTTGGAGACCCATTTTCAGTTCTATCAATACAAAATCCCTCTCCTCCTAGACTCCCACCCCATGCATCTGACCACATTCCCAGACCTCAGCCATTGAAAGCCTGGATCTCCTGTTGTCCTGCTAATCTTCCCTTCTCCCAGGGCTGGGGTGAGGTTTGTTATATGGGAGGATCTCAAACAAGAAGTACATGTGTATCTAGTAACTGCCATCCTGGGTCTATCTGGAGCACGGTGGTCTAGTTATGGGTAGGAGAAAGTGTCTCTTTGGAAGACTTATATATGAGATGGCCTGTCTTCAGCGGATGGGGCTGTTTTAGAAGGTTTTACAATGTTTAGGGAGTGGGATCCAGCTGGAGAGAGTAGTCGTTAGAAGTGAGGAGGATACTTGACCTCTTCCAACCCTGTCTCTTCTTGCTCTCCACCTTTGAAGAACTTCCTCCTCTTGCCACATACACCTGCTACTTGCCCCCTACCACCTGCCCTTGCCATTTGCCTCACCACCTCCCCCCTACCTGCCCCTGCCACCTGCCCTGCCACCTGCCCCACCACCTACCCTGCCACCTGCCCCTGCCACCTGCCCCAGTCATCATGGACTTCTACATCTATATCAGTGGAGCCAGGGACTCATTCTGAAAATTTTACAAGTGTGAGTGGAAAGTAACTCATTGTCTCTTTCTGCCGTTTCCCTCCAGCGCTGATCGTAACGATTAATAATGTAAATATTGTCAAAGTATTACAGGAATGTTCAACACTTGAATCTGATTCTAGACCCTGCCATTTTTTTGTTTAAACTTTCTGGCATAGATGACAAGGAGCCACCAATTCTGCTCACATCTCTTTTTTAGGAGGCAGAGTCTAGTGTTCATCCAAATTAACTCTGGGCTTTGCCGTGGTGCTTCCTTTGCCTAATGGACTAGCACTGTCCACAGTGGCGAGTCGTGCAGACTGCACTCGGTATAGTCCATGATGTCGCCCCCTCTGGGATTCCATCCTGGGACCGTGATGCTGTAAAGAAGCCAGTGTGGCTGAACCTGGAGAACCAGACACGGGCAGACAGATGAACAAAGCCAAGCTGAGCCCTGCAGCACACCTGCTCATCTGATGCAGCTGGATGGAGGAACCTGAAGTAAAGCCACAGAGAAACACTAAGAGCTACCACTGGATCATGGAACTGTTACATTGTCACTCAGCTTTGGGGATGGTGCATGGGAGACCACATGAGATCCACTTAGCACGAGGAACATCTTTAGTCCACACAAGCTATTCTTCAAGTCTCTGAAACTGACTGGTAACATTTTCTTAAGAATCTGAGTGTTCTTTCTGCTCTCATGTGCCCAGGTAATCTAATGTCATTTGTATACCATATCTGGGGTTGATCCAGTCAGATGCAGAAGAAGGGAGACTCTGGGACAATTAAATTTGTTTAATGATTCCTTCTTGAGGTAAGTAAAGTGGAAAGTCACAGTGAGAAAGAGGTTTAAATACAGGTCATGGCAGGCGTCATGGCAGGTGTCATGGCAGGTGTCAAGGTAGGTGTCAAGACAGGTGTCATGGCAGGTGTCAAGGTAGGTGTCATGGCAGGTGTCATGGCAGGTGTCATGGCTGGTGTCATGGCAGGTATCAAGGCAAGTGTCATGGCAGGTGTTAAAGCAGGTGTCAAGGCAGGTGTTAAGGCAGGTGTCATGGCAGGTGTCAAGGCAGGTGTCATGGTAGGTGTCATGGCAGGTGTCAAGGTAGGTGTCAAGGCAGGTGTCATGGCAGGTGTCAAGGCAGGTGTCAAGGCAGGTGTCATGGCAGCTGTCATGGTATGTGTCAAGGCAGGTGTCAAGGCAGGTATCAAGGCAGATGTCATGGCAGGTGTCAAGGCAGGTGTCATGGCATGTGTCATGACAGGTGTCATGGCAGTTATTATGACAGCTGTCATAGTATGTACCTTTAATCCCAGCAGAGGCAGGGATATCTGTGCTAGTTCTAGGCCAGTCAAGGCTACATAATGAGTCCCATCTCAAAACAAAAATACAAATCAAATACTTCGATGGCTTCTGCTTAAGTACTCATGCAAAGCCTGTGGCCACACCAGCTGACTGCACGCATCCCCTTAATGATTGACGTTGTCTCTATCTTTTAGAGAACACTAGAGCTCACAAGGTAATTTGAAGTTTCCATTAGTTCTTTGTACATTATCTCCTAGCTAGAATGTGAGTGGGGAGATGGTCTAGGCTGACACTGTGTCTACTCAGATAGCCCCTATCCTAAAACTGGTCCACTGAGAGGACAGATAACCAATACAGAGAGGGACTGCTTCAGGGTCAGTGACCATGGCATCAATTTCCAATAAAATGGAACCCCAAAGCTAGGAAGTCCAGGCCAGATTGCCAAGAGGGTCTTGGAGTCTTTCAAGGAGGGATCAAGCACTCAGGCTCTTAATGACCTATGGTATGGATTCAGAATTCACTTTGAACTTGGAGTGTTCTGCACATCCCGTGCTTCAGCCACACAACAGCTTGGTGAGCAACCGTTGTGACCCCATGATCAGATGAAGAGAGCCAGGCCTGCAAAAGCTACATTTCCTGCTTGATGCAACACTGTCAGTTTTTGGCACTCTTCGGTTGCAAGACACTGGTGATCTGAATCCAGCCTTGCAGAGAAGTCTTGCTCTGAAATGTTCTCACCTGAGAGGAGAGGGCTGCAGGTGTGTGTGTGTGTGTGTGTGTGTGTGTGTGTGTGCGCGCGCGCGCGCGCGCACGCGTGCACATGCGTGATTAAGTGTCTAGAACTTCAAATCACGGAGGATTCTGTAGAGATGCAGTAGTATTTCTAGTACAGTGGAGGAGTTGATGCTTAAACAGCAGACATTTAGATGATGGGGACTCTGAGAATGTGGGGTGCCTGGCACTGGACACTTGTTCTCATTGTTCATTCACCCCTAGCTTCCGGTTCATCTTAAAATAGCAATAGGTTTGTTCTCTTAAGAACCGCGATCTTCCTTCTTAGAGCCATTGGCCTGGCCAATAAGAGCCTTCAACCTTCTAAGATATGGTGATGAGTTCAAAGGCAGGTGTCTTGTTCTGTTTTTTTGCAGTTGTGAGAAGAAAAGAAACTAGCGGTGTGACTGGAGAGCAGAGACGCACAGGTCTAAATTGAAAACACCCATGTCTACCAAGGTCTTCTCGGATGGAATCTGCAAATAATTTCCAAGGCTCGCTATTGGCTGGGACAGTCAGACAAAGCATCACCTGACCTTTCCTTCCCAGCTGCCCATGGGGCTGCAACTCACAGTAACAGTACGTGGCTTTACCTCGTTGCTTTCTGCCACCCGTATGATCTACTTTCTCCTGTGAGCTGTATCTTTCAATCCAAGAATGCCGTGACTATGCCTAAATCATCACCCTTGAAAACAAAGGGAAAAATTGGGGAGAGAACCCCTCCCTCTTCCTCACTAAGGCATGTTGGAGAAGTCAGAAACTTCCATTCTTCTTCCACAACCCCATTGGATGGAGCCTAGTTACATGGTTACACCAAGGCGCAAGGAACCCTGGGAGGTGTAGTCCTTAACTAATGACCCTGTGCTAAAAAAATATTTACTAGTGCTGTTGAGGAAGAGGAGATATCCTGCTGAATCTATGATCCCATATGTGGAGGAAGCTACTGCACGTTCCCATTCGTTTGCTCCCAAACTCCTGTTGGTTTTGGGTTTCCACGGTTCCTTGGGCAGCCAAATGGGTGCTCTTCCACCTGGCCTGTGCTGCAATTCCGCTCAGCGACCGGCGTTTCAAATGCAGAGCCAGGGTTTCCAGAGCTTCCAGAGCGGGTTGAGGCAGAACTCTAGTGTGATTACACACACTCGGGTCCAAAGTCCTTCCAGAGCAGAAGGCTACCTCTCTGCGACTCAGGGGCCCACTCCTGCTCTATGTTCGCTTCTGCCTTGTTTCATAATTTTATTTTTTTTTTAAAAAGGAAACTCTTTTCCTCTCATGCAGGAAAATCTAATTATGCAGTGACAGCAGTTGGCTGACTTGGGCACAACACAACATGTCAATTTTCAGTTGCTTACACGGGCTCGCAGAAACTGTTAGGGATTGTTTTGAAATCTGGCATACACTTCAGTCATGTTAATGCCTACAACTGTGCCAAACTTGATGAAGTTTGGCTCCTTCATACTCCAGGGAAGGTGGGGGATTGGGAAAGGCAAGCCTTTTTTTTTTTTTTTTTTTTTCCTGGCAGTGACATCGTCTCCCCCTCCCCCATCATGAACCGTGTCCTCAAAAAAGCCGAGAAAATAACTTTGTATTCACAAGACTGTGTGACAAAATGACTTCAAGAGACCAGAGCCACACTGCAAAACGACTGAGGAAATACAGATGGCTTCGTGCTCCCCCCTCCTCTCCTTCTAACAGATTTGTGCCAGATGTGTGAATATTGATAATTTCTCTGGGGCTCATCTCAAGGCACAATATAGATTTCTGTTTGATGGGGGGATGAGAGACGGCATATCTGTCCCAGAGATGGTATTTACAGGAAATGTTTGCCTCTCCTCTCGAATCTGTCAAAGTAAAGCCAGAAAACCCCAAATTTCCAAACGAGCCTCTGATTCACCCTTTGTTCTGGACCTAGGTTTTATCTCTCCAGTAATTGACAGGCTGGAAAATTCATCAGGAAGGCACGTGGTCCGACTCTTAAAATGGCTCCCCTCCAGTGACAGAAGGAGCCCGGCCATCGGCTTGGAGAAGGAAGGACAGAGGCTCTCAGGAAGGCACCTCAGAGGTGTGTCCGAAGTATTCTCCATGCACATTTCATAATAAAAGATTTTATTTAAAATGAACATTTCTGGCTTCAAGGGAATGCATCGAACAGCAAACCTACTATTTCCAAAGGATTTCTTACCCCTCCCTCCTCCTTCCCCTCTCTCTCCATCTCTCTCCCTCGTTCTTTGAGACAGGGTCTCACATACCTCAAGCCCATCCCCGCTCCCTAAGCAGCCGAGAAGAGCTGCTTCTCTCTGGTCTTTTGTCTCACTCTCCCTGGTTCTTCTCTACCGGGTCTGCACCCATTTTTAACACGTGATTTCTGGAAACTAGGAAATCTCAGTGAAGTTCAGTTCCTTAATTCAACTTTCATGTTTTTCAACATCAGAGGGAATCGTTGAAAAGAGTTAAAAAGAAACAGGAAGACTTAACATTTCTTGAGCGGTTCAGCTTTGATCAAATAATTATGTTTGAAGTCAACTTTAAAACCAGTATAAAATGTTTATACCTGGCTTCCTGTGTGAAATGTTTCAAGTGGCTTTAAATAGAGGGAGACATACTACGCTGGAGGAAATAAAGTAGAGAGGAAAGAGGGGTGAGTGGGAAAAATGTACAACCTGGATTAAAAAAAAAGTGATGGATGGGTTTGGAGGTGTTTCTCGGTGGGGAGAACTTGCTTAGCATCCAGGAAGCCCTGGGTTTGAGCTTCAGTGTGGCATCGACTAATAACAGTGGTGACACTTGTGATCTCAGCACTGGGGGGTGGAAGCCTGAGGATCAGAAGTTCAAAGTCTTTCTTGGATACATAGTGAGTTTCAAACCGGCTTGGGCTACATGAGGCCTTGTTTGAAAAATGAAAGGCAAGAAGGAAAGGAAAGGAAAGGAAAGGAGAGAGGAGAGGAGAGGAGAGGAGAGGAGAGGAGAGGAGAGGAGAGGAGAGGAGAGGAGAAGAGAGGAGAGGAGAGGGGGGGAGGAGAGGGGGCCTGCTTCTGCTCAGGACTTTGGGCATACCTGTTTGTTATAGTCGAAAGGTAAACTTGTTTTTGAGTTTTGTGGCAGCCATTATAAAAATGGAGACACATTCCTTTATGTCAGAAAAAAGAGCACCAGCCTCTATGGGAGATACCGTTTATTCCTAACGTTAGAGTGTAATTTTGATTTTCGGTAAAGGTGGTGTTGTCCCCTGAAAGCACCTGAGAATGGCTGGAGATGTGTCTGGTGGTGGAAAATGATGAGAATGGACAGGTTATTGGTGCTGTCGAGAGGTCGGGCATGCGGTTCAGCAGGCCACTGAGCATGAGATGGACCCTCACCATCATTAATGTAATGTAATGTAATGTAATGTCATTTACATTACAACATGTAAATGTCTGGTCCAAATGTCAGTCAGGGTTCTCCAACCTGCGTTTCATATGGCGGTTCTGTTGCAGCCCAGGCTTTTCACACAGTATAAGGCCCCACAGTGAAGTGAGTTCATTCATGTTCTCGTGCCTCCACATATCCACTGTATTAACCTCTCAAGTCTCAGCTCCCTGGTGACAATTATGTAAATCCTATGGGATTAGCAGGCACAATGTTGGATGAACATGTTGCATCGTTCTTGGCACAAACTAAAAGTTAAGATTCTTCTGCAGGCAAGAGAGGTATCATTTCCCAGAGATGGTGTGCTTGTATTTGGAGGGGGCTGTAGGGTGTGGCTGCGTTGTAAGATTTTTTAACCTGTGGTAAAGATGTAAGAAAATCCAGAAAAGAGATAGATAAATGGATGGGTAAATAGATAGATGGATGGATGGGAAAGTGGATAGTGGATGGATGGATGGATGGGTGGATGGATGGGTGGATGGATGGGTGGATGGATGGATGGATGATGGATGGATGTGTGGGTGGATGGATGATGGATGGATAAGTAGATATATGGATGGGCAGGTGGGTGGATGGATGAATAGATGGATGGGTGGGTAGATGGATAGATGGATGGATGGGCATGACAGATGGATAAATGGGTGGGTAGATAGATTGATGGATGGGTGGGTAGGTAGATAGATGATAGATACATACACATATAATACATACACACATACATAAATACACACATACATACATGCATGCTACGTACATACATTATAAATAGATGATGGACAGACAAACTGTCAGACTGACCTTCCATTAGTAGCAGCAATGTGGCAGCTTGGAGCGAGGCTCTTAAAGAGGGTGTCAGAGCGCTTCACATGCAGAAGTTGGATGAGCCCCGTGCCGTGTTCTCCAGCTGTCAGAGAAGCAGATGACAGACAGACGCCTGGAATACTTACCGCCTGATGCCTTGTCAGTGGTCCAGGTGTTTCTACCGTCTCTGAGAGATTTGCTGTCTAATGAGCAGCACAGAGCCGTGCCGTCCTCCGTCTTTGGGAAAGACGTTGAGTGCATGGTCACAGCCAGCACTAAACATTTAAGGGGTGCTCTAAGGCAACGAAAAGCAAGCAAGCAGACAGAATGGGGGTCCCGAGGACTTAGGAGAGACAGTGTTCGGCTGTAACCTCGTTGTGGATGGCTCTCTGCTCGGAGTGTTGTAACGTGCTGAGATCGGTATGTGATATCACGGCCTAACTGGGTAGATGTGCAAGTTTAGATGTGCAAAGCAGGTCGGTGATGCTTGCACAGTCGGTGCACAACCTGGCTTTTACTCTAGAGAGCAGTGCAGCATCCCAGAGCTGCCCCAGGACTCCACCAGTCCACATTCAGATGCCTTGGTTTTCAATGAGCAAATGAGAGAAAAGAGAGGGCGCGTGGCCTTCACAAAACCTCTCCCTGGATGTGATCATGTTGTGTCTGCTTCGATGTCACTGGTCAGTGGCGTCTCCTGGCTTTTCCCAGATGCGAGGCTAGGGAAGTGAGCTCTACCGGCCGGGAGCTGCTGCGTGCAAACACTGGCATGGCCTTGCTAAACACCTTCTGCAGAGAGCACTACCATTCTGAAAGCAGAGATAAAATATCCACGCCTGGAGACTGTCTGCAAGATCCAGCTTAGACCCCTTTCTCTTCAGCAGTAGGAAAAATGGGGGGAAAAAATGAGGGAAAAGACAGAGAAGCGACAGGCCTGATAGACTGGTAACACTCTAAAAAGGCCATTATTCAAATATTTATGGATCCGTGTAGCTAATGGATTCAAATTTACAATGCTGCAGTTGTCAAAAAGATAATTTTGCAAAAAAAAAAAAAAAAAAAAAAAAATCCCATTAAAGCCCGAGCAGTTCGGTCCCGTCTAACCCCGGGGCCTCTCTTCCTCCCCGTAAATGCGCAGCTGTTCTCGGTGAAAATGGAACACCCGCTCTCGGGGCACTCTGTGGAGAGCCATGCAGCGTGGCACGCCAGGCCCTAAGCTGTGCTTCCGGGAGAGGAATTTGGCTCGTGGTGAGCTGCCCAGGATGAGCTGGGGGCATCTGTTTTATCCAAAGGCGTCTTGGCGATGCTGCAGATACCTCCGAACAAGATGTTCTTTTTAATCCAACTTAGGCTTTCAAGATAAGCAGCCAGGTATGGTGACTCACACCACTAACCCCCAGCAACTCAGGAGGCCGGAGCAAGAAAAACTGCTCTGCGTGTTCGAACCCAGTCTGGGAGAGTGTGAGGATCAGTTTTGAAGTAAGAAGGCAGCAAAAGAAAACATTGACTCGTAAGTCACTGTGTAGGATGTCTCACGACCCTGAAACTACTGGGGTGCTACCCTCTTAAAAATGGCGGTTGACCGCGTCGTGCGTGGTGGTCATGAAACCGCCGATAAAATTAAACGATCTCTGTGGAAGAATACTTTGTAGAGTGTAGTAAAGCAAGCAGGGTTGCTAACATTTCATATCTGGCTTAAATTAAATCTGTAGAATCAATGAAATTCAATAAGATGGTTCTTTGTAAACATGTTATTTCGGGGCAAAAAGGAAAAAAAAAAAAAAGGCAATATGCGTCAGAGACTCCGTAGTGCAATATTCTGGTGGTTTCCAGAAACAAGGAAAACTATGAAGAACAGCTTGTTTGGAGGATAGACAATAAAACCTGCAAACCTGGATGCTCTGAGTTTCCGGGTCTTTAGAGACGTTCCCCTAGAGTGCTCTGTAGAGGGCATCCATAGAACAAAGGGCGCAGCCCCCTGCGGCACCATGGACGAAGCTGATGTGGGGAGATACCCTTCTGTAAATACCCGTGAGTGAACCCTGAGGGCTGGCTTAGATTCCGTGTTTCCCGAGTGCAGTTTCATATCCTAAATACCCCCCTAAGGCTGGAGAGTCAAAGGCTTGGTGGACCTGGGGCTTAGTGGAAACCAGGAAGCTGGGTCACTGCGCTGGGCTCTTGAAGGAGCTACTGAGACCTTCCCTGCCTCTGCTCCACGGCTGCATGGTTTTCTTCCTTCACCCCGTCCCACCCTTATGTTCTGCGCAACTCAGGCCCCAAAGCAGTGGGACTGAGCGATGCTTCTAGAACAAATAGTCAAAGTAACTCTTGCCGTCTTCGGGTTAATTTTCTCAGGTCCTCTCTCACAGGTATGGAAATCTTGGTGACCATCAGGTTCCAGATAGATTATTTCTACTCCTTCCACGTTCAGTACTGAACAAACCAAAAACAACAACAACGCCCCCAACAAACAAACAAAAAAACCAACAACGAATTTGCAACACATATTTCCTTCCAGAAGACAAAGGGCAAAGAGAACTCCTAGGTAGCAACGCTGTAGTGAGACGCCTGATGCCTAATTAAGGGATAAATGTCAGGTGTTGTGGGTCTAAGAACCTGACGGGATATCTTGCCATCAGTGGAATGTTATCTACAAGGAATTTTAATAATTTTATCGTTATGTCAAATGATAGGGAAAAACAAAGTGTAGCTAGTTTGAGCACAGTCGCACGGATATGAAAGGCCGCAGAGACAGGGTCCAGAGTGTACCTGGCTACGTAGGTGGGTTCAGATGCATGACGGCGTTCCCATAGTTCCCCGGTACTGAGTTAGCCCAGAGATGCTGGTAAGCTGTGGGTGTTGACGGCAGAGCTTGGCTTGAAAGCAGAAAGACACAGCAGCGAGCGAAACACGTGACCTCTGCCCTTCCCAGCACAGATGCATCCGCTTACCAAGAAATTCCCCAAACGTACTTCCCAGGCAGCTTTAAGTCAGATATCGCAAGCCCCACAGAAACGAACGGTTCCGAGAATAAACACCAAGGCTGGGATGGATGGGAGTCCCATCTTCCTGTGTGTCAACTATGGCCTTGAGGGCTCATTGCTCTCCTGTTCTCTCACTCTAACGCTAAGACCACGTGATCTTCTTATAAGGTTCACCTGAGGGATGGACCAGGGTGGACTGGAGGCACGTGTCCAGTCTATGCATCTGCGCAGTCTCAGCACGTGATCACGCTGGGGAGTGGATTGGTGATGGGAAGAAGACATATCCACCTCACCTGATGAACTTAGGACTGCCAACCAAACATGGGAACATTCACCTGTACAGGTCACCCTGGTCTGGCCTTTAGTGTAACTGATTCCAGGAAGATAATTGAATGGATCAAGCTGAAATACATAAAATTAAGGTTTGAGGGGGATGGAGTTTTTCCTCTCTTTCCTTTTTATTTTGTTTTGTTTACATTATATTTTGGGATTTAACTAAGTACAAAATGTTTGTACTTCCTTTTTGGTTTTTAGGGAAGCTTTTTTCTCCCTTTGGTTATGAGAACGTCGTGTTCTTCATATGAGGAGCAGGGCTCTCTGTGTTGCCGGTTGGGAAATAGAGAGAATGCACAAGTCACCCGGGAATGTATTGAGATATTTAACATCGGTATTGGTTATGATTTGAAACATTTTATTCCTCATAGATTTTTTTGTTAAAATGTTTGATTTTGTGTTTTTATTTTATTTTGTATTTCTGTGTGTGGGCATGTGCACAGGAGTACAGAAGCCAGGAAGACCAGAAGAGGGTGGTGGATCCCACGAAGCTGAAGAGGCTCTGAGTCGTCTAATGTGGGTGCCAGAAGGTGAACTCGGGTCTTTTGTAAGAGCAGTGAGTGTGAGCTAACCACTGAACCATCTCTTCAGCCCCAAGTTGTTTTGAATGAACTGTATATGGGTTTTATTTTCTATTTTATTTTATTTTTTTTTTTTTTTAGGAAATAAGCAAAATGTGTTGTTCGGTGAATGACAAGTGACCTTTTGGGATCCAGTCTCCTCCTCAGATGGTTTTAAGTCTGTTGGTTTTTTTAGTGTATGCCTCAAGTTTCTCTCCAACTCCAACGCAGGCAGTCTAGAAGAATCAATGGCAAACTGAACTGTACTGAATTTTAATATCAAAGTTGGGCCAATGTACTAGTGATCTCGAGGAGGCAAGAGGAGATGATTGGTTGTGATTAGAAAGCGGGTCCACGTCTGACATGTGGAAAACCCATTGTGTGAGTTCAGAGAGAGGAGATGGTGTGGAGAGAAGTTTGCATAGGGAGCTTAATAAATAAGTAATGGCCACCAAGGGCTTAGATGGTTTCATATTTAAAGAGATATTTATGAACTATTGCAGGGCTGGGAGAGGCTCTCCACTTCTTTCTTCCCTCTCATTACAGCCGAAGGGAAGAAACGAGTTCTGAAGAAAACTGCAGACAAGCTTAGAACCAGATCCGACCTGTTCATTAAAAGTCAATGTGAGAGTGAGTACAAGTTTTTATTGAAAAGTTCGTTTTGATTTCTCCCTTCCATAACAGCTTCAGAGAAGTTTCCCAAATGGGCTTGGCTTAAATGCATTGTGGGTATTGCAAGGGCCTTTGAGATGAGTGTTGTGCTGGGCTTTTAGGTGAGGTGCCCTTCCACTGATAGACCAAATCCTTCTCCTTCCTCCCCCCACTCAGGTCCCTGAATTGGGTGCTAAAAAGACATGCATAGAGCCCCTGTAAACCTCCACTGTGGTGTGTGATTTGTCTCCAGTTATCTTGACGCTAAGACCACTCTGAAGATGTCCACTGTGAACCACGTCACCTCACTGTTCCTGTATTTCCAGCATCGCTGGAGGCAGCTCAGAGAGCAAGCCCAAGCATAAGGAGACTCTGGCAGTAGGAAGGCAGGCACAAATGTGTGTACGACGTGTGTGCATGGGATGTGGGTAGGTAGCGTGGATCTAAGAGCATAAGTGTGCCAATAAGAGCTGGGGAGATGGCTCAGTGTACAACATGACTGTTGCACAAGCATAAGGACCCGGTCCCCAGCACTCACAGAAAGAGGACCAGGTCCCCAGCACATCATGGAAAGAGGACCAGGTCCCCAGCACTCACAGAAAGAGGACCAGGTCCCCAGCACATCATAGAAAGAGGACCAGGTCCCCAGCACTCACAGAAAGAGGACCAGGTTCCCAGCACTCACAGAAAGAGGACCAGGTTCCCAGCACTTCCCAGCACTCACAGAAAGAGGACCAGGTCCCCAGCACTCACAGAAACACTAGGTAACCCAGGTCTGGGGGAGCAGAAGCAAGCTGACTTCTGGAGCTCATTGACCAGACAACTTGCTGAATTGCTAGACTTCAGATTCAGTGAGAGACTCTGTCTCAAACAAACAAAAACAAACAAACAAACAAAAACAAACAAACAAAAACAAACAAACAAACAAAACAGGGTGAGGTTGCATGGTTGAGGATTCCTGATCTCTGATCTCCACATATGTACACAGCTCTGTCTCTTACACACACATGCACGCATGCACACACATGTGCACAGGCTGGAGCGTGCTCACACTATCTTGGTTTTCACACCAATGCTACCATACAGCACACACAGGCCATACCCTATCTCTGCCTCAGTGCCCACAGAATGAACAGAAATGTCCTCCCTACTGAGCTGCTGTCAATGTGAAGCTGGGCAAGGATATGTAAGTGACTTAGAACATTGCCCAGCCTGCATTTAGCATTGATTAAATATTGCCTGTTTATCTCTGTTGGCTTCATATAAATGCCCATCAATACCAATAACCGTTTATGGTTGTGCATTCATTCCCGAAGAAGCTGATTGCTTATCATTATACGTATTGATCCCCACCGCACCCCACGTTGCTTTGAACCCATTTGGTAGAATGAGAGTTACTTTGTTCACTTCCTTAACACGTCGTTCAGATTCCATGATGGGAAGGCGTGGGGAATTCAGGGTGCAGAAGGCTCTTGGTCAGAGCTGACCATCGTTTTTGGCTCCTGTAAGTGCAGAAGAGTTTTCTCAGGGCAGGTGTGAGCATCCATCTCTGCCCCAGCCCATGGCAGGGGACACATTTGTAATTCTTCTTCCTGGGCGCTGGAAGACACTTGTATTTCATGATCGGTTATCTGTAGACAGGTGTCTTAGAAAAGTGTCCTGGCTTGGGCTTGTCCAGTCCATCATGCTGTCTGGAAGAGTACACAAAGAGAGTGTCGGAGGGACGCGCGCACTTTTCTTTAAGTAAATCAGGCTTTCTTTGAAAGGCATTCCCAGTTTCCCCCAGGACAGCCGTGACTCCCCAAAGACACAGAGTCCGCAGAGATAAGTGACTTCATTCAGTGATAAGTGGGCTGGGCCACCCATAGGTGAGGAGTCTCTGAGTTGAATTTCACAGAATGAAGGTGATCAGAATCCCTTCTCACCACCACGCTGGGAGTAACCTGAGGACCAGGGGGCCATGGGAGAGGCTGAGTGTCGTTCTTCCGGGGATAGCTCCAAGAGAAAATGGTTTCATCTAGAATAATTGATTATGATAAACTAGGACTTAAATCTCCAAAGACGCTTCCGAGCCAAATCGGCTTCGACCGTGATTTAGTGATGAGTTCTCATGGCTTCAGACTTCTTAATCCAATACAGTTAATTATCCTAAAAGTCTCACTCTACCCTGGAGAAAGCTCTCACTGTAGGCGCTACACCTCCGATTTAGACAGAAATCCCAACAGTCATCTTAGGAGGATATGGAAAAAAATTTACTTGGTTCTTAAACTGTGAGTGGGCAAGAAGAGGCAGGCTGATGTAGTGATGAGGAGGGCGGGCTTTGAACAAGCACACATAATAACATGATTTTAGGATGACTTTTCTCTAAACTTGAAACGAACAGAATGAGGCCAAGGACAAAGTTAACCAAGGGATTTCATCATAAATTGAAAACAAGGGGTGGTGGTAGGAGGATTCCGATGCGTATCAATAATATGAGAGCGTGTATCGATCACCTACTGTATGCTAACACTGTACTCGGTGCTTACATAGCTGATCTTGCTTCATTATTGCACCCCCCTGCCCCCCCAGCAGAATCCACACAGGGTGAGGGGCAGAGCACAAAGTTCAAAGGTGCTTGAGTACAACTTCCTCCCGGCCAGCGTGCACCCCCTCTCAGCCTTGGCGTTTACTCTTGAAGGGGTGTCAGCACACCACTGAGTGCTTCTGAGGCTGATGCATGAAGCATGCATGTAAAGTGTGTGTGCTGGTGCCTAATCCTCTCTCAATAAACACTGAGATGAAAATATCAGAGATGAAGAGCAGTGATCTGAGCGTGAAGTAGGAACTGAGGATCAGTGGCAGGAGCAGGATGTGAACCCTGGTCTTTGCAGCCAATGTCTCTATTTGACCCTATACCATCAGGAACCCAGAACTCAGTGTGGCAGGAGGTGGGGGGGTTATCAGTCTATTTTCTATTATCATAATATGATAGCAATATGAAGGTTAAGAGGTTTATATACAGTTTTGGAGGCTGACAGTCTAAACAGAATGCTACTGGCCCTGTCAAGGACCTGTTGGCTGCATATCATCAGAGCAGATGGCCTCATGGCAGGAGCTTGTGTGACTTCAATTTTTTTTCAAACCTTATTTTTAATGATGGCTCTTAAATGCTTTAACCTCCCCCTTTAGCCCGCCAACCACCAGAGGTAGTGGAAAAGAAAAGATATGGGGGG
Organism: Rattus rattus; assembly: GCF_011064425.1. NCBI lineage: Eukaryota > Metazoa > Chordata > Mammalia > Rodentia > Muridae > Rattus > Rattus rattus. Next base: position 148,481,176 of record NC_046158.1, on the reverse strand, counting down.
AAGTGGACCTGTTTAGAAAGGGGTCTTTGGAGCAACTCCCATCTGTGTGGTCTGGAAATGGTCAGTTCAGTTCACAGGTTAACAGCGAGCGGCAGTTCCGTCCACTCACACACACTTCACAGACACACCAGCAGCCCAGTTCAGTAGTGTTTGGTTAGCAAACACGAGACAGCAGGAGGGACCAGGAGGATTGCCAGCCAAAGTTCTCAGCTGTGCCTTTCTCAGTGAAGTGAAGATCAGCGAAGACAAGAGACCAACAGGCGTTGAACAGCTAGCTCTCTAACCAAGCCTAACTCGGCCTCTGCTGCTGTTCATTGAGTTGTTTTTACAGTCCCTACAAACATCTCATATCCTCTTTGAATCTTGCCTCAGCACAGAAGTCTGACTTAGCAAAACACCATGTGAGTCTGTCTCAGCTGACATCACTCTACCAATCAGCCTGAGTCCAAGGAGCCAGTTTCTTGGTGCATTTCTTTCTATGGAGTTCCAACAAATGAGCTACACAAATTAAGGTGGACCAATACATGTGTGTCCTGAGCAAAGAATCCTTCATCACATGTCCTTTCACATGTCTGCGTCAGTACAACATCCTCTCTCCTGTGTCTGCTTCAGCTAAATGTTCCTTCATGAGTTTGCCTTAGCACAATACCGTCCAACACAGCTGACTTTCCAAAGAATTCTTGAGTTTCCACTTCAAGCTTGTGTGGGAGGAAGTGGTCCCTCGTGAAGACAGGAAGGGGAGGAACCCAGAATTACTCTTTTATAACAACTTACTTTTATGAATACTAATTAATCCCAGAGAAACTTCAATACATTGTAAAGTTGGGAAAGCCAATTTCCTGTCTCTGTCGCTTTGTCTCTTTGTGTGTGTGTGTGTGTGTGTGTGTGTGTGTGTGTGTGTGTCTCCCCCTCCCTCCTGACCTCCCCCTTGGGGCTCCACCTCTGTAGCATTAACTAATTAAAAGAATTTATCATTCCATGTTACCACCAGCTACTCTCTGGTCTGGCTATCTCCCTGTCCAGCCCAACATAGAGACCGCCATCTTGCGGTTCTCTTGTTCAGGACTCTGCTAACATCCCAACCAGACTCTGCAGACTCTCTGGCCCAGAACTCTTGGAAATGTCTCCACCCAACTCGTTAAGTTCCCTTGGCAGGTTGCTACCACACCAGCCTCAAGCATCCACATTCCGAGTACCCCGTACCTTTCTCTTGAACTCAGTTGTGTTGCCGGGAAGGAAAACACCATTCAATCTTAGTTCGGAATCAACAGGTAACTCCAACGCTGGGTATGACTGCTAGCATCCTTATTAGTAAGCCATACCAAATTAAATCCTCAGGTGGGTGCATCCTGGTAGATCACCATCTCACAGGGGCCTCTAGTTCATTACATCTTCTACCCCAAGCTCTCTCTCCATCCAAAAAGCCTCAAGTTCCTTTACTCCTCTTCTCCCCCCCCACCCCCCAAATCTGGAAGTCCCACCTACTCCTTGCCCAGTGGTTGGTGTTAGGATGAAAATTGAACCACACCAGGGCAACAAGATCTCACATGGAGGATGTTTGTTGAGATGATGGGGTTTAAGAGAGTGAGAAGAAGAGGGAGAGAGAAAAGAGAGAGAAAAGAGAAGAAGAAGAGAAGAGGAAGGGGCAGGAAAGATCTGCCTTTTATTTGAAATGTGACCTGAGCCAAAGGCATGCTGGGAATGTATGGCTGTTGCCATGGCAACAGACACACAGGTGACCAGGTGATGTCACTGCTGGAGGTGAAAGGGTTCCTGATACCAACCATTGGTCCCTGAAATCTTTATTTATCAGGGGAAGGTCCTTACCACACACCTCCTCCGAGTTTTGCTACCTTTTCGCATGGAGGGCATTCTGGCTATGAAGCTTCTAACACAGAGATCTTGGAGAGCACCCATAAAAACACAGCGGAGGGAATGGTGTTGTATTCACTTTGGTAATTCAGGAGTGGCCAGCCATTGTGAGTTCGGGGCTGGAGGAAAAGCCCCTAACACCGAGAACACACCCTTACAGGTTAGTCTGGGACTCCCCTTGCATTGTTTTTGCTGGTGGTCTTACAACAGAGTCCTTTGTTTTCAAATAGCAGACATGGGTCAATTTGCATACTCTAAAAGGCATGGCTGGCATAATGTTATTGTGCAATTTGGGAAAAAAAAACCTACAAGTTTCCCATTAGTTCCAATTAATCATTTGAAGACCCACAAACACTCATGAATTTAAAACCCCAACATTTGTCTTTGTAAGCTCCCTTGACCCCACCCTCACTAGACCCTAGGCACGCAGGAATTTCCTCTGAGCTCCAGTGGCTCTGTGGCCTAGAGTCATCCTTACTTCAAAATCTACTGGCAGAGAGAAAAGACAGGTTGGGGAGTCCAGGGGCTGGGCTCAGATCCTTGCTTTTCTTTCTACTTTTTCTATGTGGTCTCCGTGTTGGGAACCGATCCCACACAGCCTCAGTGGGCAATGTCCACTGTTGCAAGGATGCATTAGGTTGCCTAAAATCCTAGCCTCTGCCAGATATGACCTGAGCTTTGAGTCCCATGGTTCAAGGTCTTCTGACCATCATTTCTACAGTTTGCCCTTCAAGTTGGAATGGCAAGACCCGGGATGTCTTGGGCCGAGGTTGTATGCTGTACCTCCCATAAGTATTTAGGGGCTTATATTAACTCTGAATCATCATCGAGGATTTCCCTTTGGAGAGCTCCTGCCTGGGCTGTGCAGAGACCTCAGACAGGAAGTTCTCAGTCAAGCAGAGAATGTAGAGGATGAGCCTCAAAGAAAGGAGTTGGGGAACTTGCAATGAGCTTCTTGTCTTTTCTTATCCAGGAATGCAACCAATGACAAACTGTGCAGGAGGTGATAACCTAAGCTTCCACAGGCTCCTAATCTGTATAAACAAGTACCAGCCAGATCTTCTCTGTGTAGCCAAGCAGTGTCCTCCAGTACATCTCCATTCAACCTGGCCCTCTTGGTACAAGTGTCTTTCTTTTCCCACCTCTGTCCCACAGAACCCCAGCGCTCAACCCCAGGGTGCCCAGTTTGAGTAAGTGATGCTATTTTCAAGGATATTTTCCTCTGGTTACTTCTTGATATAACTCCAAATCCTCTTCTCAGCTCCCAGCATCCCCTGGGCCCCCACCATTGTTCTGCGAGCATTGGAGTACAGACTGTTCTTTGTAGTGTGGGCATCATGGGATGCTGTTAGCATCCCACAGGGGAAAAGAGCATTCATTTTCCCTTTGTGGCTTCACAGGAGAGACACAGCCTGTAGCTTCTCTTACAAACACAAAGGTATCAATCCAAGGTCACTCTTTTACAAACCTGTTCATATTTTCTCCACAAAAAGTCAAGATACAGAGTTCAACCAACGAGACAGTCTTTGACACCTGTGAGCACAGAAATCAGAACCACATGGCCACCCGGAAGGCACCTGTCAAGCCGAGTGACCCCTGGCTGACAACATGACAAAGTAGCTTCACTTTAGGTCCCAGGAGACCACATTTAAGAAGCTCACTGCTGGTGTAGGAAAACGGGAGCTTACCTTGCAGTGGTTGTGAAATCTTGCATTACTTAGACAGCATTTAGAGTGGCCTCTGCTCTCACGTTACAACCTGCTATTGAACAAAGAAATAGACACAGACCCCATCGCAGCATATGGTATGAAATGCATGGGAAACCATGGCAGGGATAGGGAACAGTAGAAAGTACTCAGGACAGGCCCCTCGTAGTGGACGTTGAAGGTAAGGACGGTGAGGCAATCGGTTCTGAGAAGTCCTCAGCTGAGAGTGTCTTTGCTCCAAGGCACCCTCCTTGGGTCAGGTCTGCAGACCCCGTGTATGAGTGCTGTATGCAGGTGGGTGTGCAGATCGCAGATGCAGGCACAGAGGTCAGAGGTCAGAGGTCAGTGTTGGGTCCTTTCCTCTGTTGCCCTCCACTTCATTTCTTGAGGCAGGGGTCTCCCACTGAATGAGGAACCCACGGATTTGGCTAGACTGGCTCATTGGCAAGCCCTTGGGGGGACTCTTCTGTCTACACCTGTATTAGTAACTTTTCTGCCATGATAAAATGCCACGACCCCAGCAGTTTAGTAAAGAAAGACCTCAATATTCCAAAGGAGTAAGAGTCTATCATATCAGGGGGTGTGGCCATGGTGGGAGGGGCAGGAAGGTAGCTGACTGCATTTTCATACAGAGAGAGAGAGAGAGAGAGAGAGAGAGAGAGAGAGAAAGGAAGAAGGAGGTGGAGGAGGAGGGAGGAGGGGGAGGGAGAAGGAGAGAGGGGAGAGGGGGAGAGGAATGAAGGATGTAGGGCGAAGCCTTCACGACCCTCACATGGCCCCGGGATCATACTTCAGTATGACTACACTCCTAAAGGTTCCATAACCTCAAACCACATACCAGCTATATTCAAATACACGGACCTGTGACACATTCAAACTATCACATGCCCCCCCCCATTGCTGTGGTTACAGATGTGTGCCCCAGTATGTGACTGCATCTGAGCTCAGGTCCCCACAATCATGTAGTAAATACTTCACCCACTAACCCATCTCCTTAGCTTTTAGGGACACATTTGATTTTCTCATTGAGGGGGAACGGGTGCTCCTGGAGCCTAAGAGGTGAAGGCCAAGAATGCTCTCTGGTGTCCGGAAAGGCTCCCAGCACTGAACTATTCAGGTCTCTCTGCCAGTAGCATCATGGCTGAGGAGCCCTGAGGTGGGCTACGACTGGCAGGAGGATGTCTGCACATAGGAAAAACCGTGACTCAGTAATACCCGTGTCTTGTCTCACAGAACACCACAGCGTGTTCAAGCTGCCAATTCCACACTTGCACACAGAGCATGACCCCTGGAAAGGGGCGGGGATGTGAAGGGAGGTGACGTCAGGATGAAGTCAACAGCATGAATCCAGAAGGGACAGCAGAAAGCACAAGGAAGGGCAGGGAGTCCAGTGAACTCAGTCTGTCAAGTCACGGTAGATCAAGAGGGGCTGCCCCAGGGCTCTGGCTCTATAGCATAGCTGTGACAACGCAAAGATGTAGAATTTCTGACTCTTCCAGAATCTTCCATGAAAGTCGCACCCTGAAATGTTGGTCTCTCAGCCAATCCTTGAATCTACATTATCACCGTGCTCTGCGTCAAGGAAGGAAAAGTATCTCAGGAGAGACGCTGGCCTGCCGGACTCAGGTGTGAGGCAGTGAGCTGCAGATGGACTCATACAGACCAGTATCCTTCTCTGTGCAGAGAAGTTGCTCAACAGCTTGTTCCTACAGTTCTCAACTTCACAGCCCTGTGACTGCATAGGAGAACAGCCGGACACCCTGATTTCCTGGGTGCCGACATGCTGCTCTTTTGAGTAGGGAATGTCTCTCCCCCTTCCCAGCCATCTTCCAAACCATCCTCTTTTACCACGGTCCACTCCCGAGCCCACCAACCCCAAGCCGCAGTGCACCAAGAAGGCAGACAGGAAGGAGACAAAACCCTTCCTCCGTGCCAGCGGCTCTGTGAGTTTTGCCTAGCATTTTTGAATATTATTAAGTGAATTTCTTCCTATGTCTTTCTCACCAAGATGACTGTCTTTCTGTTTCCTTGACAGCCTCAGCAGGACCAAATTGACAGCCCTTAAAAGGCGGCTGACGACAAGCGGCATTAATTAAGTCATTGCCGGACTGTAATTGTGTTAAGAAGTAAAAAATCTAATATGAGAAAAGGTTAGCGAGTCCTCTCTCGTGTCAGATTTTCCTACTCCCTATGAATATTAATGTCCTTAATGAAGACAGTCTTTGCCTCATCAAATCCAGGCGCCACATTCAGGTGCCAAATCCTCATGCCATTGATTTGTTTTTAAAGAACAAATATGTCAGGAGAGAGTGACTGTCCTGTTTCTTATCCACATCATAGAGGGAGCTTTTGTGTTGTCGGGAAGGGTTTATAGATTTTTTTTGCGTGTGCGTGCGGGAGCTCTCACGGAAGGGAGGGGGCTCGGCGTGCCCGGGCGAGGTAAATGAGTTACAGTAATTTAATATCAGTGTTGTGTTTGATCGCATTAGCTGCTTTTCTCTGTGTGCGAGCAATATTCATCTATTAGCAGGGTTGCGATCAGCAGTTTTAATGATAAAATAGGAATCCTCTTTAGGAAAAGAGAGGCTGCGGAGGGAGACCTGAAGTGAGATGGGGCAGGGAGAGCACGGCTGGTCCTCCATCACACGGGATGTTCTTTCTCCTCTGACCCGAGAGATAATGGCAGAGCTGGGGAAAGATGCTTCCTTGGCAGGGCGGGGCCCTGCAGAATCGGCTTCTCTCCAACTGCAGGCTTGTTCGAGCTCGCTTTCTCATCCATTATTTACTCCTATCGAATCTAATCGAAGACGAAAGTCTCACCTCACCTCCCAACATTCGTAGCCATCCGGGGAGTATCCCTCCGCCCTTTTGGAAAGGATACATTACTTCTCGTGGAGGGGACGGGGCACGCCTATGTGGGGAGCACTTAGGAGATAGAGACAGGAGGGTCAGTTCAAGAACAGCTCGGAGTGAGCAAGGTGCAACGATCACATGCCTCTCCTCATCCCAGCACTCGGGAAATGAAAGCCGGAGGATCACAGATTCAAGGCTAGCTGGGGCTATGGGGAAGCAAACCAAACTGACTGACTGAATAAACATGAAGTATGGTTTCTTGAGCTCTTTAGTCTATCGGGCCTCTCACCATGGCAGCAGGATGCCAGTTCATTTTTCTGAGACTCCGGTGACGAAGGAGTAGATTGGATTATGCCCTAGTTGACTGAAACACGTCAGTGTTAGAACTGACCTGGGTGGGAGTTGGAGGAGAAACTTCTAGAGGGTAACTCAGTACTGAGAAGTGTCGTTCGCATGCACACATCCAGGTTGGGACCTCCCGGTCTTCCGTCTGTCACCTCTTGTGCGATCCTCGAACTCGCTGGTCAAGATGGCTGCCGGGACTCGAGGCATCACACTACCTCAGATCTCACGAGGGAGCCAGCAGTGGGTATTCTAAGCTTACACACGCTAAGCAATTCATTTTCATTCCTTAAGTTTTATATTCCTATAGGATACATCGCTGTCTATGAGTCTTCAATTGACATATGAAGAATGAAGACTAGGTCAGTAGATTAAAACAGTAGAAACGTCATAACTCACAGTTCCTGTTGGCCAGCAACCAGGACATGGTTTAACTGGGCTCTATGATCCGGGTTTCTGACAGGTCAGTCAGGAGTTGGTAGAAGCTAGGACTCTTTGGGCCATCTCTGCTCCCCTGGTGGTTGGCATTGCTCATTTCCTGCGGGACTATGACCAGTACCTCCTTGCTATATGTCTATAGAAACCACCCACAGCATCCAGAGGTCACTCACGGCATTGCCAGGAGCCCTAGGGACAGCCCATGATGTTGTGGGCTATTGGGCCAGCAAGGACTCCATTCTCTAATGCTTTACCTTCTCAGAAACTCCTCTGGGGAGGTCAGGCCCACCCAGCTAATTGACCGAGTCAACTCTTTGCTTGCTAATTGAAGAAGTGGTTTTCTATTGCATGCAGAGGGTGGGGCACCCGACACCAGAGGGTGTGCGAGAATCTTTCAGGCAGGTGTAGAAATTCAGATAAACGTCTCCGTAGCTATAAGAAGATTGCTGTCTTCACGACTAAGCCCTATGCTGATTTTCTGCATGAGGCCATGGCTTTCCCTGTCCTGGTTCCTTGAGTGGGTAACTTGGCCATTGCTTCTACGCAGTGGCCTTTAGTTCAGAGCCTACCCAATGTAAAGGTTCTGCACCTCACCTCAGTCAAGTCACCTGCTAAGTGGATGTGGCCATCTCAGGGCTTGGCTCCTGGGCACTGTGGGTGTTTTGCGCTTGCCAGCATTTGTTTCTGTTACCAAGCATCTGTATTCACATTGCCCCACTTTAATTGCAGAAGTAAGGGTCAAAGTGCAGAAGCTTTTGGGGGTACACCGTCACATCCGTCCATCAAGCTGTGAGGGGCGTTCGATGGTGACTTGTGGTGAATGCTGACGGCTCACTTCTGCCAGGAGGCAGATTTCTCCCATTCTAACACACATGCAGGCATTGGGGGTGGGGGTTTGCACATTTTATTAGTTCCCTTACAAACACAGTGCAGACTGCAAAGCTGTCTCTTTAGAGGAGGAATCAAGTTGGCTCCAGATCCCCTCTCTGGTGCCAGACCGTGGGAAGTGAGAGAGAATGTCAACGCTGGCAGTTGACAAACAGAGAGATAGTTCCAGCGCTCAGAGGATGGGTCCACACAGCATCTATGCTTTTGCAAGTGCTCTGGGTAAAGAGAAGGTTGAAGTAACCCACAAGTCTTCACAAGGTATCCTGGAACCCTGCAAGGGGGTATCACCACATGGAAGCCTCAAGTCTAGGAATTTATTGATTTTCAGCATCTAGAAGAAAAAGTTTGAGTATGATATTTGCAAACTAAGTACTCAGAAAAGAATAGAAATGAGCAATCAGAATTTTAATAGCTGGGCAGGTGGCCCAATGGACAGGGAGCTGGCGTCAGGGGTGAGGACCTGGAGTCGGGTCCTCAGAACTCACGTGAAACTGGATGTGGCATCTTGAACTGTCAGTTCCAGCTCATCTGTGGTGGGATGGAAGAGGGAGAGGGGAAGGGAGAGGGGAAAGGGAGGGGAGGAGAGGGGAGGAAGGGGTGGGAGGAGGAGGGACAGGAGGAGGGGGAAGGAGGAGGGACAGGGGAGGGGAGGGACAGTGGGAGGGGGAGGGAGGAGGGGGGGGGGAGGGGGGTGGGGGGGAGGGGGAGAGGAGGGAGGGGGGGGGAGGGGGGGGGGGGGGGGGGGGGGGGGAGGGGGGGGGGGGGGGGGAGGGAGAGGGGGGGAGGGAGAGAGAGAGAGAGGGAGAGAGAGAGAGAGAGAGAGAGAGAGAGGGAGGGAGGGGAGAAATCCTCTGGAAACTTGGGCCAACTAGCTTGACATTTTGGTGGCAAAAACTAGACCCTGCTTCAAACTGGATAGGAGGTGGAATGAAACCCAAGGCTGTCTTTCTGACTTCCATGTATGTGCTGTGACAAGCACACACATATCTGCAGTCACAAGAATACAAACACATACACAAACAGACTAGTACATGTGCACATGAACACAAGAAACACACACATATGCACACGTAGACATACATGCACATGTACACACACATGCTCTCATACACAGATGCACAGATAAAAAGATCAAAAAATTTTGAAGAATTTTTTTCCATTTCTTCCCATAAGGAAAATAGTTAAAGTCTTAAAATCTGTCTTTCTGAACATTTTTTTTGTGTGTGTGTAAACCTGAAGATTGAACCCACAGCCTATGGTGTGTAAGGCAAGCATACTGTCTTATACCCTGGAAAAGTGCCAGAACACTTTTTGTAATGACATTAATTACATCTATGCTCTACTCCCTGAGAAAATATCTGTAATTGTTTTGTTATTCCTACGTGAATGTATAGATTTGCTTAGTGTCTGGTTGTTTTTTATCTAGAGGTATCCTTGAGTTGAACACAATGTATAATTTGATTCTCCCCTTCAGCCATGTTTTTGAGGTCCCCTGATGTCACCATGCACTGACCCTTCTCGTTCCACTAAAACCGCTGAGGACCCTGCTCATTCTGAGCTGTGTGACTAGGTCACTTCCAACTTCTCGGTGCCCAAAATGGCGTTATCATGAGTATCTACATAGATTAAAACATGACGACAGCCTAACTTCTTTACCACTCCACTTTGATCCCCTGGTCAAGGTGTTGTTTCTTGTTTCTTAGAGTGTTCTAATTCTTTTCGTTTTCCAAATAGGCCTGTTGATAGAGGATTCATCCTTCTATGAACAATCTTCTGTTGGGTACTAGGGATCAAAATCAAATCAAATAAGACATTCATTCCTGTGCACAAGCGTTCCTTGGTCTACCCTCCCAAGCCAGCAAAGTCTTGTGGGAAACAGCCTCTTCCCCCAGGAAGATGTGTTGAGGCTTCCTGGAAACCCTGGGAACTAAAGAATTAAGAAACATCTGGGCTTTCATTATGACTCAGTAAGAAGCTGCCACCAAACCCCAGGGCCTCCGTGGCTATGTGGGAGCAACAGGGTAGCACACACATGTTCTCAGCCAGAGGGGCAACCGTGGAGGTCTCTGAGAGCCAGGCATTCTACCCATCTCTGTGTAAAGGGTGGGAGAGTTGGGGCACTGTGCTCTGGGTGTGACATTGCCCTTGTCCCTTTGTACTCTCAGGTCTGTGATTATCTACAAATGACCAGAAAAAGACTGGGCCCCTGATGATTGGCCAGGGAGAGTGAGGATTTACATGTAATCAGCAGTCATTAGAGAGAAGGGACTCATTGGGCCCAGTCCTGTAGACGAGGTGTATATGGGTTAAAGGATGCTGGAAAAGAGGGGACATTTTCCTCAATGGCACATTCATTCCTGAGCCCATGATTCTGTGTGTGATCCCTCACCTATGCTCCTGTGACTGGACCCTGATCCCGACCTTGTTTGTGGCACCTCCCAATGCTCCTATGACTCACCCTATCTGAACTCACTGTTTTTATCAGGCTGTATTGAATGGAATAGTTTCTTTGGTCTTTTGGGGGTTGCTACCTGGGTTGCACAGACATTTGTTCGTCTCTCAGGAAAAGTTCACACAACAGCAGGGAAGCTGAAGATCTACCTGGAGCAGGAGACTCTGGCTTCGGAAGGGCAGCATGAAGGATGCTTGCAGGGGTGGGAGAAGGGAGTATTTATCACTGTCAGTGTCCTGCCTGTAATGTTGTACCATGGCCTTGCAAGATGTTTCCTCCAAGAGAAATTGGGTCAAGGGCACGTGGGATCTCCCTGCAGCGTTAACAATTGCATGTGGGTCAAAACAAAAGGTTGAGTTAGCAAACGCAAAATGGGAGTGCATGCAGAAGACTCCGGTCTCCAGTCTTTGTTCCTTGCCCATTTTCTTTCCTCACAAAGGTATTAAGGAAAGGTTTACTGCATCCAGGCATGGAGGCTCCTAAAATATGTACCTGCCTTCCTAGCCCTGAATGGTCTCTTATGGAGACATTAACTTTAAGAGGACAGACAGACAAACCAGGTGTTTGGAATCTCTGCATTTGCATTTTCAATTACAAAAAAAGCTGCATTTATAAACTCCGTTAGGGCTTCTGTGAAGCCCTGGCTCTAGTCTGCTCTGTGGCTGGGAGGTCACCCTCTAGTCCAGTGGCTCTCAACTTTGTTGCTGAGATCCTTTGATACAGTTCCTCATGATGTGGTGGCCCCCAACCACACAGGTATTTTCTACTTAATAACTGTATTTTGCTACTGTTATGAATCATAATGTAGGTATCTTTGGAGATAGAGGTTTGCCGAAGAGGCTGTGATTCACAGGTTGAGAGCTGCTGCTCTAGTCACAGAGCAAGATCTATCCACACAGAGGTAAATAGTGGCACATGTGAGCCTCGTGTCCTCATTTCCTTAAAGTCACATACACACCTCTCGCATTTGTCTGAAAAGCATCGTTGGAGACAGACAATATTGTGGGGCAACAATGTTGCCGCTGTCCAGGTAGTGTCTCGCTGTCTCTGACCTGACCTGGTACCGTTCAGTTCAAGGTCGTCCCCTGGCTTCCCTGTTGTTCTCTCTGCCCCACCACCATCAGTCCAGGCTGGAGAGCCGCTCATGCAAGAACTGCACAGGTGGTTCCGATGCATGACGTACCAGTGTGCAGGAAGAAGAACCCCCAGACGCCATTCCCGGCCGACTCCACGTTCATGCCTTCCTCCCTCAGATCTTACTCCATAGTTCCAGTGTTTTTCCCATAGTTCCAAAGACACATTTGTATAAAGGTTCACTGAAGATTCAATTCTCCCGTGAGTGAACGATTTTTCCAATGGTTTTGGACTCAAGCTGTTGTCAGGATGAACGCAGGGCAGACAGATGTTCCCCAAACTCACTTAGGTGACAATTTGTAACAGAGTTGCTTCTGAAAAAGAACAAAAACAAACAAAAAAGTGTACCTTCAATGAAATAACAGAAACCGGAGAAATACCACACCCAATCTATAAACCAAACAGACCCTGTTCAAAGGATGGTCTTCGCCTAGATATGGTACTTAAAATGACTTCTCAATACATGCTTATATAATTTTTTGAGACAAAGTTTTATGTGGTTCAGGTTGGATTAGAACTCGCAGTGATCCTTTTACTTCAGCCTCAGAGGGCTGGGATTACAGTTATGGGCCAATTTGCCAGGATCTCTCTTTTGTTCTTTAGATGATTTTCCTTTGCAAAATTACATTCCAATTTTTTCCAGAACTCCTGATGTAGAGGCAGTAAAACCAGTAGTTCAAGGTCATCCTGGACTATGCAGTGAGTTAGAAGCCAGCCTGGGTGTAGCCCTCTTATGCATGAATACATGAACTAAAGCATTGATAGAAGTAGGGCACAAGTAAGTATCCCTACTTCTCATTTTAGTTTTCTGAGAGATCAATAGGTTGACCTTGAACTTCTGATTTTACTGCCTCTACACCCCCAGTTCTGGAGTAGCAGAAATGCTATTTTGCAAGGAAATGAAGGAAAAGATCAGCTTTCCTATGGTGATGTAATCTTTCCTTTTTTTCACAATGACCTCACAACATAGCTGTGTTTGAAAACATTACCAAAAGTAGTGTGTATGTATGTATGCCACGTGTGTGCAGAACCCGTGGAGGCCATGGCAGGGCATCAGATTCCCTAGAACTGGAGTTACAGACGGTTGTGAGCACACCGTGGGCTCTGGGAACCAACCTCACAACCAGCGGGTGTGCTTAACCTCTGAGCCGTCTCTCTAGCCTGTCTGCTTATGTTTTCTAGGTCACATGGATCTGTTTCACTTCCTGAGTTTGGGGGAAATGTCACCAAGTCTGAGGTGTTATGTGTGCAAGTGAGAAAAAAAAAAAAAACAGCAGAAAGAAGAACTTTACATAAGATTCGTCAGGCAAATTGCTGTGGAAATAATGCATTTTTGGGCGAGACTATTGAAAGTGCAAACGAGATCTGACTGGGCTGGAGAAAGAAGATGAGGTCTGGGGTAACGTGATAGAAGAGGCTGTCGTCACACAGCTGCCTGCACATCCCAGGCAGGTAGCCAGATGTGGGAGGGGATGAAGCTGAGGGTCAAACTGAGAACACACCCTTCACTGTGTTCCAAGGCCTTAAGGAAAGGGTCTAGTGATGATGTCGAATCCTTCGGGGTTTGAAAAGAAGCCATCCAAACTTCTCCGTGGGAAACATTCCCTCTATTTTAATATATTGATCCCTCAAATGTGAACCGGGGACACTTACTTGTGTCATTAGCATGGTTTACATATGTGGATTTATTCACATACTTATTCACAGGTGTGCAAACGCATCGCCAGGTCGCTGTTTTACAGCCCAGGAGCCCTTGCTTGTTTGGAAATTTTTTTTTGCCGAAATTGTATGGTTATACAACTAGAAATATTATGCTGCAATGTCAAAACCTCTTCGTCCCAGCGCACAGGTGGTTGAAGCAGGAGGAGCAAGGGTTCAAGGCTGACCTGTACCACATAGTTCTAGGCAAAACTAGGTTAGTTTCAAAAAAAAAAATCCCTAAAAAACAAAATAGCAAGTGATTTTGGGGATCTAAAGCATACAAAAGACCACTGAATATTTAGATTTAATACCTAATTAGGCCTGCTTAAAGGACAGTGCTGTAGGATTGACCCATGTGGGTGCTGGCCACACTGGCTTTTCTTGTCCCTCCCTTATTATGAGCTCCCTGCAGGTCTCTGTGCTCTGGAGGCTGCACAGAGAAGCAGGGGCTCCGGGAAGGCTTGCAGCATAGCTCCGCCCACATCGACAGCAGAGAGAGGTCCGTAGGCTTCTTGTCACATGAGCAATGTGGGAATGACCAGCCCCCGATGGCATTCGTGCCCAGCAGGGTATTTAGTCAGACAGTAATCATGGCAGCAGCCGAGGCCCAAAGACAGAACACAGCCCTGGACTCGCAATGGTACCAAAGTTGCCCTAAGAGTGGGAGAACTAATTCTTCATGTTGTTATCAGGCCCAACCCACACACGATCTCTCTGCAAACCTCATCCCTCTGGAGGTAAGAATAAGTATGGCACAATGGTTCTCGGCCTTCCTAAAGCTGAGACCCTTTAACACAGTTCCTCACGTTGTGGTGACCCCCACTCCCCGCCAACCGTAGCATTAGCTCGTTGCTACCTCCTAACTGTAATTTTGCCACTGTTGTGAATCGTAATGTAAGAATCGGATATGTAGGGTGTCTGATATGTGACCCCTGTGAAAGGGTTGTTCAACCCCCAAAAGGGTCACGACCCACAGCTTGAGAACCACTGCCATAGTCTGACATGAACTGAAGGGCTGGCTGGTTCGTATCACTGACCTCTGAGCGTACATTTACAAAAGCTTCTGCAGGCAACTCAGGTTCTCCTGGGAGGAGGAAGAATTTTATAGAGCATGCGGGATTTCTCAGCCGAGTGGGGTCCTGACTACTCTTCTACCTTAAGGAGCACTGGGAAGATGTGGAGGTGGTTTGAACCCTCGTATCAGAGTAGGGATGTTCCTGGCAGGTACTGGGTACAGTGCAGACTAGTTTCGTTTCTATTGCTTTGATAAAGATTCCCAACAGAAAGCAACTTAAGAAAGAAGAGTTCACTGAAACTTATAGCTCCAGGTCTGTCGCTGTGGGGAACTCAAGACAAGAACCTCAAACAACTGGTTACACCACACACACAGTAGAGACCCCTCATCTGTGGTCTAAAGGAACGAGGCAGACGTTAATAAGATAATTTCCTGGTGGGTTGTGTCTGCCCCATCTGTCTGGTGTCCCATTCTCTTGGCTCTGGGTGTGATCCTTCCTTTGCTATGGCAGACATCAGTTGGAATGTCACCTTTGCAGAGAGCCCTACCTAACGATGGCTTTAGTGTAACATCTTCTTTCCTTTCTATCACAAGGCCCTGCATCATGGACTTCCTGTGCTTCCCAACCAAAGTGTCTTTTCATAAAAACAAGAGGCTTGTCTGCATCCAGACCCCATGCCTTCTTATCATAGTGCCTAGCATGCAACAGGACAACACACACACACACACACACACACACACACACTACACACACATGCATGCACACGAACACACACACACACACACACACACATACATATGCATACTCATGGAGATGTACACAGACACATGCACACATGGATACACACAGGGACACACACACATATTCATGGACACACATGTATATATGGACACATCCAGTCACACACACGGATACAAATGGACACACATACACTTGGACACACACATACACACACATGGATACATGCAGACCCACACACTCACCCACACATTCACACACACACACACACGCACACACACACAAGTGAACAAAGTAAATTTATACACATGAATTTAATAGCTGTCCTGGGAAGAGAGGTTAAAAATGAGACTTAAATTTGTCCTGGGGGAAAGGACCAAGTTCTGTACTTGTTCCCCTTAAATGGTCACTGAAAGAACAGCTAATTCTAGCAGCCAGCATTAACTGATGGCTCTCGTGTGCCAGGCAATGGTCTGGGCATTTACACATATTAGCATTTTTATGAGGTAAGAATTGATATTATCATTCATTGTGTAACTGAGAAAAGAACCCGGAGATTAGAAACTTGCTTCTAATAACTAGTGAGGCTCAGACTGGAAACCAGAGAGGCTGCTTCGAACAGGAGGATATATACTGCCTCCACGGTCTCTCCTACTCATCAAAATAATAAGGACATAAACATCTATAATCACGGGTCGGGGAGACGGCTCAGTGGGCCTGACTGCCTGCTGCATAGGAACCTGAGTTCAGATTCTCAGCAGCCACATAAAAAGCCCTGTGTGGCCTCTGTGCCTGTAACCCAGAGATGGGGAGGTGGGGAGGTGGGCGGGTGAGATGGGAGCGTTGCCAGCCTGGCCCTGGGTTTAGGGGGAGAGCAGGATGGCAAAGATCCTCCAGTGTCCTCTGTACATGCACATATCAACGCACATGTGTACATGCATCCTCAAATCTACACCATACTAACACCTACAACACCCCAACCCCACATATACACATACCTACACACACACATCTACAACACACACTCACACACCTACAACACTCCTACCCCCACATACACATACCCACACACCTACACACACTACATACCAACAACCTCCCTGCCCCCTACAAATATACACACTTATAAAACCCACACATCTATACCCACGCATACCTATAACACACATGTACAATGTGCACATACCACCAACATACACATATTCACACACAACACTCAGCCTACACACCTACCACAAAAACACACCAACATACCTACAACACACACACCTACCATAACATACACACACACACACACACTCCAAATACCTATAACAAGCACACGCCCACACATTTACAATACACACAGACACATACTTACAACAAACACCACATACTTACCGTAACCACCCACATACCTATGACAACCTCCTACCTACAATAAACATATACTCACATCTACATCAAAAAACACCCATACACTGACACCAAACAGACACTTGCAACACACACTTGCAGCACACACACACAAACACACAAATACACAGACAGACACACACACAGACACACACACACTCACATATGCATACACACACATACACAGACAGACACACACATAGACACACATAGACACACATACACACACAGACAGACACACATACACACACACACACACACACACAAGAGATCAAATACTGAAACTCTCCATCTGAACAAGGCTTATTTCATCAGTCGTCTGCATACTAATTACTTTCTGTTGCTGTGAAGAAAACCATAACCAGAAGCAACTCATGAAGGAGAGTTTAGATCAAGAAGCTGAGGAATCACATCTTTAACCATAAACACAAAGCAAAGAGAGTGAACTGGAAGTGGGGTGAGCCATAAATTCTCAAAGCTCACTGCTAGAGACACACTTCCTCCAGCAAGGCCACACCTCTTAACCTTCTCAAACCGTGCCACCAGTCATGGCATCCAGTATTCAAATACCTGAGCCTCTTAGGGGCATTTCTCATTGAAACCGCCACACTCTGATTTAGAGTAGAGAGAGAACTAGCAGTGATAAAAACTATCTTACCCAGCATGCACCTGCGGGGCATCTGCAATAATTACTCCTCTGTTTCTGAGAAGAAAACAGATTGGCTTGAAGGGGTGGGGGAGAAGGGGCAGGCAGCCAAAGAGAGATGGACAGAGACAAAGACAGAGATGACAGAGGACAGAGACGTCAGAGGCAGACAGAGACAGAGATTGAAACAGTGAGCTTGGTTAAGAACAAAGCTGCCAGGGTTGATTGAAAGGCCAGAGAGAAAGGCCAGTTTTGTGGGTGTCTCCAATTCCATAAACATCACTTTTCAGGTCTAAGGGAGATCAGAGACAAAGTTTTGGGGAAATAAAACAGCTTTCAAGTCATCGCTGTTCTCCACAGACTGCTCCAAACAGGCAGTTTTCCTTCTAAGAATTACCCAGTGGCTAGTGAAGCTCTCTGACCCTCAGCGACACCTCATAAAGGCACTCCCAGGCTAGGGACACAATACTTGGTCACAAACCTTGACCTTCAGTCCCGAAGACACAGACTCTGAATTTTAAAAGTGCATTAAGTAAGTAGCTGATAGCCGACCGTCTGGCTACGAGGAGGTGGAACCATTTCCACAGTTCTGAGAACACGTTCATGCTGAGAAGAGAATCCCACATCCCTTTTGCTCACTCACTGTGCTTAGAAGTAATTTCGTGGGGATGCATCAGAGAGAGGAACTAAGGAGAGTGGATCGAGGGCCAGGTTGCTGTGGGAGCGGGTGTTGGCCGCATCCATGTGGGACACCACGTTTGCTTAGGCTGCACACAACTCTGGCCCTGGGACTGTTCAACTTGGACTCTAAATGACTGTGGTTCATTCTGCCTGTCTCTTCTGATTTTGTCTGTTGTTTTTGCATGCCATCTTTTATTATTAAACAATCAGGGAATAGTCCATTTTCAAACCCATAAACTAGGACTTCATTTTTATTTTTCCCTGAGAGCATGGGTCCCTGTTTATCTTCCCAACTTTAACCCTGTTTTTTCTTCTCTTTTAGCTCCAGATCATCTGTTTTCTTGAGTAATAGAATCCCTCCTGCAGATTCTGTTTCTGTTCCTAGAGATTCTTCCTTCTTGCTCCAAACCAGTTTGCTCCAGCCCATCCCTTTGGCACCAGCCTAGAGGAAGGTTGGCCTTAAGTATACCAATGTGCACCTCATTCTATTCTAAGAGGCATTGTTACTCTGTACAAACCCTATCTGCTTAAGACATACTATGTTGCTAAAATCAGAGTAACTTTATATTGGCACCTGTTTTCATTTCCCTGTCCTGTTGCTGGGATAAAGCACCCTGACCAAAGCAGCTTAGGGGAGGAGGGACTTGATTCACAATTCCAGGTGACAGTCCATCATAGCATCACAGAGGGACGTCAAGATAGCAGGAGGGTGAAGCTGCTGGGCACATCACACCCACATTTAAGAGCAGAGGGCAATGAATTAACACACTCTAGTGCACAGTTCATATTCTTCACTCTCCTGTAGTTCAGAACCCCCCCCCTCCTAGGGGATGACACCACCCACAGTGGGCTAAGTCCTCCCTCCTCAGTTAATGTAAGTAAGACAAATCCACAGGCCAACCTGACTTACATAACCTCTTGAAATGGAAACTTACAGTTCATTTGGAAAGTTAGTTAGGTCAAATGATGCTTTCCTGAAGCAGACACAGGTGAAAGGATGTTCTGATGTAGCAAACACGTGAAGGACACATGATGAAGGGAGTATAAACATGACCCCACAGACAGTGGGAGACGAACACTGAGCAATGGTTCGGTTTGCTCCGCCTCCCTGTTCTTTGCTAAAGACTCACATGTATTAGTTCGCCTTACAAAGCGTTGTTGAGCTCAACTGGTGGTAACACCATCATTAAGAGAAACTCGCCCAAGAACTGCTTACGAGGTTCCTGCAGCACCTTGCTGTTTCTGCAGCCTCCCCTCAGGCCAGTTGGTGAGCCTGGCACTTCCTTCAGGATTGATCTACAGCTGTCCGGTGTCTGCCTACCTAGAGGCCTGGTCTGCAGCTTCTGAGTCATATTTGGTGTTTGCTACAGGACTGAACTGCTGCCAAAGAAGATCGAGCTCGCCCCCAAAGAACTATTGCTGAACTTTTCCATTACCTCTGCTGGGTGGTGGGCTAGAGGAGAGGTCTCCACCCCTAATTGAACGTGCCTACGGTCCCTCATTGAGATTCCCTTTCCAGATCATCCTAAGTTGTGTCAAGTTGACACTTAAAATTCGGAACCACAACACTGTTTCCCAAAGTTCGTGACCACAGGCAATTTGGAAATCAATGAAAAAAAAACTGCATTTGTCTTAGTGAGGGATTTCTGAACTGTTAAATGTGCTATGAAAACCAAAGAATGGCCATTTAACTAAAGTGCTCTCTAAGTCTATCTGACTAGAAGGACTCACCAGCTCTGAGATCATATCGTGGCAATGCTGCTGTCTGTGTGAAAGGGTGGGCTAATGGTTCATGTCTGTGCCTGGCTGGAAAGATAGGAGTGGACTGCTCTTTTGTTAAAAGGAGAAGCCCAAGGTTTCCCACAGACCAGGTTTTGGGAACTGCACTCACTCCATTATAGTTCCAAGCAACTTACAATTCAGCAGTCCCCCTGGATACAGCTCAGACATCACTGTCCCTGCATCGTCAGAGGACTGAGCTCCCGTTTTCAGTGTCCATCCTGAGGTCACCTTGGGGGAAAGAAAGGACAGCGAGTTTAGGAATATTTAAGACCACAAATCAGTATTTTTGAATAATACCACAGCAGGGAGTGCAGGAGGAGAGAAGACAGATGCAGATCTGGAAAAATAATCAGATTTTGATATACAGCCTTTAAAACTGGACACTCAAGGGGGGGGGACAAAAACCTCAAGGATTCAATTCCAGGAGGAGATGAATAAGAAGCTGAAACCAAGAGCTTGTGTTAAAATGAGCCCTAATAGAAAATAAAAACACATTCTGAGTGGTTCATCTCTGAAACTCAAGAGAATATAGGCTCTGCGGCTGGGTCCTGGCCGGGGCCCCAGTGAATACTATTTCTGCTGTATTTAATGGTTTTTGGGTATGACTCATGAATTCAATGGTGAACAGGGCGGTGTCATAGCGTCAGGTATTTTTAACAGAAAAGAAGGGAGAGTATGCGGGGGTATAAAAAGGACATGAATTTCATAATGAAATAGCATGAGGGTCTGTGGAGGGAGTCGGTATCTCCATGGAATGCAAAACTAAATAGATTACCATATGCTCCCTTCAGGAGCTTTTGAAAAATGAAGACCAAATGTATTTTATAGAGTGGAGCTCTTCGCGGTGCAGATAGCCACTGACTTGAAGCCGCAGCTAAAATAAATACGGTACCTTCTGAGTGCTATTCACGGACACTGGTGACCTATCAATCTTCCTATCTCAGGGAAAAGCGAAGAGGAGGACGACAGCCCTCTCCCAGAAGAGTGGTTGATATACGTTAAGTGGCCGTGTCTCTGCTTCTGATTATTAATTGCAGCTAATATAGAGCAAGAAGGTGTCCCTGGACTCTGCAGATGCTTCCTGGAGCACCTGGGTCTGCGGGCCCAAGTGAAGAGAATGAGAATTTCCAGGTTTGGTTTCTGGCTTCACCGCCAGACCCTGCGGCCAAGCGTACCCACCCATGCCTCAGAAGCTGCTGTTATCGGGCACCTGACCGGAAGCCGCTTAGGGCTGCAAAGATTTATTCTGGCTCTTGGTTTGAGAGGGCACAGTCCATCCTGGCAGAGAAGGCAATGCGTGGGAGGGAGCATGAGGTGGCTGCTGCTTACAGCTCAGATCTGAAAACAGAGAAAGGGCGGAAGTGAGGTTAAGGGACCCACGTGCTCCAGTTGGACCACACCTCCTCCACAGCCTTCCCAAACAGCATCACCAGCTGGGAATCCAATGTTCAAATACGTGAGCCTGTAGAGGGGTTGCGGAGTTAGACAACAGCTCTGGAGGGATTCTGCCAGTGTGTTGTCATGGTTACCTACCTAGACAACATCTGCACAGTGAAATGTTTTATGTCCAATTGGTTACGATGTTGCCTCCAACGCCTCCTCCATCACCGCTCACCCTTCCTTTGGAATTAGGTGCTGTTTGAATGACTCCTGGCATCTTGAAATCCGGTTTACTGAAGGGTGAGTCAGGGGTGAGTGTGGATGGGGGTTAATATGATGAATTGATGTGGTCCTCTGTCATTGGCACTTACGGTTAAGGTCCTGTTAGCATCTCGGTATAGGAGGGCTGTCTGGGAAGATGCTACTACCAGCGTGCGGATGAAGCCTTGCTATGGTGGGCAGGCTCAGGGTGAACGTCAGCACCACAAAATGAATGAACCCAGAGATGCCCGATGGCCGTCAGAGAACTGTAGCTGGGCCTGCAAGATTCTGGAAGTTTACCTGGCCCCAGGAAGAAAAGGAAGACTTGATTCTCTTGTGCACTCAACACTCAACAGTGTCTTTGTTGATGCCTCATATACATTGTAAGATACACCACGTATTGTTTTTCTCTCTTCATGGTAAATTTTTTAAAGTCAGAATTCTGCTGTTAGAATGTCTTGCTGATCTGTAAGTGAATTTTGTAATACACAACAATACACAACAATAACGAAAAATTGTAATATGTTTTTAAGGGTGTTAGTGACAAGTGGGAAACTGGGAGCCTTAATTCAAAGAATGGCCACGGTCAACCACCACGTGAGAAAGCTTAACCCGAAAGCAAATCCCATAGCCCGTGCATGAACCTTGATAAGAGTGTTCCCTACAAATATTCCGAAATGTAAATGCTGTAATTGATAATGCATTTTAGATATCATATGAATATTTGTGAATTGTCAATAGTTTTACGAAGTTTTGATCAGTCACAGTAGGAGAAAGACTAAATTATTTTTCTAAAGAAAGTATTTTTAAAAATAAACTCCTATCATAAAGAGGTGATCAAAGGATATGAAACAAAAAATATTTTAGAGGTGTCAGACAGTTCATAATATATGAAGTTATTTTTCTGGATTTTCTGATATCCGTGGTTTGTTGTTCTTTTTTTTTTTTTTTTTATAAACTAATGATTTGTCTTGATTTAATTCCTCGTTCTGAATATTCACTTTCTTAGCAAACTTTATGTTTGTACTTCAAGTCCTCTACTTAAAGGGTGACCCCAAATTAAAAGAGTGTAAGATCAAGGAGACTCGAATATTAGCCTGGAGGGCTTCGTCCACGTTGGCTTCAGTTTTCTAACCTGGAAGTGAGAGGAATGGGCTGACAAGTGCCTCAGCAGGCTAACAGCGCATGCTCTGGATACTGAGGAGCGGAAACCACGCCCAGAACATACAGGGCAGAAGGAGAAAAAACATCCCTAGGGGTTGTCCTTCGATCTCCACATGAGCACTATGGCCCATATAAGTCCATCCACAAGCTCATGTACACACATACATGTGCGCACACACACACACACACACACACACACACGCACGCACACACGCACGCACACACGCACAAGCGCGTGCTCGTGCCCACACACAAATAAATGGAAAGAGGTTTTTTTTTGTTTTGTTTTGTTTTTAAGGAGGTAGGTGGTGGTGCTGACCAAGTGGCTGGAGAAGGGACATTTGGAAGATAAAACATTTGAGTTTGCATGACAGAACTGTGAACCAGCTCTGCGCAATGCCTCAGTAGGGGGGCTGGGGAGAGGATTGTGGGTGCCAGATGGATTTCTGCATGGTTTCAGCTGATGCCTCAGTCTGGCTATGGGGCTTCCTGTAGCCTGTATGACTCCTGCCCAAGAGCACCGCCAGGTCACATGTGTAGCGTCTCGGGAAGATGAAATGAAGAGACTGGGGGAGAATTACTTGTTAATAGTTTACAAGTTCTCCGTTTCCGTTCCTTCCTCATTCTCCTCCACTGTGCGTGCTTTCGGGGATAAAGCAACATCTTTCTGCTTCTCTAGCCTCTTCAAAGCTCTGTTACGAATAGCCTTGGTCTTCATGTCCGTGCTAAATGCAGAACCAGTTTCCAGGCATTGGCCAATTCTGAATCCAGAACCAGGTTGGGTGTGGTACCTTTGTTTCTGCCGTCAAAGAGCATTCCAAAAACTTTGTGTGAGGGATATGAGGAGTGTGCATATGTATAACTGTTCGCATGTGTGTGGGTGTACAGCTACATGTGCATATTCAGGTATAGAGGAAGGCCTCAAGGCTGGCACTGGTTCAGGGCCATCCTGAGCGACTTAATGATATCCTGTCTCAAAATAACTTTTTGAATGGCAAGGGTTAACTCAATGGTGGAGGGCCCTGGGTCATCTGAGTAAGCAAGGTACAGTGCGTGGACTTTCCGTGCCTCTTACATGGTGATGCCCTGCATGGGTGCCCTAAGTAGTTCATGGTGGGTTGGGTCACCTAGGAACAAATGGGTTCACTGGCTGCTCCTGGAGGGAAACTGAGACAGAACCTTCCAACCCTCATCACAGTGGAGGATGATGGGACATTTCCCCCTCTCGCGAGCCTTAGGTAACCCGTAAGAGGAGGTCTCCTTCCATGGACACTTTTACCGAAGATTCAGGAAGTGAACCAAAGGGCTAGTGCCATTTTCAAGGGACCTTCTGGAAGGTCTCTTTGCTCCTTTCTTGTGTCCCATGGGCTCCTCTGCCATGGGGCGTGAGTAGAGTTGTGGTTGAGACCGCCACCCGCTTTTCTCAGGTTTACATCCTGGTTCCTGCGCAGGGGATCTACGTCATCAGGGAGTGACCACCCCTCCTCCCCGCCCCCCAGCATGTTTTAGCTTCCTAACCTATAAAGTGAAGTGAGTTTTCACTTGTGGTGTTCTTGAGTATAGCATAGGAAAATATTTAACTAGAGCATTACAAATGCTCATGAAGTCTCAGGGAAGGGACAGCCCTTATTCGCTTTATACCCATAGTCTTAAAACTTACTCGCTTATACATATTTCCTGAGTTTTTACCATATCCAAATATCTTCTGTAATCCCACTTCTACCAATACTCTTTATTTTATTGAACAGAAAGTGCCTTAATCTGTCCCATGAATGGTATAAAGGATTTATTATACAAATGGACTTTTCCTAACATCTACCCTTTTATCTCTCTGTGAATAACATTTAAAATAAAATTCGGGTGCTGGGTGTGGTGGCACGACCCTATAATCTCAGCACCAGGTAGGCTGAAGCAGGAGAATTCCCAGTTCAAGTCCACATTGTAGCAAGATAAGACGGAGCTGCTAGAGTGTAGCTATCCTCAAAGCATGTAAACAAACAACGAATGAAGACATAAAAAGAGATTCATTTACATATTTCTTTTTTTTTTTTTTGGTTCTTTTTTTCGGAGCTGGGGACCGAACCCAGGGCATTTACATATTTCTTAAAGTCACCTCAAGTCGCACCAGTGGCCTGGGCACCATAGTTTAAGAAATGGTATGGAAACAGTTGTTTTTACGTTTATTTTCCTGGTTTTTCTATTCACTCACTAACTTACTGATCCCTCTAGATATTCAATTACCAAGTCACTACTGAATGAAATTGTTTATCAACAGCCATTTGCTAAGTATCTAGGGTACTCAGGCCCTGTGCTGGATGACGAAGGGATGTGAATACCAGCCAGTTAAGTCCTCGCCCAGGGAAGCCCAACGAGGGAGCCAGCCATGCACACAGGCAATTAGTACTCTCTTACCAAGACCTAAGAGACCACAGACTAGGGCCCAGGGAGCCAGAAGCAGAGGGCAGGCTGCCTTTGCCTGGGGGAGTCAGCGAGATCTCTGGCAGGTGATTCTCTGAGGACGTACACTCAGCCCTCCCTCTGGGTGGCTCATGATGTAATCATGGTCGGTTGTTGCCAGTGCGTGTGAACGTCAGCAGGAGAAAGTTCTTTGTTGAGTGAGATGACAGAAGAGTAATTCTGGCCAACGTGGATGCTTCAGACAGCCTCCTTTCAACACAGACCTGTTGAGTGTGTTCCATGTGCCTGGCCTTGAGAAGTTGGGCTGTTGCCCTCCTTAAGAATGAACTTGGTTAGGAAGGTCAGATGCTGTGATAGACACAGCCCTGAAAGCATAAGTGACTGAGAACTGTGGCAGCTGATCTGCAGGTATATAATGTCATAGAAACACAAACTTCTGAGTAGACTAGAGAATAATGTGTTTAACTTTTAATGGGAAGAACAACAGTGCCAACTAACCCAGACCCCTCAGAGCTCCCAGATACTAAGCCAAAAACCAACGAACATACATGGGTTGGATCATGGCCCTAGCACCCGTATAGCAGAGAACTGGCTTGTATGGCTTCATTTGGAGAGGATGCGCTTAATCCTGTGGAAAGTTGATGATGTCCCAGGGAAGAGGGATGCTGGTGTGGGTGAGGTGGGAGCAAGTGGGTGAGTGGGGGAGCGCTCTTTTAAAGGGGAGGTAAAGAACTTGGAGACAATGGGCCGGGAACGAGGACATTTTGGAATGTAAATAAACAAAATAACTTAATAAAAGATTGTTAATTCTTCGAGAACTTCATCCAAAGTATTTTGATCATATTCACCTGATCTCTTCACCAAATCCTCCCACAGGCCCTCCCCCACACCTCTGTGCCTTCTCCTTTCCCCTTCCTTTTAAAAAAGAGTCATTGACTCAGATCTGTGCTGTCCTTGTCCATCTGAATGTGGGGCTATGCACTGGGGCATGGTTGAGCTCTTGGGAGATAGACCCTTAAATAAAACTGACTCTCTTTCTCTCATACGCCTTCAACTGCCTGTTTCTCCTTAGCTATGGGTGGGGACTAATAAATCTGCCCCCTCCTTCATGTGAACGTGTTGTGCAGTTTGGTTTTGTGTAGGAAATCCCAACTGTTAATGAGCTCATGAATGACACAGTCCTTTATGTGCAGAAGATACTGCTTTGCTCTTGTCCTCTCTCACCTCTGGCCCTTACAATCCAAAAAAAAAAAAAAAAAATGAAAGTTAATGGAGGAGCCAAAAGAAGAGAAAGAACTTTCTAGGGTATGGGATTGGCAGTGGCATTGTGGGTAAAGCTTGGTTGGAGATGTGGATGTGTTAGCACGGTGAAAAGATGGCCTAGATATTCATATATCCTTGTAGGTCACAGCATCCCCCTCTCTGACTGATTAGTAAAGGATTGCCTTGGTTAGTCCTGAGTGCCTATTTGACTGAATTGGGAAACATCCAAGAGATTTATGAAGTATACTTCTAGGTGTACTTCATTCAGGAGATTGACTAAGGGAAGGCAGTAACCTTGGGTATGGGTAGCATCATCCCCTAGGCTCCAGACTCAGATGGAATGGAAGGGGGAGGGGGTACAGTCAGTGAGATCACAGACACACACACACACACACACACACACACACACACAGAGTCTCTTTTTTCTCTGTGTCTCTGTCTCTCTGTGTGTCTCTGTCTCTCTCTCTGTCTCTGCCTCTCTGTCTCTCTCTCTGTCTCTGCCTCTCTCTCTCTCTCTCTCTCTCTCTCTCTCTCTGTCTCTCTCTCTCTCTCTCTCTCTCTCTCTCTCTCTCTCTCTCTCTCTCCCCCCCCACTATCTGGTCTCTAGGATATGTTTTGTGCTTTCCCTGCATATCCTTCTGACCACATGCATTGACTCTCCAGAAATCGTGAGCCAATAGGAGTCCCTTCTTCAAGCTTTTTGTTCTCGGACATTTGTCACAGTGATGGAGAAATGTCTAGGTATGGAGATGAGAGACAAGATCAAGGACATATGATGTTGGGGATCTTGAGGGATGTGGGAAGAAAGCGGTCTCCATCCGTATTCTAAGTACATGGTAGGCAATGTGAAGATTTTAAGCCTAGGAATCCCCCAGATGAATTGGCCTTGGGAGACCCTCACTCCCATTTCAGCATGGAGAATGGGTTGGGAAGAGCATGAACTTGATCTGAATTCTCAAGTCAAGGGTGAGAAGGGTGCAAAAGAAGGCTGATGGAAATGAGGAAGCAGAGGGGGAGAGGCAGAAGAGCGGTGTCTCCAAACAAATCAACGGCCACACCATTCTCTGAGACCGACCAGAGGGCTCCGTGGGAACCAGATCCATGGTGGCAGTCAGAGTTCCCTCTGCTCTGGGAGGAGCTTCAGTTTCCTCTCAAAGCTCTGTGATTTTGCATTCTAAACAGAGAGCCTACCACTGAGTGGGAGTAAGGCTCGGGCAAAAAGCACATGGATATCCTGTTGGATTGTAGGTGCTCAATGGAGTGGAGTCCAGGCGGAGGGCGAGGTGCTTATCAGCGTGTGCTCCAGGGAAACACTTTTCCCATCAGCTTTGCAATGTCTTCTAGGGAAGCAGCCTTACTGTAAAAACGCTCATCTATGCTGCTAGTACTCGTAAGTGGCATTATTCATGGATGCGTCAGGGCCATAAAGGAGGAGATTCGGAGGCAATCGCAGCTGCGAGTGATTAATATTTTCATTCCAAGACACCAAGGAGCTACCAAGGTGGAGTTAATTGTTACGTGCCCGGGTCTCCTGCTGTGGACTCGGAGTCTCCACTGGGAGCTCACGCTGGATCTCAAGCGGTTCTTCTCTGTGTGGACGGCGTCCTCCTTCTGCTGGAGATAACATTCTCACACCCAGCCCCGATGATGGGCTTCTGCAGATGGAGAGGGAGAGGGAATATTTACAAGGACGGCGCTGGCCTCTGTCTGGGCTCAGAGAATTCCTTTTTCTCTCTTCGTTTCTGTCTGGAAATGCACCACACTTGTCTGCAAACTCCGTCAGCTTCCAAGTGGTTTTTCACTGCTGCTAAAATGTAAACTACCCAACATTTCCTCTCTGTTATGATATAGGGTGCATTTCTATGCCTATTGGATTTTCTTCTTCCTTCTCCTCCTCCTCCTAGTCCTCCTCCTCTTTCTCTTCCTCCCCCACCTCCTCCTCCTAGTCCTCCTTCTCCTCCCGGTCCTCCTCTTCTTCCCCCCTCTCTTCCTCTTCCTCTTGCTTGGCTATGATGTCTATTTTGAGGATATTTGATGATCTATCATCTAAAACACTCTTTTACAACACCCTACATTTAGAGGTAGGAAAATAAAGGAATCAACAGAAGACAAAGGCCAGGCACCCAGTCTTTATCTCTTAGTGAATCTGTTATTCCGAGAGCTCCATATTCTCCTAAAATCTCCCCAAATCTCACTATTCGTGCGGTTTTTCTAGGATCCATCTCTGTTGAAAAATCTAGTTTAAGCTGCCTGGCAGTCTGAGAAAAGGAAGATCTATTAATTTAATCATTTGTATGAATCACGTCTAAATGATCTCAGCAGAGAAAATGTGTAAGCCATTTAAATCCCATCACTACATATTATATAATAATTACTGTTAATTCCAGTTTGGATGGGCCACAATTTGGCTTTCTATCCCCCCTGCTTCTGAATATGGAGAATTGCAATGACCTCACCGGATTTAGCCTCTCCGGCCTTTAGGCTTTCTTTGGCCTTCCCCATTACGGACTTAATAGTCACATTCCGCTTCGAGGGTCCAGTCAACTCAGAGTCTATTCCGTCCTGGTAATTAGCATTCATTTTGTGATTTCGGAGTTCAAGCTCCCCACAGAACAGAGCCCGGTGTTAATCACTACTGTCTTCCTCCCTTTGACTCTGATCTGTCACTACCATGCGGCTTGTCCCATACCTAATTTTTTTGCCCTTACCAGCCGGCTGGCACCTCCGCATCCCACAGAGTCAGAATTGGCAACTTTTGACAGATCTGTAATCATGCCGTACTCATCAATGGCGTGCCCGTTAGTCATTTCATTTCCACATTCTAACAGTTAATATGCCTTAATTTCTCTCACTTTGTGAATATTTAATTCCTCCCTTTTCAACATCATTTTTAGGTTGTGTGAATCATTTTCAAAGCCTTTGCTCTTCTCTCCGCACTATCATCTGCATATTTTATGAGATGGCGCGGTTAAGTCTCCGAGGGCTCTTGAGAAAGACGGAGCCCGGGTAACCTGCTCATTAGCTGTGTACCTGGGTCTGCGTGAGTCTCAGATAATGGCCAGCTCCCGTTTGGATTCGAATTAGGATTCGCTGACAAATAACAGCCAGGATATCTCCTGGGGATGTCCGCTCACTTGTCGGTGCCTTCTCTTCCTCTCAGAGAGTTCTAGAAAACTGGTTGTTGTGGGGGTCGGGGGAGAGCGGCTGCAAGGGTCTCACATCCGGGCACCAGAGGCAGCCTCTCGCTTTTGAAGTTGAGACACCCAAGCTTTAGCACGTTAGCACCTGGAAAGGAGACAAAATTCCCCGGAAAGGACACGTGCTGAAGGTCGGGGGATTTGACCTGCAGCGTTTACACATGCCAGAAGTTGGTTTTCTGCAGAGACCGGTGGCCAGCTGTCCCAAACTGGCTAAGGTTAGGGTTTCCCAAAGGAAGGGACTTAGAGTCAGGAAGATCCAAGATGATTCGGTCGCCATGCTGTGGCTCACTTTAGGATGATGCCCTCACGGTGTTGGGGCTCACTTAGGGGCCCTGCAAATGCTCCCAGCCTCCAAGGCAGACCGACAAGTCTTTGAACTGTGAAATGAGTCAAGCCAGTTTCTTGTCTTTACTGTGAAGGCTTTGAGGAGAGATGTAGCCCAGGCGCCCACAAGCTGAACGTGAGTGCTGCAGCTACACTCGTGAATTACCGTCTGCATGTAAAATCCAGAGATGCCATTAAAAATCCAAGACCCCCACTTCTAAAACACAGAAGACACCGCTCCACCGGATCTCTGTGCTTTGAGGAACAGCAGTCGGAGCCACATAGCATCTGCAGATAGATGTGACATTGGCTGGATCTCTTCATTTTCTCTAGCTGGACCGATCCCTACTGTGTGCCTCTCTGGTCTCAGTTTGCATCTGCTTTGTACTGCTGCATTTAAAGTTAAGAGCGCTGGGCCCATGGTGTAGCTGCCATGCTTCTGCTCCGCCATTTCTTCACCGACGGCCACAGTGCACGGTAAGCAACCTCACGGGATCATTACTTTCTTGTGGTGGTGGCACTATGCTTTAAATCTGAAATACCCTACCCAGGATTCTGTGCACGAGGCTTGATTGGCAGCCCAGGTCACCACTGCCGGGGGACCAGACTCTTAAAAGGTTGGGCCCAATGGATGTTGACAGTCACTGGAGGAGATTTGGGACCTTGGCCTCTTCCCATCCCTTTCTTTATAACCCCAAGATGAGCAGCTCTGTCCCGCAGTGGACGCCCTTCAGAACACAATGACAACGGGCCGAGATTTTTGAACATGGAGTCAAAATAAATCTTCCCATTACATCAAGGATGTTTATTTGTTTGTTTGTTTGTTTTGTCTCAGACATTTCGTTGCAGCTGTGGAAAAATCACAAATCTAATAGATAAAATAAGTATAATGTCATAATAAATACAGAGCCCATTGAGAAAATGCATATGAATAAATTAGTATAGGCTTGGTACATACAAATTGCCCATTAAAAATGGGTTTTACCATGTTAGTGGCATTGCTAGCTTTACAGTAAAATAAACTAAAACATGGAAATGCACAACGGATGTCTTAACATGTAAGTATTAACCACACAAATAAGAACAAGGAAAGAAGATTACCATTAGAATTTTGAAAATGCTGCAGCAAGTAGGAGGATGGGTCCCTGCAATGTTACTTTCTCTGCAAGCATGAGGACCTGGGTTTGAATCTCTAGAACCCGTGTCAAAAGATAGGTGAGCATGCCTGTCACCCAGCACTGGGTGGGCTGTGGTTGGGAAAGATTGATGCTCAGAGCTCTTCAGTCAGTGACTGTGCAGTGCAGAGAGAGAGACCCTGCCTCAAGGCAACAGAGAGGAGAGCTATTAGAGGGGGACACTCAATGTCCTGCTCGGTCCTCTGTGTGCACGTCCTGCACAGTTATGCATTTACCACACACACACACACACACACACACACACACACACACACACACACACCCCTCAGAGGCTGTGATGTCTTTTGAAAGCAATGCAGAGCATACTCTCAAAACAGTCCCAACAATTCCACTCATGAAATTCATGATGCCCTGGATCCTGCTGCAGATCACGGCATTCCATCCCTGATGGCTAATCATTCTCCCAGGCAGCAGTGAATCCCCTGCCACCTTTCAGGATCTGGTTAGCCCACACTTTTTTATGCAGAGTGAACTTTGGGGATAGACTGTTTCCTAAAGATTTTCTCTATCGGAAACAGTTGCATCCCGGAGTCACCTTGCATCAAGCAGGGATTTCCCTGGAAGGCAGCAGTGGTGTAACACTAATACCCTGGATTTACACACTGGTCACCCTCTCAACAGCCCCAGGGTACCTTTTACTCAGTTTTAAATGTTTTTCCACGTTCAATAGCGTCTGTGGTGGCACTGTCTGCCCATAGCTTGGGACAGAGGTGGAAACTCTATGGCTGGATAAAATGTATTTGGGGGACCAGGCACTGTGGCAAGTTCAGTGCTTAAGACGCCGAGACACCGAGCCATCTTGAACTATTTAGAGTGGTCAAGGCCAGGCTGGGCTGGAGAGCCTGTCTTAAACGAGAT
Source organism: Rattus rattus (assembly GCF_011064425.1). NCBI lineage: Eukaryota > Metazoa > Chordata > Mammalia > Rodentia > Muridae > Rattus > Rattus rattus. Next base: position 148,449,468 of record NC_046158.1, on the reverse strand, counting down.
GAAATGAAACAAGTATTTTTGATTCCAACTCATCTGGATCTAGCTTTGGTCTATGGTTGGTCCCCTGCCCAGTTCTGAAGAGAGTAAGGGAGCCGTCCACAACGTTGTTGGAAGGGTACAGCGGAATCCATCGGGAACAGCAGACCCCAAAGCACCAATAATGGCTTTTTAAAACAGCTCTACCACTCAAGAGGCAAGAGGAGGGTGAAGGGGGCTGGGAGGGAGGTCGGTTAGTCAAATGGCTGCTGCACAAGCCTGAGTCCCCAAGTTCGGTTCCAAGCACCCACATAAAAACCACGTGGGGTGAAGGACCTGTCGTCTCCACATCTTCTCCATGTTGAACAAGGAGGTCATCAAATGCTCGAGCTCTGAGAATAGCTAACAGCAGGGTGAGCAAGAGGAAGAACCCACTGGCCTTTCGGGTTACTCTCAGTATCCTAATCCTCTAGTTTTTATTCCTCCCCCTCCTTCCCCCACTCCTCCCCACCCCCTTTTGCTTAACTCAGGAGAAATTAAGACGCATCTTCAACACGTACGTCTTAGGCTTCCTGGAAGCAATGCTGACCCAGCACTTCCGTCTCACATAGATGCTAGATGCTGGGATTTATGGTTTTAGACACTGGACAGCCCTTGTCTTGGGGTGGGCACATCTGTGGTACTTGGGGAGGCTGGGGTGTCTTGATTCTCTCAAAAGGAGTTCACAGAGGCCGTAGGCCCACTCTAATCTTAACCTGCACCTCCCTTGTTCACTACTATTGGAAGCAACTCTCCCACTAGTTCTCAACTTGGGCCTCCTGGGCTTATAAACCCCTCATGGGAAGGGAGAGTCAAGCCTGAGATGGTTTGGTTAGGGCGCAGTCCTAACAGACTTCTTCAGAAACTAATCAATATGTCCCAATGTGGACACACCCCAGTAAGAAGAATGGTGATGGTCTATTCACCAGCAGTCAATGGACAAAGAGAAACCCAATAAAAGACGAGAAAGAGATGTCAGGTCTCAATCATCTGTGTGTGTGTGTGTGTGTGTGTGTGTGTGTGTGTGTGTGAGAGAGAGAGAGAGAGAGAGAGAGAGAGAGAGAGAGAGAGATGAGGATCTGCTGGAATGGAAAGGCTGGACAGGATACCTTAGGGAAGTATTCAGGGACATTCACTAACCTCTCCCCAGATTATAGGACTACCCAGGTGGTGGCAGGGCTCCCAGAAGTCAGTATGAGGAGCTCACCTCTTAAAACGCACTCCAACTTTGCAGTTGAGCTTAGGGAAAAGTATGCTCAACCCTCACAAACTAGTCTCTCTTACAAAAGAGTTTTATGGGAAAAGATCTTTTTCCCCCACTTTCACAAGATTCAAACCAAGCTCAGGTCTGAATAAAAACTGATATAGCATTTTGTTTGCACAGACTGTCCCTAACAGATGTGTGAGGACATCAGGGTCCCCTAGGAATATGGTTTGAGTGAGAGAGTCCTTCTTATTCCTTGTACGGATGGGATTTTTGCTGCGTGTTGGTGAATTGTGGAAAACGGACTAACCTCTGCCTTAGAGACCAGGTCCGAACATTCCAGATGATGATAAACTCCATTTTATGGCATTTATATTCCAGACATAAGAATAATATATGTCAATGTCCTTCGAAAGTGTCTCTGAGACACCGTATACATGAATTATAATAACAAACATCTTTTTCAAAACAGATCATCCGACCTTACAAATAAAAGATGACACAGGATCTAGGGAGAGAGCCCAGTACCTGCTGTACAAGCAGGAAAACCTGAGTTCAGATGACCAACACCCGGGTAACAAAGGAATGGTCGCAGGCGCCTGCAGGCGCCTGTAAAACCAGCGCTGTCGGGGGCAGAAACAGAAGGGCTGGCTGGTTGCTAGCCTAGTTCCAGGTTCAGTGAGAGGCCCTGTCTCAAAGGAACAATACGGAAGGAAGACACCCACTTTCTTTCTCTGTCCTCCGCATAGACATGTGAGGGTATACTCATCCACACAAAGGGTGAGAATACACCACACATATATGTGTGCATGCGTGTACACGTGCGTGTGCGCGCTCATGCACACGCACACGCGCGTGCGCGCGCGCGCGCGCACACACACACACACACACACACACACACACACGGGGGGGGGAGGGGGGAGGGAGAGAGAGAGAGAGAGAGAGAGAGAGAGAGAGAGAGAGAGAATCCTATGATCCTGCAGAAGGATCATCATCTCAAGGATCTTAAATCCCTCAAATAAGGAGGGTCCCAGCCCTCTGCTGCACTGCAATCCCACAATGCCCTGGGCCACACTGTCTAAGGAGTCCTCTTAATTTCACCCCGGAGCTCATCTGCTTTGAGTGCCGTCCCGATATCTTTGAGAGGTGGCAGCCCTCCCCACCCCCATCTTAGTCAATTAAACAAGCTATTGTTTCTGATTAAGATATCACAACCCGGAGAACAATAGCAATTAGAGATGGAGCAGGGACCCCACGGGTCGTGCAGCCCACTTCCCCGCCAGCGCTCAAGAATGTTTCGCATTGCACTGTAAGTTGTACGTGGTTTTCCTGATTTGGTTTTTTAAAATCCCAGCACCTGTCAGTGCTGATTACACTCTGGCTGGACATCTCCACCATGACTTGATCAACTTAGCACGGATCATTTTCACAGGGCTGACACTGAGCGACTGCTGCTTGGCCATCCCACAACACTGGACAGTTGCTGGGAATGACTCTGGAGTAGCAAAGCAGTGTGGTGGTTTGGTTTCCGGGGGGAACGAGAGGGGCGTGTCTCATGTCGGGAAATGCTTCCGTCAGTTACCGAGTTAGTTTCGAAATGCTGATAACGTAGTAGGTCTTTCATTTTCACTTGGCTAACTTAAAAAGAAAATAGTAGGCATCCTCCTGTGGGTAAGTGTTGTTCCAGGACTCCAGGCAATGGCGTCCAGGTAGAAGATACTCTGATTTAACGACGTCTCTGGGAACCGGTTTCTCCACTGCATGTGATGCTGGAGGGGGTCTTTGTAGGGGAAACAAACGGCCCCTGCGAGTTTACTGTGGGATAAAGCTGATAGTTTACCATGATGCACTGCTGGGTCCTGCTGTTCACTTCAGTCCATTCCCAAAGGTTGGCAGTTACGTTACAAATAAAGAAACAGAGGTCGCCACGGAGTTGCCATGCCAGTGTCACAGCGGTAAATATTCTAAAGTTAACAAATATTTTATGGATCAAATTCGGTCTATTTAATATGTTAAAATAGCATTTGTTAAAGAATCAATATGTTGTTGATTTTATCTAGGAATAGTTAATATTACACGAACATAGTCATTATCTTGTGTGCAATTATTTTACAAGTCATAAATAGTGACTGGAGTTATTAAATAAGATGGTCAGCATGTTAATAAAGTAAGTTTACTTTAAAACCAAACTGCTATAAATATCGAATAACCTGGAACATTTCAGGTTTGTTACTTCCTTATAATGGTGTTGGCTCCATTTTGACCCATTCTTTTTAAAATACTTGGGACCCCCTTGCCCCTCTGTAGGCCGCGGTCCAATTCCACGATGTCGGCCCTGTTACTGTGTTGGAGTAGAGTCTTTCTCATGACCTCATATCTGAGGAAAACAAAAACTTTCATCCATGTTTGGTTTCTTGAAATTATCTCGTGTAATCCTGCCTCAGAGTGATCTAAGAAATAAATGTGTTTTACACAATATTAGTGTCATCTCGTTTTAAAATTAAAACACAATGTGCATCCTGGGACAATATAATCGTGACCTCTACTCTCAGTCTATAGCCTGTAGCCCAGCTCCCACAAGTTGCCAGGAATTCATTTTATTTAATCTGTTTTGAGAGAGGTACTATAATATTTCAAGCAATATAAGTTTTCTCTATAGCAAAGAGAAGTGACGGGACACAATTTGTGCTGGGTCGTGTCTTATTTTTTTTTTTTTAATGACATTAATGGACAAATGTAACATACACCACACATCGTATGGTCGTAAGCCCTCTCTACATATGAATTCATTTGAAACAGCTGACTACCCCGTGAGACGGGCACATACATGATGTTCTTCCCCAAACGAGGAGACAGGAAGTCCAGAAGCTTAAGTAACTTCCTGGGGACATGAAGGAGGCTGAGACTTACACCTCAGACACCTTCTGAAATATTAGAAATAACAAGAATATTGAAGCTTTTGACATGCGTGTAATAGCTCCCCTCTTACTGAATTAGTCTCCTAAACTGGGCATTTGGACCATTTCTCCTCCCTACCCATACTTTAAACACGGCCACAATGGCCATGTGTGACTTCACACACTGCCTTTTCCAACACTTTGAAACAAAACAACTTGGTTCATTTATATTTTCAGAACTTGAAAAAAACATGCTGGTAAGAGTTGCTTGAATGTTCCTTCTCATTTGGGAAACCCATCTTTAAATCCTTGAGTGGGGCCTGGGTCTCCCCAGATTCTCCAGCTGAGAATTGGGAGCTCTGAGCACATTACCCCCCCTCTTGTATAGCGAACAGTTACAACACACTGACAAACTCTTACTCAGTAGGCTCCCGGGTCTGCGAACAGAGGGATGAAGACAGCAAGGCGTGCTATGCTCTTCCGCACCACCGTGCACTAAAGCATGGCGTTCCTTCAGCCAGCAGAGGGGTTAAGCCTTCAGCTTTACTCCTTGAACTTACTCCTGGGTGGTTAAGCTGATGGTTTTTCCCCAAGGAAGGTTCAATTCCTCAATAAGCCTTAATCATGCCCTGTGACATTTTTGGTTGTAGTGACAGAGCGGCTGGCCTGGTGCTGTGGGAGCCAAGAGGTGGGGGTCAACTGCCTCACAATGTACACAGCACCTCTGGCTTTCCAGTAAAGGTTGCCCAGTGCAATTTGCCAGTGGGTTCAGGGCTGAGAAAGGCTCTGACTCAATTATCACGCTCTCTGATACCATTAGTAGCCTGCCCATGGCCAAACACAGTCATGCCTGCCCTTGACTTCACTAAGGTTCCCACGGATGGTCTTTTTTACTGTATTCGGCTGTGATTTGTTGGGTACCCAGCTATGTCCAAGAAAGACTGCTGTGTGGAGGTCAGTACTGCTCCCACAGAGGATGGGGCACGGCGAATCACAATCATCCGTAACTCCAGCTGCAGAGGATCTGGCGTGTTCTTCCTACCTCAGTAGAAGCCACATACACATGACATACGTACATACATACATACATACATACATGCATGCATGCATACAGGCAAAATGCTTATGTGCATAAAATAAAATGTGCAAATCTGAAAGAATAAAGTATCTAGACAACGAGACGATGAAACAAAGGCTGTAAGAAGAATTCAAACCAGTGAAGATTCCAGAGGAGACAGGACTAGGAGCTGGGGATATAGCTCGGCTGGTAGAGGGGTTTCCCCAGAAGCACAGGCACTCTAGCTGAACCCCACGAACATAGTTAAAAGCTAGCTGGGCTGATGAAAACTTTTAACACCAGCTTGAGGGTAGTTAGAGACAGGCAGATCCCTGAGTCTTTCTCCCCAGCCAATCAGTTTAGCCTTAAGAGTGACCCCTATGCTAGATTTTGCTTCAAGTCACAAGGTGGAGAGCTCCTGGGGAATGATGCCCAAGAAGTCAGGTCTCTATAGGTGTACACACACACACACACACACACACACACACACACACACACACACACACACACACGGGACACATGGGAAGTTCTTTGAAGTTCATCCTTTTCTATCCCATCCCCTCTTTGACACTTGTCAGTCACCAGGCACTATGTCGTCTCTTCAGGATAACTTATCTCCAGGCCTCTGCTGCCTTCCGTCTGTAACCCTCCTGATGGCTTCCCTGCTTCTTACCTGTTGGTTCTCCGGCATGGCTGCAGTGCCATTCACTCAGGTCACACCTCAGACCAATGAAATCCGAAACCCTGGAGTGAAGGTTGACTACCAGGGTTTTGTCACAAGCTCTCTAGCTTACAGGGATTCAGATTTTTAAAGAGTAAGTCTAAACATTTCTTCTCTGTGATAGTTTGTATATGATCCACTCAGGGAGTGGCACTATGAGGTGTGGCCTTGTTGGAGTGGGTGTGGCCTTGTTGGGGTGGGTGTGGCCTTGTTGAGTGGATGTGGCCTTGTTGGAGTGGGTGTGGCCTTGTTGGGGTGGGTGTGGACTTTAAGACTCTCATCCTAGCTGCTTGGAAGTCAGCCTTCCACTAGCAGCCTTCAGATGAAGATGTAGAACTCTCAGCTCCTCCTGCACCATGCCTGCCTGGATGCTGCCATGCTCCTGCCTTGATGATAATGAACTGAACCTCTGAAGCCAGCCCCAATTAAATGTTGTCCTTTAAGAGTTGACTTGGCCATGGTGTTTGTTCACAGCAGTAAAACACTAGCTAAGACATTCCCCATGTTATAATCTGCCATTCTTCAAAGCCTACAGCCTTTGGTAAACACTGGGGACCTGGAGGAAGTGTTGCATTTTAAACTTAGAACTGTATGACTTCTCTCTCGCAGTTTTCCTTAACTTCCCTAACTGGCATCATTAGTTAGAAAGATCCTTGGTCTCGGCCGCTCGGACCCTCTTGCTTCCTGTTGACTGGCCCGCGCTTGACCATCGCTCCTCCCCTGTGCTCTGGAATTCATTTCCATCCACCTTTAATCATCTCAGACTTTACAGTTCATGGTCCAGTTCACATCTTCCTTCCCAGCGCTCACACAAATCCAGCCCGCCTTGCTCAACTTCTCATAGTGAGTGTATCGCCCCAGATCCCAGTGTGGAGAGAATCGTGTTGCATCAAAGACCTGATTTTCCTACAAATATATATATATATATATATATTTTTTTTCTTTCCACTGGTGGCTGAAATTTTTTGATTTTTATCCTTCTGATTAGTTCCAGGCTAAGTCTCAGTAATATTTGCATTAGCGTCCGTCCTTCCCCAGCTCGATTACCCCCCAGGGGAATAGAATAGGGATTGATGAGAAGGTCAGGCAATAGCAAGAGAGAAATTTCTAGAGTTCATGCCATCCATGGGTCCTACCCACCAACCTTCACTGTAGGGAGGTGGTTCCCTCCAGGGCTTGAAGGTCATGGCTTTCAATCTCCTTCCATGTGTGGCCTCACTATATATATTCTACACATTTCTGCTTATATTCATGTGCTTTGGGAACTCGAGGGCACTTTGTCACATTGAGACAATGAGAAGTCTGTGTCACTGCCTGTCCTTTAGGGGCTCTTTATGTAGGGACGTCCCCCAGGACTTACCAGGACTACTCAGGAGCTCTTTTGCGGGTGCCATCTTGCTGCACTGTCGCACTGGGTCTGAGAAGAGGTAGGAAGGGAGTTATCTGTCCTCTTGGCAGGGACTTCTCTGAGCTTATTCGGTGACATCTCTCCCACCCAGCTTCTCTCGCCCAAGGGGGATCCACTCAAGGGACGAAGGGTAAAGCCGATTCTTGGACAGTTGCCCAATGCTTTGGCTTTGTTCAAAACTTTCCCCACCATTTGCATGACTTAAAAATCTCCTTTCATGGATGAGGTTAAGAGTGCACAATTACCCCTCCCTTATTTATTTATTTTTATTTATTTATTTATTTATTATTTTAGGTTAATTTATAAACCACAGTAGCCCTCCAAGCTTTAGCGTTCATTGCTAGCATCCTAATACCTGCCAGATTTCAGGAATTCAAACCATTTTCCCTTTCAGCAAATTGTCTGTTTTATGTCTCCCATAAATCACATTTTCTTTTTTGGTTTTTGTTTTGTTGGCGTTGGCGTGTATCTGCCTTCCCCTGGAGGATGTTCTCGGATGTTACAGACGCATGGTAAAAGGCGGCAGCCCCAGCTATGTTACAGCATGGCAGCCCCCTCGACGCATGATAGCATTCATCATTCCGAGTCGTCACTGTCACCTTACCTGTGAAGCCGGGAGCCTTTCTGTCATCGTCTCGGGAGAGATCCTTCTGGCGACACTCGCAAGTGCTCAATTTATCAATAAACAAATACTTATTGAGTGCCACCGTGTGTAAGACACTGGGCTGGTTAGTGGGGGTTGCGGCGTTGATCAATCTAGAGCCAAGACTTTGATGGAGCTTGTGTCGAGCCAGAGAGAGGGCGGGTACCAGCCCACAGCGCGATGAAGTTAGCGGTTACCACCTCTGCTGTTTGCCCTTTGTGATTTTACGTTCGGCGGTGTGTGACCTAGCTCTCTGGTTCATCTTCTGAAGAAGGAGCCCCTTGGACATAAGTAAGTGAGCGTTAAGCAGGAAATGATATTTGAGCGGAGCGAGGAAGAGGCTCGCTCTGTTATGGAATAGTAGGAAACTCGGGAGGAGGTAGAGCCCGGACTACAGCTTATCCAGAATGCAAATTGAAGGTCCACTTGGCTTGAGGACAGAGGAAGAGCGAGCTGGGGAAAGAAACGTCTGAGTGGCAGAGCGGGTGAGTGGACAGGAAGCAGACCAGGCGTGTTCACGTTTATTAAATAAATGCATGAATAAATGGGCTCACAAGAGCAGGGACTTTGACTTCTGCTCTGAGTTAAGTCCCACAGTTGCCCAGAACCTGCGGCTGTGTGGTACTGACGAACTCAATTCAGCACGCTGCAATCAAACCAGAGACAAGGCTGGAGGAGGAAGGGGAAAGAATCCAGCCTCTCTGTTGGCAAACCCAGATGACTGTGTCTCCCCTCCAGTTGAACCCTCCCAGCTCTCCTTCCCTTTACCCATTCTTTACCCGTCAGTGCCTTCCACAAGAGCCTATGCTTGCTGGGGTTGGGGGCCAGCATTCTCAGAGCCTGTGTCTAATACGAAAGCACAGCAAGAGATCTGCTACAGGACAGGGCCGACTGGAAGAGGACTCTGACAAACCCTCGGCCTCATCTTATCAGGGGCATTTCTTCAGAAGGACGGTCCCCGGTGTGGCTTCCCCTTCCTGATGCTGAATCCAGAAAGCACAGGTGACTTAACTCGGGGCTCACAGGTACCAAGCAGGAGGGTCAACCCTGGGCCTCTGCTCTGAGTCGGTAAGCCCAGAGGACCGAGGAGAGTCCTGGACCGTACGAAGTGGGTTTGGCTGGTGGCAGCCGTCCAGTTGGAAAGAGGATGCTGCCCTCCCCCTGCTCTTCCATGGCTCTAATAAAAGTCAGATGGGGGAACTGATCAGATTGCTCTCTTGGCCCAGAACCCCCTTCAAATCAAACAGAGGTCTGTTTTGGCTCTCCAAGTTAAGCAGACCCAGAGACCTGACATTTTCTGTGTATTTGAAATGATAAACTTAATCACGAGCAAAATGTTAAGAGATGACAGAACTGGCCACAGTAAGGTCACCCCGTATCCCTGCCAAACGCAGTGCAGCCTCTCGCCCCCGCCAGGTTGCCGAGCCCTGCCACAGGGGGCCCGGAGGCGCTGGCAAAGGGGGTTCAGAGTCTGTCTATGTGATAATTAGTCCACGGTGCTTGGCAGAGACTGCCAAATCTGCCATATGGTAGTTTTATGACCTGGACTGCTGTTATCTCTAGAGAAAGCTAACGTCGTAATCTCATTTCCTCGTTATCTGCGATGAGAACTTGAACCTTCCACGGGGCAAACAGGCAAGAGTGCGAGGAGGAAGCCGAAGAGTCCAGAGCCCGAAGTCAGCACTTCTAAACTGCAGGCCCAGAATGCCTTACCACTAACAGTGGCTGCCCTCGAAGGTGCCCTAGAGGTTTCCCTGAAGCCCGATGTGCCCGTGTATGGACTCTCCGAGAACAGAACCCCTGAAATGGGAAGGCAAGCAGGGGTGACCTCAGGAAGGGCCACAGCCAGGATCTTATTAGTCTTAGGGTTCTATGCCTTTTTATTTATTTTTAATAATTCATTGTGTTGCTTTTGTTTGTGTGTAGTTACGCATGTCTCTGTGTGTATATGCACATAACACGCACGGGATGCCTGTGGTGGCCAGGGGCATCAGAGGCCCTGTTGTTTGAGTCACAGGTTTGTGGGCCACCTGGTGTGAGACCTGGGGGTGACATCTCAGTCCTCTAGAAGAATAGAATATGCTCTTTACAGCTTGGCCATGCCTCCAGGCCCTTGTCCAGGGTCTTCTGTCTACAGAGTCCCCTGTAGGTTCCAGAGGTATCATAGACAAGGAGTAGGAAAGCGTCAACACAATCCAAACCACTCTCACTAAGAATGAGCCCTACCGTGGAGAAGAAAGGTTGTGTGTGGCCTCTAAGGCCATGTACTGTGTCCCTGCCTGAACATTTTATCTCCCGCCTAATGTGGGGTGCTGCCGTGCGGGAACGGATGTAGGCTCTCAGGTATGAGATGAAGCCTTCCATCTCAGACACTCTTGAAGTTAATTTCTCTTGTGAGACTGGGGGTGGAGATCGCCCACTGCCCCGTTCTTCATATTTACCCTTCCCTTTCTTCGTTTTTTGCAGGATAACTCTGGGGCCAGCTAAAGGCGACACTTGACAGCCATGTGTGGATAAGATGTCCGCGATTGCTGGAGTGTCCAGAAAGAGAAATGCAACAAAGGGCTGGCTTTTCTTTGTGCCTGCTTCCATTCCTTGTTTATTTTTCTGGGGTGCTGATTCAATGGTCGGTGTTCTAGGAGCCATTGTAGGCCTCCAGAAAGAACTTGGATCTGGAAGCCTCGGGCTACGTGTGTAAGAACAGAAGTAAGCGAGCTGGGGTTCCTGGACAGAGGCTGAGCCGTCTCTTCCATTGACCCCCCCAAATGTCTACTGGCAGGCTCTGGGGAACTCCTCTCCCATATCATTGTTTGAGTTCTTACTTAACATATATCTGTATCTTATTTGTAGGTGATTCAAGTTCTTATGTCAAATGATAGAAAGAAGCTATTTCAATTTAAGATTATCTTCTCCATCTTGATATCTTCTTGAGTTCCAAAAGGCTTCCCAGAAACCAGATGTCGGGCCTTTGTTGTAGTGTTCTGTTTAGTGCAACAGAGCATCCCATGTCTCCACGGAGTTCCTGCATCCCTGTCTCTTTCTCATTCTGTGTATGTAGAAAGGTTATCTGTTAATATATCTACCTACATGGATCTACATTTGTGTGCACACATACTTAACATTCTACATTATCAGCACACGACCCACGTGTATCCCTTGGATTTTGAGTTCTTATTTCCCATAATCTTTAAGAAAGAATAAATGTATGCTTAAACGGAGGTCAAAGTGTCACGCAACGCACAGGGCATATTTTAAAGGCATGACGTCACCAGCTTTGGTTCACACGCACACCTGCCGTGACCCAAGTTCAGGCAAGTAGAAGGCCATCAGCTGCTGGGTGACGGACTAAGAGCGTTGTCCAGGAAGCCTCACAAACACGTGCACGCTGGCCGGTTTGCGAGGACAGAGCCCTGTCCTGGTGCCAAGAGATGGGCTTGGCACAGGAACAAGGTCGGAGTGTCCAAATTCTCAGGAGTTCCCAGGCAGAGCCACAGCCTTCCCCCCCATCCATCTTGAGCATGGTCACTCTTATCAGTTGATCGAGTCAGGCTGTTTTCTACAGAGTTAGCCTGATTGTGTGAACCAGATCACGTGACCTTCCATAAATCACCCTCCTCATCCCTTGCTATTTTGAAAGCCGATGAAACGGCTGGTTCTTGGCTCCTTGCTTTGTATGCAAATGATGAATTATAGATAGAAGGAAGGGGAAGGTTGTCTCTGGCTTGCTGGCTTGCAGCGGAGTGGATGAGAGGAAGCTCGCTGCTGCTCCTGAGTATTTATTGTGACATTGCCGAGAAAAATTTAAACCCCGAAGACTCCGGTTCTCTTGGGACATTGTTAGCCTTCTGCAGGAATTATTAAAACGTACAGAACTGTGGAAGCCGTGCTTTATAATAATTAATCAGGGTCTGTTGATTAATAAAGCTCATATTTTAGTCTCGATGATTCAGGGGATCATCCGAAGGACGGTTTTCTTGTCACTTTGATTAAGAAACCCGACTTCGTGGTAGAGAGGAGAGGAGAGACAGTTGTGCTTCCTCCGTCCCCCCCATAAAATAAATATTGAATGAGAATATTAACTCCTTAACCTTGGCAACAATTTGTAATTTTCATAAGGGGGAAAAAACTCGCGTATTCAGCAAATAAATCGCTGTGGGGATTTCTGGAAAACAAATTGGAGAGAATGAAGAATGCTAACATATGAATTCTGTCACTTTTATGGGCCAGAGTGATTAATTTGTTTGTTTGGGTCCCTCAATTAAGGCCACAAATAGAGTGAAGTGTCGGGAGCAAGTTAGCAGTGTCATCTGGCTCGGAAAAGTCAAGTGCCGGGGAGAAGGAGAGGCCGTGTGGGGGACGTGAGTGGCTGTCCCCAACCTTGAGTCTTAATATCACGTCAGGCCCATCCTACCTGGGGTGAGCTTCTGACTTCCCTCTATGAGTAGTGCTAAACTTGTTTTAACTAACAGCCCCTTTCACTACCTAGCTACACCGAAGAAGCCTGAGTTCAAGTCAGCAGGGCCAGCCAGAGATGTTCCTGGGCTGTCTAATTATTTAGAACTCAATTTGATGAGAGGTAGAGAGACAAGAAATAACCCATGAATGATTTACCTTCCTAGTGAGAATGGTTTCCTTTGTCTGTGAAAATACTACTACTACTACTACTACTACTACTACTACTACTAATAATAATAATAATAAAAGAAAGGAAAAAGAAGCCAAAATATTAGAGGTCAGCACCAAAACTCTTGTGTTTTTAATTTTACAGTCACCTGAGGCCCTGAGATGTATCTATCTCTGTCTCCCTTTGACCTTCTACACGGCTACCTGGAGGATAGCAGTTGTGGAAATATTTGCTGCTGTGTATATTAAGCTTACTGTTTTCTGGGCCAGCTCAGTTTAACACTTACTGCCCGGGGACCCTGAGTGATGCATGTTTGGTTTCTAGGTTTTATTTGTTCTTCTTGCAGGCCCTGGGCCTTCTCTCTGTGAGGGTCACAGATTTCATGTATGTTTTCAATTTTACTCCAACACTGACTTTGTGAAGGCAATGTGTGCATTGGTGTGTTAGTGGCATGCTAAGGTGAGAGAGAAAGCATGTATTAGTATGATAATAGCATGCTAAGGAGAGAGGGAGAACATGTATTAGCATGTTAGTGGCATGCTAAGGAGAGAGAGAGAGAGAGAGAGAGAGAGAGAGAGAGAGAGAGAGAGAGAGAATATATTAGTACGTTAGTGGCATGCTAAGGAGAGAGAGCATATATTAGTATGTTAGTGGCATGTTAAGGAGAGAGACAGCATGTATTAGTATGTTAGTGGCAGGCTAAGGAGAAAGGTAACTGAAACAAGTGTTTTGTATTTCTCTCGGAAATGAAGAACAGAGGAAATGACCTTTCAAGTGGGTGCAAAGATCTAGAAGTTTCTGCAGTTCCTTGATGTCATAGCTACCTGACGTTGCCGCTTTCCAACATGAAGATGGCCTTAACCAACTTCCTTTGTATCTTCAAATCTGACTTCCGATTTGAAAAGGCTTCCGTTAATATCTGCTTCTTAGGCTCCATGCTATGAGGAAAGGAATTGCATATTATGTGTTGCTCCTAGGGCTTGGCATGAATTTGAATATTCAATAATGCTGGAAAATGTTAATGGTGGTGGTAAAGGGGCCATGGTGATATGGAAGGAAAGAAGACAGAAAAAGACAGAAAGACGAGTGGCCAACGAGGGAGTTAGCATCCAGGGCAACAGGAGGAGTTTCAAGAATAGAGTCAGGAAACTGGCTTTGAGTCACAGAAGAAGAAGAAGAAGAAGAAGAAGAAGAAGAAGAAGAAGAAGAAGAAGAAGAAGAAGAAGAAGAAGAAGAAGAAGAAGAAGAAGAAGAAGAAGAAGAACAACAACAACAACAACAACAACAACAACAACAACAACAACAACAAGAACAAGAAGAACAAGAAGAAGAAAAGAAGAAGAAGAAGAAGAAGAAGAAGAAGAAGAAGAGAGAGAGAGAGAGAGAGAGAGAGAGTGTGTGTGTGTGTGTGTGTGTGTGTGTGTAAACATGTCTTTGTAGGTGGACCATGATAGAGCCAGAGGAGGCCCAGACCTGTACCTCAGGCTTTTTCTTTTCAGTTACACCTCATTCAGGTGAACATGGTCTTGGTCAGTGCTGGGAGAGAGCACTGTTGAGGAGCACGTGAAGAGCAAGGAGCTGAGGTAGTCAAGGCGGCTGTCAGAAGTATCAAACAGCAGACAGGGGAGGACCTCTGATGTCATCCTCATACCAGGGGATGCATACAGTTGAGATGAGCTGGATCCATCTGGCTTTCTGGGAAGGGTCTTGGAGACCAACCATTGGGGAAACCGATTCCGTGATGATATCAAAGGCTTGATTTTGGCTAAAGGAGAAGAAACAAAGGGGTAAAGAGACAAGAATTTGATGTTCAAAGAGAGCCATCTCATGGGCATACACTTGGTGCTCAACCAGTGGCTCGCCAGTGAACTAGATCGCTGTCGCCAATCAATTCCTGCATTGCTGAGACTATAGGCACCTACTGTCATGCCTGGCTTTCACTTCGGTCCTGAGGATCTGAATCGGGTCTTCATTCTTGCATACGAAGCGCTTTACCCACCAAGTCATCTCCCCAGCCCCAGAAAGGTTATTTTTGAAGGTCAACAATCATAATTTTTTGTAGAAAGTCATGAATACGTGACAGAATTCTACATTGAAATAAGCATGGTTCATTTTTATTTAGTTTGCAGGGCTAGGAGTCAAACCTAAGATCTTACGCAGAAGAGGCAAGGCTCTGCCACTGAGGGATATGCCCTAGTTCCATGGCTGGCTGTTTGGCCTATGGGAAGAGACATCCCTCTTCAGAGAAGGGATCTGGGTGTCTGCATGTGAAGTCAGCTGAAGACAAATTCCCTTTTGGACACAGAGAGAAAGCTTTGCTCTGGAGGGAGCAACACCCAAGGCAGAGGTCCCCCACCACTTTGAAAGTGTTCTTGGCTGTCTACCAGGCACCTCCAACGCCCTCTTCCATCCCTGGTCCTCTTCTTTAGAGGCAGTTGACTTAAGCTCCTGTAGAAATGGCTTCTTTCCTTTTTTCGGTTCATAGAGTTGTTTTGACGACCCGGCAAGATGGCTAATGTAAACCTCTTTAAACAGCGTCGAGCTCGGGATTGCATTAGAAATGCTAATTTTCAGAGTTCTCGTTTTCTCTCTTAACAACGTAGTTCAAGTGACGTTGAAAATAATGAATTTACCATTGTTAAATCACCCTTTAATTGTTGTAGAATTTAGAGCATTGTCATTTTCGATCAATATATAAAGCTTTGGTTAATATCCTTGTATGTGTGTGTGTGCTGCTCTGGATAAATTACCAGCAGTGAGTGATTTATTATTTTTGTTGTATATTCAGAGGATGTGAGTGATTTTAAGCCTCTTTATCTCGAACTTGCTTTCAGATAAAGAGTGAACCACTTTATGCTTTCAATTGTCACGTAAGATAACAGCTTTCAGTAGTGTGTACTATGCCCTAGTCGTTTTAATTTTTTTTCTATACAAAGCCATTTTATTTTTTTTTAAATTCATATTTATTTATTCACATCCCAAACACTACCCACTCCTGGTAACCCCCTTCACAATGGTCTTCCCCAACTCCCCACTGCCCTTTTCCTCTGAGAGGGTTCCCCCCTAAGTATGCCCCGACCCTGGTGCATCAAGTCTCTGCCAGGGTAGGCACATTCTCTCCCACTGAGGCCAGACAAGGCAGCCATGTTGGGAGGGGCACAGTTAGGGTACAGCTTTAGGGAGAGCCTCTGCTCCAGTTGTTGGGGGGCCCACATGGATACTGAGCTGCACATCTGGTACATATGATCTGGGGGCCTCATTCCAGCCTGTGTGTGTTCTTTGGTTGGTGGCTCAGTCTCTGAGAGCTCCCAGAGGTCCAGGTTAGTTGACTCTGTTGGTCCTCCTGTGGGGTTCTCATCCCCTTCAGGGCCCCAACTCTTTTATAAGAGTCCCAACCTCCATCCAGTGTTTAACTGTGGGCATCTGCATCTGTTTCAGTCAGTTACTGGGTAAGGTCTCTCAGAGGACAGTGATCCTAGGCTCTGTGAGCACGACAGAGCATTGTTAGCAGTGTCAGTGCTTGCTCATGGGATGGGTCTCAAGTTGGGCCAGTTATTGGTTGGCCACTCCTTCAGTCTCTGCTCCATCATTGTCCCTGCATCTCTTTTAGATGGGACACATTTTGGGTGGAAAGTTTTGTGGCTGGGTTGGTGTCCTTACGCCTCACTGGGGATCCTGTCTGGATACAGGGGGTGGCCTCTTTAAGTTCCATTTCTCTGTTGTTAGGCATCTCAGCTAAGGTCATCCACACTGACTCCTGGGAGCCTCCCCCATCTCAGGTCTCTGGAATCTTCCTACAGATTCTCCCCATCCCTGCCCCCAGCAGCCGCAGATTTCCATTCACTCTCCTGTCCTTCCGAGCCTCTCTCTTACCTCTCTGAACCAAGTCGTGCTATATTGAAGTGATTCCCTTATTTTGTGGGTAGAGGATGTTCCATGCTATCTTTGAAGCTAAGCCATCTCTGGCCTGCCTCGGTATGAGCCCAGGCATGGCTGGAGTCTGAGTGGAAAGCAGACCTCAAAGTTGTCTCCCTGGCAGCTCTGAGGTCTGCAGTGGAGACCCAGTTTCTGAAGCTGTCCCAGCATGGGGCTAACACCTGCAGTGTAGGGAGTTCCCTGAGCCTTGCTATTCACCCAGCCCTGGGCCACTTCTGCATGTCACCTGAAGCACCTGCTCACACTGGACTTGCCTGCATCTTCCCACGGAGGCTGTGCATGACCCAATAACATGATAATAAATTACCTTCTTGCTACAATCAACCCAATTATGTCACCATGGTTTGCAGAGAGACCGCTAACGTTTCTATACAGTGTCTCCCCACCCCTTTCTGTCTACTTTCTGAGTAGAGACCTGACGCTTCTTTGTTTAAATGTTGTTACTGACTCTCAGAGTTGTTTTATACACATCCTGATCGACTGGATCTTACACGATCCTTCCCTCTTCAGGGAAGTTACTCTTCTCTCCCTACAGGAGATGAAGTCAGAGATTCCCAGCTATAGTTATAGCTCTTGGGCTAATGTGTGATCTCCCTCCTCTTCCTCCTCCTCTTCCTCTTCCTCCTCCTCCTCCTCTCCCTCCTCCTCTTCCTCCTCCTCTTCCTCCACCTCCTTCTCTTCCTCCTCCTCCTCCTCCTTCTTTTCTTGTCTACTCTCCTGCCCTTTCTGCCTGTATCACAGGTGACATTTTATGTGTAAGTTGCATATGCTGTACAATTTCCCAAAGACTTCCCGTGCATGGTTGACCTTAAACTACAAAAATCCGAGAGACAGCCCAGCAATGAATGGGGAACGCAATCTAGAGTAAGGTAGGCCCTCCCCAGAGGATGCCTCTCTAGCAAGATTTGGTGACGGGATAGTGAGCCAGGAATCCTAATCCAGAGACATAGCTTATTTCTGTATTGATTCGGTGTTTCTGGATACTATAAAGCCCTAAGAAAATCCATCACATAGACCCATAGACAAAATTGTAAACTAATTCCTACCAACACCTGTCTGTTGCAGGGCATGGTTGTTCTAAGGGGTCTATGAGCTCAGCATATCACATTCCGTACGTAGTTCAGTCAAGTTCAAAGTTTTCTGGCGATCTCCTCTATAGCTTATTAAAATGAGACAGTGGGGAAAAGCTGGGGGGAGGTCATTCATGTGTGGTGGGTTTCATTGACTAATGCCAGGGCCAGCATTGGTTCCTGCTCTGCTCCTGTTTCTCAAAGTGCTAATGGCGAGAGTCGGTCCCCACAACCCTATTACTGGTGGCAGTGGGATATAATCAAGTAGAACCTGCAGGATAAGTCAAAAGATTAAATTAAGTTGGGATTTGAATCCCCACTAAACAAGAATCAAACAAAGATTAGATTTCTGAACCCCCGGTCTCAGAATGGCTTTCAAGGGCTTCTCTCAAACAACAACAAAAATATATCATTATTCATTTCGACCATGACCATAGGCGTGTTAAAGGAAACGCAGACAGAGAGAGATGAGGGAGGCCGAGGACCGGCCCGCCATGGAGCTCAGTCCTGCATCCCTGGAGCGATCTGGATTCCCCGAGCTTGTTTGTTTCTTGACCCACCTCAGGGGAAGTCCGGCATCGAAATCACACCCAGAAACATAGACAGAGGGGGGGGGCAGAGAGAGAGAGAGAGAGAGAGAGAGAGAGAGAGAGAGAGAGAGAGAGAGAGGGGGGAGACCACCACCCTTGATTTGTAGGGAGGATGCTTTTACTCTTTCTTGGGTTTTTCCTTCATCTATTTTTTATTTTTTGTTTTTATTGGCGATCTACTGTCCTTAACTATAATTTGTATCATTGTCAAATTAAACACGATTGACTGTTTTTCCATTGTGACAGCAGGTCTTCATTTGCTGACTTTCTGAGTTTGATTCTCGGAACACAAAGATTACCTCGTTCATTCTTTTAAAACATGTATAACTAATTCTTTCACAACCTTTCCTTCCCTCTCCTCCCAGCTCCACTTGTATCCCACCCCTCCCCTCCCCACCGCACCCCACCCCACCCTGAGCTCTCTCTATTTAGTTGTCATTGTTGCATATCTACAGAGAGAAACGTACGGATGCAACCTTCTGGTTCACGCAGTGCTGCTTGTGTCTACGATTTCAGAGCTGACCAGTTGGGATTGGATGATCAGTTGGGGGAGGTCATTCCTGGGGGTGACCAATCTTCCTCTCTCAGCAATCATTACTCGTTGGTAGCCCTTTATCTAGGAATGGCGCCTTCTGAGGTGTTCCCCCATCCATGTTGCCATCGTAACCAGTGTTGTGATTGTTAGGGTCTTCGTCAGGTGACCATACTCTTGAAGTTGAAATTTCGTGGGGGGTACTTCCTTCCCTGTCATATCTGTAAGACACATCTCGCAGCAGACTTCGTGGTCTTCTGGTTCTTACAATCTCTCTACGGCCTCTTCTGAGGTGTTCCCTCAGCCTTAGGGATGCTCAGATTGTGTTGTAAGTGTGCCAGTTGGGGCTGGGCTCCCACACTCAGTTCTTCTCTGCGTATTGGCCAGTTGTGGATTTCGGCAATGGTCCCTGTCTGCTGCAAAGAGAAGCGCCTTGGATGTCCATTGGCTGAAAGCTTTCGGCGTAATCTTCAGCGGCATTCTAAATACTTGTTCCTTACACCCAAAGACTGGTTCTTGATAATAAGCCACCATCGAGGTGATTTCCACAAGTATCACACTTTGTAAAGAAAACAGTCAAAATCAACATTAAAATGCGTAAAGGGGTTGTTTGGGATGCCTTATTCACAAGAAAAATGGAACAATTAAAATTTTTAATCATCAGGCAACTGAATATTGATGGTGGTTCTTCCGACTGGAGGTGTTTGTTTAGGCTCCTCCATTTCTCCTGTGGTACCTCGAAGAGTCACATGCTTCGTGGGCCTATATTCATGCCACATCAATGTCTCCACTTTGGGGACTTCATTCTTATTACAGTCCTCTGCATGGGATTAATTATTTCACAAGAACAGGGAAATAGCCAATGGACACATTTCTGTGTATCAAGCTTCAGCAGCGTATAGACTCTGCCAACATCCAAAGTCCGTCCATTTTAGAGTGTGTCAGCCAGTGGTAGCTGTATTGAAAGGACACCTGAAAGGTGCTGCTCACACCCAGATAACAGCTCATGAGGCAGATTCCCCTCTCAGATGAGGGGACAGAGATGTTATAGAGGAGTGGGAGGAGAGAGCCATGTGATCACACTCCCCCAGCTTGATCCCATGCTCCTATTGGCTACCTAGTTCTAAAACCCACTTTATACTAGACCCTCCTGTTCTCTGCCCTTACGTCCTGTTGACAAGTAAGGAAGAAGTCTCCCTTTGGTAGAAGTTTGCATCCATTTTACTTGTGGGGAGTGTTATGTGTTTTTGTCTGTTCAGTGTCATGGCTACTTACGCTCTGCCTTGCGGTGTCCATTCCTGTGTGTGAGTATACGTGCCTTCCGTACTGTACCGTGGGCATGGCGGTCAGGAGACGATCTGGGTTGTCAGTTTGTCCGTATCTCTCGTCTCGTTTCAGCCAGGGTCTCTTTGCTGTCCGCTACTGCAGATGGAGGTGTTGGTCCCATATTTGGTTCTTGACTGTGTCAGTAAAGGAGGAGGAAGCCCATTTCTGGGGGAAAGGGAAAGGGTGGAACTTCCTAGCCCCAGGAGGAGGAGGAGGAGGAAGAGGAAGGGCAGACGCAGGGAGAGAGGAGGGCTCTTCAGACCAGGCTTTGGAACCAGTAGGACGTAACAGCCATGTAAGGTGTTAGGGCTATCAGAAATGGCGGCCTCCGCCACCAGAGGATGGCTGGAATAGGCTAGCCGATGAGGTTAGGGCAGGAAATCCTTCGCCCAGCACTTGTGTCATCTGGCAAGTTTTAAAATAATACATCGGTCTAAAGTCTTTCTTCCATGGAGCTAAGGTGGGTAAGGGAAAGAGAGGAGGAGATGAGGCGGTTGTTAATGGCTTGGCAAAGCTAGCAAGTGGGAAGGGGCAATTTGGGAGCAAGGCCAGCGACCAATCTCGGAGCTAAACCGGGAGAGATCGGCATGCGCGCTGGTTGGGAGCCTGGGCTGGTGGCAGTGTGATCTCGGAGCTAAGCTGGGCCACGGACCTTGGCAAGGAGGTAGCGTGTTTTTAAATTAACATACAACATGCTACCGTATATGCCAGACTAGCTGGTCTGAAAACTCCTGGGAATGCTCCTGTCTCAACCTCCGTCTCTCTATAAGAGTGCTGAGGTTACAGGTGAACACCACCAGTGACTTTTAATTGGATGATGCTGTGAAGGGGTTGGAGGCGAAGTCCTCATGCTTGCACAGAGAGCTTTACCCACTGAGACATCCGCCCAGTCCTCCGCTTTTCGCTTGTGGCTTCTCCGTCAGTTCTCATCAGTTTCAGAGTTAGCAAGTGTCAGTCAAGTTTCTACCCCGCCCCTTGGCCTGACAGAGGGATGAGAGCCCAGCTAGAACAAAGGATTTCACTTCACAGCAGGAGCTGGCTTGTCTCTGTGGTCCTGCTTCCTGTGCCTTTCGCATCTGGTCCTACAGTTTCCCCTTTACTGGATGCTCTGGTATATATTCTTCCTGTGGGCTCCCTCTCTCCTGCACTCTCTTCATACTTCACAGGGGCACAACGATGACCTCTGTCGCTACCGTCTGAGGACTTCACGGGCTCACCTGCTGAGACAGACATGTGTTGAAGAACAGAGATCCTTTCCGCTTGGGAATGCTTTCCCTTGTGCTTCCCAAATTAAAATTATCAGTGAAGGCCGACTTCTGGGTGCTTTTCGTATGCAGTCACCGTGCAAAGTGCCACGTGTGCATTCTTTGGCGATGAGGGAACCCATGCGGGGGACTGAGCAGTCTATAAATCGGAGATAGATGGTGTCCACGGAACTCCAAACACACACAGCCAGGTCCCAGGTGTCTCATCCCCTGAAGAGGTTTAGTTCACTGCCGTTCCCAACTGAAAACAAAACCTGATCACAGGAGCAGCCATGGGGCACTTGCAACTGGCCAAGCATTCTGCTCTAGAAGTGTTCTTTGAAGCCCTAAGCCCATCCATAGGTACGGATTACATCATCCGCCCAGGAACGCACCTTCCCACTCTCCCTGTCCTCTTAGCTCCTGTCACCACTTGGGCCTCCGCTGGGAGAGTCTGTTCAGAGAATGCACTCTGACAAGCTCATCCGATGTCTTCCCTGATTCCAGCCACCGATTATCCCTTAATTTTCCTCCGGGCTCTCCTAAGTGCCAGAAATTATATTCCTGTGGTTTCTTACGCATTATGTCACTCTGTTAGAATGCAAATCCCCATGACCCTCTTGCTCACCTCAGTCTTTCCGCACATGTAACTGTTTCTGACACAGAGCAGGCACTCACGTTTGCTTAACACATAAACAGAGGAATGCATTTTTACTAGCTTATAGCGCGTGCACCCGCGGCCCCTGATTGTCGCCTGTGTGACGGTTGTTCGGCGGCTTTTGTGAGGATAGTTCCGTTACCTCACCTGGAAAACGGGGACAGATACATCCCTTCCACCAAGGTGACTTTTAGACTTCCAGGAAGCAGTAGGCAAGGAGCATTTAAGGTGTCTCTAATTGGAGTCAGGGTTCTGCTGGAGGGGAGGGGAGAAGGGAATCCCCCCCTTTCTGTTTTGCCTTCACTCATCAACTATTTAAACAACCTCCCCTTCACTCCGCTCTCTGCACAGAAACACAAAATTGTACAGTCACGGATCGCAAAAGGAGGATTTAAAAAAAAATACTAGAAATTTAATAGATTTGGAAAGTGGGAAGAATATATATAAAATTAGATCTTCAACATCCTGTATTGATGTAAATTTACAATGTTAGGATTCTTTGGCTCTAAGTTGAATTCCATATCAAACAAACTAAAGAACAAAAATATACTCACTTCCCTAAAACAGCCAGGACAGTCTGGCAGGGCCGATCCATCAGCTCAGAGGCGTTGGCAGCCTGTGCCTCTCTCTATCTCTCTCGGCTCAGCTTCCCTGAGTCGGCGTCACCGACTTCACAAGGAGGCCAGCGCTTCTCGTCACAAGCTTCCTCTCTGACATCAGAGGCTCCACCTTTCCACTAAAAGTGTCCGTAGACTGAGAGACTGAGAGCACGGGTTTCTCCTTGTCCCCAGCAAGAGTTTCCAAACTGTGGCTGGCTGGCCGGGCTTTGGTGCATGACCCTTGGTAACTGAAGCAAACACAGAGAAAGGTGCTTCTGACTGGCCAGGCCTGGAGGACATGTTGGAGCCTTAAGTCAACAGTAGATTCCACCGTTTGGCCTGAGCCTGGAGGAGGAATGGCTTCTGTAAGAACCAAGGGCCATTATAACCAAAAGGGAAAGGGGTCAGCAGGAGACATTTGACTATTCCCTTGGCTTAATGGAGAGGCGGGGACACAGTTCAGTTGTCCAAATCCTTGACTCACAAGCTTGGGACCTGGGTTCGTATCCTCAGCAGCAGTGTGAGACGGAAGGGACAGCAGGTGCCTGCAGTCCTGACTGACACCAGGGAGGCAGAGACAGGAGCCTGTCTGGAGCCTGGTGGCTGGCCAGTCTAGGTGAATCAGGAGCACCGAGTTCAGTGAGAGACATCGTAGTCTACCGTGGACTTGAAGAAGACCCGGGACGGCAACCTCTGAGCTGTACTTGCAAACGTGCACATGTGTTGAGGTAAGATTAAAAATGGGCACAACCGGTTCCCATGCATCACCACTCCACGCTGGGCCCCTGGTACTCTCAGACCCGGGCAGTCACTCCCTGGCATTAGTTCTGGCACCATAGGACCATATAGAACTAACCTTAATTTATCTCAGTGGCAGCTGGCTTCAGTGAGGGACCACCCCATGTTAGCCTCGCCGTCTTCTGGTCCCAGTGGCCTTTACACTCCCACCGCTAGTCACCCTGGCCAGCCCTGGCCAGCTGGGAACTCTAGTCCCAGTCACCCGGTAACATCAAGAATCAATAAACTGTAACCCAACAACCAGATTTATATGTTAAATACTCAGTGTGCAATACATCCACACAACGACTTACAATCAATTGATAAGGATAAAACTGCCCACCTAGATGAGGTAAATTTGCCTACAGAAATCTGTCCCAGCTACCCTGGCAATTCAGGACCACCCAGATCTGGGTCATCCTTCTCGGTCTCCATTTTGATTCTCCCTCCTTCTCCTTCCCTCCCTCCCTACATAAACTCTGTCCCAGCCTTACTCCTTTACTGTCCAATCATGGCCTTGATCTAATCTGTGCCAGCCCTCACCTGTATAATGACATCACCCTACACACATGTACCCCCAAACACCTGCGTGCGCACACACACACACAGACACACAGACACAGACACACACGTTTATATTTGAGAGAGAGAGAGAGAGAGAGAGAGAGAGAGAGAGAGAGAGAGAGAACCATGCAATGATGCCACAACTTGTGGGACATTTCTCACCTAGAAATAATTGTTAGCCTCAGTCGTGTTTATCGGTGAAGCCTGGAACATTCCAGATAGGATGGATGAGTCAGACACCACACTGAGAAGGTGTGGGTGGAGCCATGCCTCATTCTCGGTGCTGCCCTTCTGCCTTCTGTGTCCTGTGCGACTTCATCTTCCACCACAGCTCACTGAGCACTCCAAAGCCCTCAGTTAGGATGCACACTGGACATTCACAGATAAAACACCAAGTCCTGACGCCCAAAGAAAGACAACCTCACAGCGATGCGGCCATGCGAGCTTCAAAGCAAGAGGTCCATTGGAAGCCACAAGAACATTGGGAAGGGCCTGCTTCTAGGGGTGGCGTTAACTATATCAGAATGTCCCCAGAGAGGACAACTGCTGATGTCAGTGTTGGAACAGCAACTAGGAAAAGGCTCAAGATCTCTTCTAAGTAAATGAGTTTCCATTCAAAGGGGTAAAAAGACATGAATTGTGGTTAGTGAAATTAAGAAGGGCACCTGCTTGTCCCCAGGCCTGTCAGCTTCTAATGCACAGTGAGACTAGAGGGGAGGTGTGCAGGAGTGTGGCCATCTCCAGCAGAGATGTGTGTGTGAATACTGAGTCTCGGAACACTGATTGGGATCTGGCGATAGAAGACTGGCTGGTGTCTATTAATAGCTGAACCGCCCCCACCGTAGAAAAGAACAAATGTCTCTGAAAGTTTGGTTCTGCTGGCCTTTGATGCTGGGACTCTCACTGTCCTCACTGAGCATAGTGCTAAACCACTCGAGCTATAAAGTCTAGTGTGGTCCACTATGGCTAGGAGCTCCATCCTAGAGGGCCTTCTCACCTACAGCAGTGAACTCTTAAGACAATCCCCAAACATCGTTAATCCCCCAATACATGTACACACATATACATACATACACACATACATAAATACATACATACATGTACACACATGCACATATACATGCATACACACACCTGCACACACACACCTGCACACACACGCATACATACACACACACACACTGAGGCATGCACACACACACATATACACTGACATACATACATACATGTACACACATACACACACACGCACACACACACATACACACACCTGCACACAAACACACGCATACACATACCTGCACACACGCACACACACACACTCACATACAAGGAGAAAGAGAGAAAGGAGAGAGAGAGAGAGAGAGAGAGAGAGAGAGAGAGAGAGAGGGAGGGAGAGATTGAGGACAATGCAGGTGCAGTGTGAACAAACACACTAAAAACCGTCTATTTCAGACAGATTACATACAAAGGAAGATCTGCATCAGGGAAAATACAACGCATTTTGTTTCATAAAAAGAATCAGTGTGGGAGTTTATTGTTTTCTCTCCTGAGGGATAAACATTTTAATTTAATAACAGTCAGAAAGTGCCTAAGTGTGCTTCAGGAAAAAAAAAATACGGTGTTCCTAGGAGGGCAGACTCTCTTCTCTTGCTGAATAATCGGAAGGAAGCTTTTCAGAGCAGCGCTAACAGCAATACGAACCAGAAGATCCCCAGTGTCAGACTCCATAACAAAACAACTGAGTAGAACAGACTTACATCCCACACTGATATGTGACAGGCATTTTACATATATCACTCGACCAATTCCTGATGCCAAGCCTGCAGTTGGGGGAGGGGGGATGTCTCTATTTTACAGGTAGGTAAACTGAGGCTGACAGAAGTTGGCCAGCTTGAAAGGGATGAAGATGGCATTCCAGTCCAAGACCGTGTGGCTGACCGTGACCTCTAGGTGGACAGGAATCAGTTTAACACCAGGTAGCGTAGGTTTAAGTCGTGGATCTGTGCAGAGAGAGCGATCGAAAAGAAAAGAGCCAAAATAGAAAAATAAACGTACCCGGTATTTATTAAGAGAATGCTGCCACAGCTGAGGTAACAGACAGCGGGGTGGCCAAGCCAAGAAAATAAAATTATATGTGTGAAAGAGAGAGAGAAAACATACACACAACAGGAGCTGCCACATAAACAGAACGTGGTCATTCTTGAGCGTGTGTGGCGGGGCCTCTGGGATAGCTCTCTCCTCGCACACGCAGGAAGCAATGGGCTTCATCGACCACTTCTGCCTCCATCTTCCTGGCTTTGGCCATGGCTAGAGGTGCTCTGCTATCTTAGTTATTGGTCAATGGGATAACATACTGGCAGGAAGCACCACAAGGGAAGGGGGCTTTATTTTGCTCACAAAAGCTTATCCCTTCGTGGGAGTCAAGGCACAGCAGAGCATGAAGCTTGCAAAGGTAGCTGCTCACACTAGGCTGACCCATAATCAGACAGCTCAGACACCAGCAGAGGAGGAGTCTAACCGTCAGAGGCCTGGTCCCAGCGATTCCCTCTCTACCATTCATGCTCCCTGCCCCAAAGGCTTCACAGTTCCTCTCCCAAACAGCTCCAACCGCTTGGCACCCCATGTTCAAGCACAAGAGCCCATAGCCGATGACCTCACACACTAAACTATGACACCTATGAAGGTGGTTTTTGAGAGCCTTTTGGGTTCAACCAATGTACACAGAAAGGTCTTGGACTGAAGTCAAGGTAACAGCTAATGCTTAGGGAATGTTTACCCCAACCCAGGTACAACAACTAATTAAACCCCTTAGAGTGTCTCCATGAAAAACATTCTTCATCGCCTCTGTTTTTCTAGAAAAAGAAACCAGGCACAAAGAAAGGAAACTTACTTAGGTCATCACACCCTGGGTGTCCAGGCCAGAGGCCATGCCCATAACCTTGGGCTGTAGCTGTAGATCATGGGCTGCAACATGTTTTCTATGAAGGGCCTGAGAGTAAACACTCAGGTTTTGCAGATCTGGTGTGAGTTACAAATTTTAATTTGCACTGTGCAGCTACAACTACCTGGATTATAAAAAAAAATTCATGAGCAAGATATACCAATAAAACTTTATTTATAAAAACAGACAGCAGGACAGAGTTACCACAATTGGTCTAGACTAGTTTACAAAGATTATAAGGCTTGATCTTCTTCTTTATAGGTAGTTATAGATGTGTGTGTGTGTGTGTGTGTGTGTGTGTGTGTGTGTTAGAGCCTGTGGTACACACATGTGAAAGTCAGAAGTCATCATCAGGTGTCTTTATCGTTCTTGATCTTTTAACTCCTCTCACTGAGCTTGGAGCTCATTAATAGGTGTGATCCTCTGGGGTCACAGATTGGCATCACCAGATCCATTTTATATGTTAACGTGGTCATGAGCCCTTACTGGTACTTTCTCCTTTTAAACTTTTAGTTTACTTGAGGAATTTTGAGACTCATGGTTTATTAAATAGAAAACTATGTGTATTGTTCTGTGGTAAGTTGCATCAAAATAAAATACCAACTTTCATCCATTTCATAGAGTATGTGACAGCTGTCTATCACATCTCTAGAGGTGAGCAGGTCCCGGGTCATCATGCCAGCAGGTCAGATATCGGGGAAGGTGTCCAATCCAGTTGACAAAGGGCTGTCTCAACACTGGGTTTCCTCACGGAACACACGCTGAGATCCGACACTGTGTCTCTTACCAGTACCTTCACAGGAGCTCCGCCCTTGAAATGCATTCTTTCTCAAAGGTCTTCCTTCCTGGCAGCATGGTGGGAACTAGGATCTAAATGTGAGTCTTATGGGTGATGCAACCCCCATGTCTATGACTATTTGATCAAGAAATAACTATTATTGGTTACCTCACCACTGTCCAAAGTGTCATATACACAAGAATGAGCAGCACCAGAGCCGGTAAAACATACAGGTTCATCCAGAGAAACGAGACTATGAGCCCAAACACCAGTCTGAGAGCAAGACGACCCTTGATGGTGGTGACGGAGATGAGTTGAGACAGGGGGACGTGATTGGCTTAGGGGGTGTCATCCTCCAGAGGGGATAATCAGAAGTCTCTGAGATGGAACCCAAGAGACAAAAGGACAAGGTATGAAGTCTGAGGGTGGACCAACCCACGCTGAGAAAACAAAGCCACCGGTAAGAGGAAAAGGAAACGCCCCAAAGATAAACAGGAAGGGAATGTTCTGGAACAGCTCGGGTGCATTGTCCTTTGGAGTAGCAAGAGATAGAAACCAAGAGGTTGTCATGATCCCATCCTACTTGGTACTGAAGATGGCGAGGAGTGGAAAGTCACTGCGCATATATCATGAAACCAAGGAAGGAATTGTATTGGAAGACGAGAAGGCCCTGCTGAGTGTATCGAGATAACCATTTTGGCCGTGAAAAGTCAAGGGGCTTTTGGTCAAGAAACAAGAGTAGGACTCAAAAGGAAAATTAAGAAGACAGTTCCCATCGTCGAAGAAAGGAGCTGTGCAGGGTAGAGGAGGAGAGAGGGCTTGTCTTTATTTGCCTTCTGTTGCTGTGATAAACACAGTCCAAAACTGATTTGGGGAGGAAAGGGTTTATTTCGTCTTAGAGGTTTCAGTCCATCATTGAGGGGAGCCAACGCAGAGCTCAAGCAGACACCACTGAGCCGCCCTGCTTATGCCATCTCACTTACAGGTTCACATTCAGTTGCCCTTCTCATATACCCAACACCCACTTGCCTAGGGAGTGTACTGCCCACAGTGGGTTGGGTCCTCTTTCATCAATTGACCATCAAGAAAATGTCCTAAAGGCATATGCATGGGCCAATATGACAGAGGTAATTCCCCAGTGGAGGTTCCCTCTTCCCAGGTGACTCTTGGTTGTGTCGAGGAGGTGACCATAACAAGGAACAAATACAGAAGAGAAGAGATGAGAGATGTTTTGAGAGCAACATGCCGATGAATGGGATATAGGAAGAAGACCCAAAGGGAACTCAGAGATGACCCCCAGCACACCCACCCGAGGACCTGAACAGGAGGTGCTGCCAGTGTGGTTGTGTCAGGGTTTCCCGGAGAAGCACAACCAATACAATGACAATGTCATATATTACAGAGGGAGCATGTGAGATTGGCTTCTACAACAATGGCTGTGTAGTCCAGTGATGGCCACCTGCCCCACGGAGAGACTGAGAAAGCAACAGCTGCTCTGTACACAGGGCTGGAAGCCTCAGGAGTCCACACCCTGTGCTGATTCCTGAGGATTCCTGGGGAATTGACATCCGGTCTACACCGGAAGGCTGAAGAATCTGGGTCCTAGTGCCCATGAAAGATGACTGTGGGCAGTAGAAACATACACTTACCAGCAAGACTGGCAGGCAGGCAGCCTTTCAGTACTGTTTTTCCTGGGATTTCTTTCTATCTGGGAAGCTGCCACCCACTCTGGCAGAGGGGTCTCCCCCTCAATTAATCCTTCCTGGAAATGCCTTCGCAAACACACTCAGAGCCCTGTCTGTTGGTCCACAGCCCGTCCAATCAAGTTGACCGTTAATGAGGGGCGTCATACTGAGAGACGTTGAGGCTCAGTTTAGGGAGGGGTAGAAAATGCAACGCGTGATGGATGCGTGTGTTAAGCTAGAGGTGAGGGAATACTGATCCAAAGGAGAGATCAAATGAATGGTAGTAACAAAAGCATCAGTTGGGGATACGATTTGGAAGTCGATGACTGTTGGTGCTGACTAGAACCATGAACTCAAGGAAACTCCCTAAAGGAGGACAGTTAAGGAAAGACGGGGGCTGTGTGTGAGTGCCCCTTCCTAGGTGAGCCACCATGAGATTGGTGACAGCCCTCAGAAGCTACCATGAGAAAGAGATGGATGCCTGGTCTGGTGTTTCTAACGGAATCAAATTCCCGGTTGTTTCCCATTAAGTCGCCGTGTAGACGTGTTAGCTTTGCTACACCCATATCTTTGTTCCGACGTAACCTCCCACAGTCTTTAGGATGCAGGCGGACAGAACCGCACGGCTGTAGCCCACTCTGTCAGCCCTACATCGCCTCCATGGTAGCCGCAGACACGTGTCCCCTCAGACAGTTCAGACTTTTCCACGGGACAAAAGGAAGGGCCAGCCCGTTTGCACATGGAGGATACTCCCTCGATGTGCTAAGAGTCCCTAATGAGGACAGCAGCCATCTGGCAAGCAACCCACTCGATTGAAACAACAACAACAAAGTCAACATGAGCGAAATATGTAAAGTTGTTGATGGCTGACAGACAGCCTGCTGATGGGCATCTATTTAGCTTTCAAACAGTCTGGCAGACAGATTAAAAAAAATCCATCAGACCTGTAAAGCTAACAGGCCAAATTTTCCCAGGGGGCCTTTCTACACGGTACTTATCATTTTCAGGATCGTGATAGCTCCGTTTGTTCCAGGCGTCATTACCTACATAGGACAGCAATGCCAATGCGGGAGCCATCTTAAACGCCATCGCCGGGGGCAGGCACACGAGGCGCAAGCCCCAGTGAGTGCTAGTGGCTTCTGACCTGCAACTTCGTGGGGCGGGCTAACGGCCGTGGCTTTATTAGAGCTCTGTGGTAATTGTCTTCTTGCTGTTGTGAAGTCCTTTC
Organism: Rattus rattus; assembly: GCF_011064425.1. Classification (NCBI taxonomy): domain Eukaryota; kingdom Metazoa; phylum Chordata; class Mammalia; order Rodentia; family Muridae; genus Rattus; species Rattus rattus. The sequence goes on along the minus strand of NC_046158.1, from coordinate 148,418,968 downwards.
CTGGGAGCCCACAGAGTGGCCCACTAAGCAGGTCTGTCATCTTTGAGTCTTGTGGGAGCCATCCAGAACACCACCTTGCCTCCTTTCGCCGTCACGCTCCCTGAGGGAGATCAGAGATGCGTGGGTTTTCCTGTCCAGCGAAAACGGTCCCCATATTCCTAACTGGGCCTTGTGCCCTGGGGAAGAAACCGAAAGAAAAAAACCCGAGTTGCCTCCAGTTTAGGAGACGCTGAAGTGGGAGGCCATGCAGATGTGGGCTTCTGAAAGAGTGATTGACTTGTCCAGTACCCCACCTACCTTCCTTGAAAATTCATAAATGAATAAATAAATAAATAAACAAACAAACAAATGAATGAATGAAAGACTCTCTCTGACAAAGCAGCCTTTGGTCATGACCCCAGGAGAACAGAAGCACAGAATAATAATAGTTTCAATCTGTGAAACCCAGCTAGTGAGAGCTAATAGGGTACCCAGAAAAGGCATTTACTTTTTTTTTTTTCCGGAGCTGGGGACCGAACCCAGGGCCTTGTGCTTGCTAGGCAAGTGCTCCACCGCTGAGCTAAATCCCCAACCCCGGGCATTTACTTTTGAGTGGTTACCATTGAGTGGACCGTGCATGCGTGCATGCGTGCATACGTGTATGTGTGCATGGGCTTTGATTTTTCTCCTCTTCGAACTGGGGTTGGGGGCTGAGGTGGGGATGAAGGCGTATGCCACCCCGATTCCACCTCCCTAACTACATGTGCTAACTGTCACCCGCATCCTCCTTTTCGGGAGTGTGTGAATCCTCTCTCCCCTTCTTTCTCACACCTCAGTTCCTCCTGTGAACAGCCGCCCACTGTCCCCACAGATTTCTCTAATGGAGGAAACAGTAATTAACCGCCTTCCCCGCCACCCCCCCCCCAGACGCTGGCTTGGTGGCCAGCCCCTAATTTGCATCCTTCCTGCAGAGGTCCCAATGTCTCCCGGAATTTATGGCAACACTAAAGTCAGCCTTTAAATCACGGATCACCATATCGGTATGTGACTAAAAAAATGTTCGCAGCATTGTAATTTTATGTGCTAGCAATAAACATGAAAAATGCGTTTGGGGGTTGTTTAACATTAAAAATAATGTTTGGGAAAATAAATTTTAGGAGAAATTTAGGGCTGAGGAAGAGGACCCTATTCAGTCCTGCAGACTTGGATTCGTAAACTGAGCAGCAAGTGGGAGGGAGACCAAAGTCACAGTGGAGATAGGTCAGTATTGGGGTCTTCAGTGTCAGGGTTCACATCCCCCTGCCACCAAGAGCACCTCCTGATTGCTCCCCAAACAGCAGGAACTTTTCTTTCTAAAGCTGGCTAGGCAATTGACAACATTTTAGAAAAATCACATTTTTTTTCAGGAATGAAAATAATGTGGTACCTGATACTTATGCAAGGAACAGTTCAGCCTCCATCTCCAGGACAACAGCTTGGGATCTTACTCTGGCCTGGAGAGTTAATCTGGGGCCTGGGGTCTGGAGTCATGGATGGGACACTTGGCTTTATCCCTGGCACCCCTGCCCCGTAGAGTGGATGACTCTGTTTACCTTGTTCTGAACCTCATACCGGCTGAGTGACGTGGGGCGAACTCCCCACACTTTCTCTTCCTACTCTCCAGCTTCTTAGTTTGAGTTTGAAAATGTTTAAAGGTCACACGTGTGCACAGGCCAGGGCAGTGTGTGTCAGGCCACAGTGTGTGACATGTGGAGCACATTTAATCCCTAGAGTGACAAGCTGGTGCAATGAGTGGTGTGTGTGTGCGTGTGTGTGCGTGTGTGTGTGTGTGTGTGCGTGTGCGTGCATACACGCACACACACACTCCCTCACACTCGTTCACATAGGTGTGCATCATGCATCTTTGGAGGCCAGAGCTTGATGTCTCGCTCAATTCTTATCCTCTTTAGTTTTTTGAGATAGAATCTCTCGCCAAACCTAGAGCTCACAAATTTGTCAAAGGTGGCTGGCTGGCCAGTGAGTCCCAGGGATCCTCCTGTCTCTGTGTTTCCAGCTCTGGGGTTACACACACACACACACACACAGATATACACACACAGATAAACACACTCACACATATACACACTCACACTACTCACACATATATACTCACACATACACATTCACACATACACACACACATACACTCACAAATACATACACTCACATAGACACACACTCACACAGACACACTCACACAACTTACACATACACACTCACACATACACACATTCACACATATACAAACTCACACACACACTCACATAAACATACACTCACACAGACACACACAACTCACACATACACACTCACACATACATACTCACATGCATACACTCACATGTACACACACTCACATGTACACACACACATATACAAATTCACACACACACATACACGCTCACAATATATACTCACATACACATACACTCACATATACACTCACATACACAGATACACACACACTCACATAAACATACACTCACACAGCACACACAACTCACACATACACACTCACACATACACATTCACACATACACACTCACATGCATACACTCACATGTACACACACTCACACATATACAAACTCACACACACACACACAACACACACCACGTGTATGAACAACCTCACACAGCCGTTCCCTATCCCCACTCAGCGTCCTCTGTTACCTCGTAGACTTAGGAACCGAGGGGGCTGAACAGAAGGGTGACATCCAGAAGCTCCAGAGAGAACAGTGCCTAGGAATGGTCTTGCTCTCTTTGACATGCACCTCCGGAACCTCGGAATATTCCAAGACGCATTGAAAGGGCATCGTGGTATAAAGGTCACCAAGGGTTAGGATGACATTGTTGCTGGACGTGGAGCCAAACTGACAAACGCTGGACAGTGAATTATGATGGAAAGCAATTGAACGCCAGCTCTCACTCTTTCCCAACCCAACCAGATGGATGGTCGAACAGGGCAGCACTGAAGTCCAAATCAGTGTGCGGCAGAGTGGCCCGAGGGTCTGCAGAATAAGTTCTCATGCCAAGCTCAGAGATCCTTTCCAGTGACTCAGAGCGGGACCCAGAGCTCTGAATTCTGATCAGCCCTCACCAGACCCGGTTGAATGAAAACCTTGCACCACGCCCTGAAGAAGACTGTGGCAAGGTCGGTAGCTCTTGATAAAAACAAACGTGTTTCTTCATAATGTTTACCTGTGACTCTACAATATCACATTAGCAGCACCAGGAGATCGAAACCACACAGGCGTATGGAGCTGAGTGACATCTTACCGTGGTTTACATGCCCCTGAGGGATCTCCTCGGGTACCATTGGAGGTCAGTGCGCCTCCCTCCAGTGCCTCCCCAGCGGTTTTAACATCAGTATTATAAAACTGTAGAGTTTGATTGTAGTGGTTGTATAAAAATGCAGGGTTTGATTGACTAGATCTGGGGCAAAGCCTGGGTCTATGCTTCTTTAACAAGCTCCCAGGTGATGGGGACATGAGCATCCTGGGACCTTCACTGCAGGTGGTAGGGACCAATGTTGTGACTCCTCTATGTCTGACCTCTTCCCCAAGGCTGGCTGTGGTTGAGCTGCTCAGGGTCAGGTAGGTGAAGTCTGTGGGCAGAGGTCAAAGATCACCCAACAGCTTCCCCCATCCGGAAGACTTCCAGAGTTCCTTTAGGTTTCCTGAATATATGTAAGTGAAAGGCACCCTCAGTGCCTTCCCACCCCCGCCCCTCTATGCCTGTTTCCTCCAGGGGGTCCCCTTTGGTTTATTTCTTAAGTTAACAAGACAGGACTCTCTGAAGTCATAAACACTGACATTCCAGGATGCAACAGTGGGCAAGATTATTCTCCCTGATTAAGCCTTTGACAGGCTGCATCTTCCCGGCTAACACCATGCCAGGTTTTATTAGTAAATTGGCCCTAGAAGTTTCTCTTACCTACAGATGTCCTAGCTCAGCAATCCTTCCCCGAGATCAGAATGAGCACATTCGAGAACATTCTGCGTGGAGGCACCGAGGACAATAATTAGACAAATTTGCAAACCGGGCAGGGATGGGGGTGACGGTCTCATACGGAGACTGTTAAGTGGAAACAGGAAACTTAAATAATTGACTGTTAAAATCGTCTAAGAAGGCTCCGTTGCTTCCGATAACCAGACGCTGTTATTAGGTTACAGCGACAAGACCATTAAAGATGAAGTGGAGGCTCTGGCTTGTTGCTTTAATAGACCTGAGCCATGTTATACTCAATGATTTCATCACTTCATCCTTCCGATGTAAATGACACCAGGACTCCAGAACACGATGCCCCGTGGGAATGGTGCAATGTAGACCCGAGCCTCCGGTAGAGGTGGCCCCGGAATAGGTGGCAACCCCCTGAAATCAACAGTAGACATCTGCTTTTCTCTTTTATGGGAACGTGATTTCACATCTATTTCAGATGTTTCCAGAATATTGGAAAGCACAAGCCAGGGAGAGGACTTGGTCTGCGAAGTGCTTGGCGTGCAATCGCGAGGACCTGAGTTTGATTCCTAGAGCCTACTTTTAAAAGCAGGGCACAATGGTAGTTTCCTGTAATCCCCGTGATGAGGATAGACAGATAGGCAGGTCCCTGGGGCTGGGCTGGCTAACCTGACAGGCTAGCAAAACTAGTAAGGTTCTTGGGAAAGTGGGGAATGAAATCCCATCTCAGAATCAAAGTGGGGAGGGAATGCTGGAGACAAGCTAGGTTCTCGGCCTTCCATGTGTAGCTGTGAAAACACGCAACCCAACCACTACATTACACAGAGACGATAACAGGAATCACACGGCGACATAGTGGTTGTGTTGTTAGGGTTTAGACATGTATGCATTCCTCAAACTTTTTTTTTTCCTTTTTCTTTTTTTCGGAGCTGGGGACCGAACCCAGGGCCTTGCGCTTACTAGGCAAGCACTCTACCACTGAACCAAATCCCCATCCCCTCCTCAAACATTTTTAACATGTAAGAATTTCTCTTCACCCCAGTCTGAAAGGCCCCATTCCACCAAGCATGTTGTCCACAGAAGTCTCTGGAAAACGTCACATGGGCACTTATGGGCAGGAGAAGCTGGATTGGCTGTTGGCATCCAATAGAAGTCCATTATACTGAGAAAATAATTATTATCCTCCTCAAAGATGATGTTCAAACCCTTAGCATAGGGGCGTTGAACAAAACAGTCACTCGCTGTTTCCGAACGCTGGGCGGGGGTGCTCCATGTTATTTACATACCAACCGATGTCCTTCCATCCCCTGGCCAACTAGATTGCTTTGAGAATCCCACACTGACCAAGAGGGAAATCACTTGGCTACAGAACATTTCCTATGTTCATTATGAGACATAAATTGAGTTATGCTAGTACATGTAAGTAAAACGGAGTGTCGGCAAGGATACGGGCTCAAAGGTTTGGAAGGTCAAGGAAGAGACACAAAGGGAAGTTGATAAGAAAGCAGCACTCGCTGAGTGATGACCACAGGGTCAAAGGAGCTCTTGGGATGTAGCTGGATGCAACATGGAGCTCACGGCTCTCCGCCCTTGCCGCTCCTGGTACCACTGGCTGGGGACCCTTGTATCATTCTGAGCAGAGACCTGGGGTATCTACCTGTGAGTGGAGAAAACAGCAGCGGAAGGTGCTGTCAAACAGTGGAGGAGACAAGCTCTCTACTGAGCGCTCGGTCTAAGAGTGCTTGAGGGGAAATCGCACGCGGTGGTGAAAAGGAGGCGTTTTTTTTCAGTTCCTTATCGTATCTCCTCTGTATCCAGTTGGCCCTGGAGATGAAATCGATCAATAATTTTCACATCTGCTTTGCTTGATCTGAACTGGACTGATGGTGTTCTATAAACACGACCCAGGAGAGTCCACATAGGTAACTCCAGGGACGCTTGAGAGACCACACAATCTCATTTCACCGTGACAGTAGCACTTGGTACGGATTCTGCAATTGGCACCCAGGGGCACTGATACCTCCAGCATGGAGACTTTCCAGGTTTTCTTTTATCAACCTCAAGGTGCTACTAAGTGTGGCTTACCACTACCACCAACAACCACAACGATGACAGTGACAAGAGCAACAGCAAAGTCTACAATGATGTTAACCTGGGGCTGCTGCTTCTACATGTCCATATCTCATCCCCCTTTAAAATCAGCAGATCTCAGAACGATCTGACTTAAAGAAAAATGCTTATGCTTTTATTGCTATTTAATCTGGAAGTTCCCAAGTGGAAGCAGATAGAGAATAGCACCACAGATAGTGTCCCACCATCTCTTCCTCCTCTTCTTCCTCATCCTGGTTCACTGTCATAACCTCTCCTTCCTCACCCTCTTTCCATCTTCGTTTTCCTTGTCTTCCTCCTACTCTTCCTGTTTTTCCTCTCCCTCTTCCTGTTTTTCCTCCCCCTCTTCCTGTTTTTCTCCTTTCCTGTTTTTCTTTTCCTCTTCCCCCTTTTTCTTCCTCTTCTTGTTTTCCTCCTCTATTTTTCTCCTCTTCCTGTTTTTCCTTCCCCTCTTCTCATTTTCCTTCCCCTCTTTGTTCTCCTCCTCTTCCTGTTTTTCCTCCTCTTCCTGTTTTTCCTCCTTCCTCTCCCTTTTTCTCCTTCTTCTCTCTCCCCTACTTTGCCCTTTCCTCCTGCTTCTTTTCACCAACTCTTTCCTCTTCACTTCTCCTCTTTCTCCTTCTTCCCCCTCCTCATCCTTCTCCATCTCTTCTCCCCACTCCTTGCTCCTTTCTCTATTCTCCACCCAGTCTAAACCTGTTGGTGGGCTCTGCACTCTGGTACCTGAGGCTCACCAGTGTTGATTGGTCTGGTAATGTCCGAATTGAGGATGAATTATTGAACTCAAAGCCTTTATGTACCCAACTTTCTGGGCATCTTTATGCTACTGATCATCTTTCATGCTGAGCTCAGAGGCAGGTAGAAGAAAAATCAAGCCTGGCTGAGCGGTTAAGAGCACTGGCTGCTCTTCCAGAGGTCCTGAGTTCAATTCCCAGCACCCACATGGTGGCTCACAACCATCTGTCATGGGATGCGATGCCCTCTTCTGGTGTGTCTGAAGACAGCTACAGTGTATTCATATAAATAAAGTAAATAAGTAATTCTTTAAAAAATATTAAAAAGAAAACACGTGAAACAGAATCCCACGTTATGCAGTCAGGATTTACGACCTGTGTAAATAAAAGCTGGTCTTGGGGCTTGAGATGGGTCTTCAGGACATGTCAGAGATGAGGAGGAGGTTGGGGAAGGGTAGCCTGGGTAGGCTTGTTATTATCAGATACTTGCTGATTCTGAGGCAAGCCAATATCTATATCTGGATGATATTTAGATAGATAGATAGATAGATAGATAGATATAGATAGATAGATATAGATATAGATATATAGATATAGATATAGATATAGATATAGATATAGATATAGATATAGATATAGATAGATATATTTCATTTTTCTTCCCTTTATCAAACTCATTTTTAACTTCGTAGACAGAATCGCTATGGGTTTGAGGACAGCCTGGGCCACAGTGTATCCCCATTTCAAACTAGTGGAAAAAGCTAAAATAAAGCAAGTAAATAAAAAGCCATCAGCAGGAGACCCTGATGATGGTGCCTCTCTGAATACTTCTCAGAAGACACCTTGACATAACTTAATGTTTCTCCTCTCTGGCTTCACAGGGCACTGTGGGGATCTTGGGGTGTGGTGGGAACAGGGGCTGTCGGGATGAAGCTAAGTTTCCTATCACAGAAGCTGCGTCTCGCAACTTCATGATCCCTCCCAATTTTCCCCAATAATGTTGGATGGGCTGAGCAGAATGATAGTTAACACTACAGAACGGCCAGTCAGCGCTTCGCTGGGGAAAAAGAAAATCTCAATTCTCACAGCAAGCCTCTTAGGAAGCTACTATCAAAATCGCCAAGCCAGCCCCCCCTCCCCGACTAGAGCTGAAGCCATATTCTGTGGGCAACATCACCCCATGATCCAAACCTTCATGCTTTCCTATCCAGCTCTCTCCCCTGCAGGAGACCTGTGTGTGAACGAGGGGGTGGTTAGACAATGGTGATTATGGCCAAGTTGTTTCTGTTTATAAAGCTTTTCAGATTCACATGCACTGTCACAGTCCATCACGCCAAACACACAAAGCAGACAGAAATTGGACTCCGTAGACACTCGGTTCTTAAGGATGGGAAACCAGGTGTCTGTCCTGGCTTTGTAGGCAAAAGCCAGCAGTGCAGCGACCTCCACCCAGGTGAGGAACTTTCTGCTCCCCTTTCCCTGGCATTGCTTCTTGGGGCTTCTCTCTCCCCTCATGCCCCGCTGCCTCCCTGTGATGAAGGTCTGGGTGATGGGTGAGGAGCGTTGAGTCCAAGCCTCTATTTGGCATCTGTCTGATCAAAACAAACAGGGCAGCCGGCAAAGCCTCTGGCTGCGGAGAGCCTCCTAGGGGTTTCTGAAACTCTCATCCCTGTCTCTCTCCCCCTGTCGCTTAGCACGAGCTCTTATCAGACACCTGCTACAAGGAGAGGTGAGAAGCTGTATAGCAACGCGGAGAGAAAGGGGAAAACGCTGACGAGATCAGATCTCATGCCAAATTCTAACTCCTGAAACGCGGTTCTCATCATTTCTCGCCACCCATTTTAAACCGCCTCACACAGCAACTTTCCTCAGCTAGAATACTGGTGTGTGGAAAGCGACGTAAGGTCTCTGAGGACATGGACACGGACAGATCCAAGTGCTCCCAATCCTTCACAGCCAGTGTCCAAGAGTGTTCCTCAAGAGACCGAGACAGGGGTACTGACTGCTAGCCTTACACCACAAACTGACAGCCTCTTATCCCATCGGTGACTCTGGGCTTCAAGTTGCTCGCAGATTCCAAACACAATGCCTCCATCTGCCTCTCATGCTTGCTTCTCCCTTACGATGGCCAGTTTCCATCTCGGCTTGCATTTGTGATGCAGCTGAGAGACCTTCAACTTGCAAACCTCCTGTCTCCACTTCTCGAGTGCTAGAATGTCAAGCCAGCGTCACCACACATTGTTTCTAAGGTTCAGGGGACCCAAGGCTCTGTACACAAGCTTGACGGTGAAGCCCCAGCCCCAGGCCCTCAGGATGTCTTGACTGGCCATGGCTGTGGATTCTTTTACATCAGAGTGCTTTCCTCTACTCTGGTGTTATTGACATTCGTGTGTGTGTGTGTGTGTGTGTGTGTGTGTGTGTGTGTGTGTGTGTGTATGTGTGTGTGATTATGGGCTGGCGGTGGTTTGAATAGGAATGGCCCCTATGGGCTTCATGTATTTGAATGCTTGGTCACCAGGGAGTGGTGCCACTTGACAGGGATTAGGAGGTGTGGCCATGATGGAAGAGGTGAGGCCTGGTTGGAGAAAGTGTGTCACTGCAGGTTGACTCTGGAGTTTCAAATGCTTAAGTCAGCCCCGGTCTCTCTCTCTCTCTCTCAGCTGGCTGCAGATCTGGATGTAGAACTCTCAGCTCCTTCCTTAGGGCCATGTCTGCCAGCATCCCACCATGCTTCCTGCTACGACTATAATGGACTGACCCTCCTAAACTGTAAGCCAGCCCCACTTAGACACTTTCCTTTATGGGAGTTGCTGTGGTCAAGTGATCTCTTCATCACAATAGAACATTGGCCAGGACAATAGAACGATTGTTCAGGGATCTTCCTTCCGGAGCACAAAGGATGTTTCACAGTAATGATATCCCCGGCTTCTCCCCACCCAATGACTGCACTCCTTATATCCCTGCCACATACACAGTTACACACCCACACTGCTGCAGCAGTGCCCCATGTTGACCCCAGTGGAATGGGCCATTCCATTCCTCCAGGAGGCCGAGATCTCCACCCTGCCTGGCCTTCTGTCCTTCCTCCTTGCCTCTCTCCGCAGTGTATCCTGCTTCCGTTACAGGCTGCACTGCTTCTACAAGGCCTTTGCACTTTCTGTTTCCTTCCTGGGGGCAGGGGGCAAATCTCAACCTAAATACCCATCTGGTTTGCTCTTCCTTAACAGTAGCAAGCTCACAGTCACGTGAAATTTTGTCTTTCATCCATGACAGCACGCTTCAAAATGGTGTTGGATGACTGGGGGATGTGTACCCAGATACTGTTGGGTAACAAATGACAGAAACACATAGAGATGGCCCCCATTTTGCTCAAAGGAGCATCAGATGCACGCACACACATAGACACACAGACACAAACACATGCCCATGTACAACACATACACACACATATACAATACACACACATATACAATACACACATATATACAATACACACACTTACACAATACCTATACACACACACACACCACACACACACCACACACACACACCACACATACACACACACCACACACCACACACACACACCACACACCACACACACATACATACACACCACACACACAGCACACACACACACACACACACCACATACCACACATACCACACATATACTCCACACACACACACACACACACACACACACACACACACACACACTATTGCTAGTAATAAAGAGAAAGTTGAGCCAGGAGGACAAACACACAAAGGCTGAATGTCTGCTTTGCTGTCTGATCATCCCGCTGTATTTTCTAGACCTTCTCTTATGAAGACAGGGCATCATCATCATCATCATCATCATCATCATCATCATCATCATCTTCATCACCACCACCACCACCATCAAAGGAAAGCAGCAAATGCCTCTTTCAAGGAGAACAGTGTCGGAATCTGAACATTTCTCAGATTCAAAGGCCAACTAAGTGGCACACGGCTAGCTGGGGCCCGCCCTGGCTGGACAATGGAAATAATATACTTAAATGCCGAGAGAGAACTGAATTAAGTGACCTGGAATGTGTACATTTATGGGGACCTTGGCAATAGCAGGATATGACACCCCGCTCTTTAATAAGGTAGGAGCTCCAGAGAAATCAACTAACCCGAAGCCACACGGCTAAACAGTGGCAGAGGTGGGATTGTTCAATTATTTTTATATCAAACATTTATTAAGCTTCTGCGAGCTGCTGGGTGCTGGGGCTGTGGTGGTTGGAAGACAAAAAGAATGCCTGCTCCTGTGCAGAACGAGAGGGAACGCAGATCTACAGGGGACACCGGAGACACGCTCCTCCCGGAGTGGAAGGCCGTGTCCACAGGCACATTCCAGGATGGTGGGGCGTCCCCTCCATGGGCCACTCTCTGGGATTCACAAAGGATGTGAAACAGCCCTTTAATAGTCCTCACCCTGATCTGTGTGCCAACGGTATTGCTCTGGATACGCAGTCATCCCTCAGGATCTGAGCGAGGATTTGTCCAGGGCCCCTCAAGGATGCGAGGGAGGAGGTCTCAGGTTAGCTTGGTGTGACTGCCTACGCCTGCAACTCTAGCACTTGGGGGACCAAGGAAAGAAGAGCGTCATGAATTTTGGACCCATCTGAGCTCTGTAGGGGTACTCCATCTCAAAAAAAAAAAAACAAACAAACAAAAAAACCCAAACACAGAAGAAGCGCGCAGAAATCCTTTCTGTTGGTGTTGCGTTGAAGCTTTCTCAGGAAGCCTCTGTAACTTCCTGATCACGAGTGTGGGTGGGTGTGCATAGGTGTGTGTTTGTGCGTATGTGTGCACGAGCACAGTGCACACAGAGGCCAGAAGAGGCCAGCAGATCTCCTGAGAGATGAGGTCAGAGGCGGTCTTACAGCCTACCGTGGGTGCTGAATCAGGGTACCCTGAAGGAGCAGCATTCACTTAGGTTCCGAGCCACCTCTCAACCCCCACTGTCCTGTGCATTGTAAATTGTCGTTGGGTTTGTGTCAAAGATTGTGTAAATTAGCCATTAATAGTGACTTGGTCATAATGTTTACGGAATAGTGAAAAGAAAGAGTCTATACAGGTTCAGTGAAAATATAAATTTCCCCTAAGTATTTTCAACCTTTCGTTAGTTAAAGCAAGGGGTGAAGAATCCATAGATTGCTTCTATTTGGCTAAATAGATGTGGAACTGAACGTTAGCCACTCTGGTTCCTTTCACTTTGGGATATTTTTTATTTTAGTTTTTATTATATAGGGTTTTATTCCAATCAGGAAACAGAGAGCTCAGCCTTCACTTATAGTGTACCCCTATAACCCACTATAACCCACACAGCTTACCTCTACACCTCCAAGCCTGCCAACTAGACATTTTTACTAAAGGGTTCTGCAACCTCTTGGAACAGCCACCAGCTGGAGGCCCCATCTTCAAACCCTTGAGCCTGCGAGGGGGACACATACAGTTGGAGATGTCGCGTCACGTACGTGGCTTGGTCCTGCCTCCACCAGGCAGGCTGCTTATGCCTGGTGACGCCCGTTCTACAGCTGTCCGGGGTAAGAGGAGGGGCAGGTGGAGAGCTCTGCCTCACTTGGTGATACAGAAAGGCTGTGGGGAGATGCAGCACGGAAGACCTGAGCTAACAGGCTGGGCGTTGAGCATGAAACAGACCAATGCAAGCATCTACGGGAGGTTCGTGTCCTAGGTTCACGCTGTTGCCGTGTGAAACGCTCTGCAAAGGCGCCTTAGCGAGAAAGGTGGTCATTTAGCTTCCAGTCATGCACGACGAAAGTCAGGGCAGGAACTCAAGGCAGGACCCTGAAGCTAACTAATTTTTCTTATTATTGTCACCAACAATGTCTTTTTTCTCATCTATTATTATGCTGTGAGCCCATTTCAGAGAGGGATAAGTCCTGCCTAGGTGGGAGAAAACATGATGATACTGAATTAGCTGGATCGATGGCGAGAGTAATCCAGGTGAAGTTCTTAAATTTGGACTGGGAAGGGCAATTCAGCATGGGTCGTGGTGCTCTGATTATACAATTTATTCTCCGCCATGAAAGCGGATGTGTTCCGTGAAATACTTCTGCAAGAACTTTTTAGCTAGAAACAATAGGAGTTTTAAGACAGATTAAGGTTTAGTGTCGCAGAAGATTATATTGTGAGCAGACCGTCCTCAGAGGGGTCCGCTTAACTGTTGACAAGCCGGAGGAGGGGGAGCCGCAAGGATATTTGACATGAAAAATGTGTATTTTTCTCTCTGAGTGTTTACTAGCGTTCACAAGTAGCAGGAAATGAGCCGTGAAATGTATTGTCAAACATTCGGTGCTCAAAATATAATGCATTACCTGAAGTTGAGCTCTTTGCTTTGGGAGAGAACCTCATTCTCAATTTGTCCGCCGGAAGGATGGATGAACTGGCCTTTTATCCCGCCCTTCCCAAGTCATAATGGGCAGAGGCAGCGGAAATTGGCAAATGAATTTCCAAAAGCCATTTACATCTCCCTTGCCCCTGAACTCCCTGGAAGATAGAGGCAGGGAAAACCCAGAGCTTGCCTCTCTGCAATTAGAGCCGATCACGTGACCTGAATTCACCCAATGAGAGGGTTTTAGCGCCGCCCCCCCCCCCCGCCCCAATGTGATTCCAACAGAAAATGCCAGGTCATTCTTCTTTCTGCATCGGGGCAGAACTCTTTGGACAGGACCGAAATTCAGCCTTAGAAGACCACATTTGCATAAAGGTTGCTATCGGAGTTTTCTTTCTCGTTGTTGTAATAAGATTCCCATGGAAAACTGGTTAAGAAAGGAAGGTTTGGTTGGTTTGTCTCCGGATTGGCCGGGGACTGAGGCGTGGGGGGCGGGGGGACAGTCCCATGGGATCAGGGAGGCATGGCAACAGGTGTTCGGTCACCTCAGGGAGGATTGGGAAGCAGAGAGCAAGTTGGAAGCAAGGCCAGGATATAACTCCAAGGCTTGCTCGCCCCCACAGTGACCTACTTCCTTTCACCTTTAAAGATGCTACAATCTCGCAAGACAGCTCCCTCAGCTGCGTGTCCAGTCCCGAAGCACCTGAGCCAGATAGGAACACTTCACATTCAAGTTGCAGTCAGTTGTCAACATCACCCACCCTCCTTTGTGCCTTGCCCAGTCACCTGAAGCTGCCCACGTTCCTGTGGTTAAAAGGCCTAGACCAGTAGTGACCTCCAAATCTGTGCATCACTTGTTTTGAATGACATGATCGGCTGTATCCCTTTGGAACCCTAAACCAAGGCCAACCTTTCTCCCTTGAGGGGCTTTGTCAGGATATTTTGTCACCGCGAAGAGAATGTAACTGAGATGGGTCTCAAGCTACACTTGGGAAGGGGGATAGAATTTTGGAAGAATTAGCACGACTTAAAACCTCACATCTGAAAAATGAAACTTTGGACTTCATACATAAGCCAGAATAATTCCTGACGAGGCCCAGGTGGACACGTCTGACGTGCAGGGGATTTTCTGGCCGTTGTTTCACCTGTGTGGATCTTTTCCTTTGATCTCCCTATGCTTTCTGTGTAGTCTTTGATTTTAAGATTTAGCTGTCTCTGCCCACTGCCAAACGTGCTCTGTGATCCAGATAATATTTACTAGAAGAGCAAAAGGAAGAAACAAGAGACTTAAACTAAAGTACACAAGAATTTTTCTGTTTTAAATTTGGCTTTTGTGATTCATTTTTGTTTATAGGTCCTAATGTACTTTATTTCTATTCTTTTCTTCTTCACTTTTTATTCATTTAACCACACATCCAATTCTTCTACCCCTCTATTCATCCATTCTTTCACTTGTCTAGTCATCCATCCATCCATCACCCATCCCTTCATCCATTATCTATCCATCCATCTACATATCCATCCATCCATCATCCACCCAACCATCCATCCATCCAACCATCTATCCATCCAACCATCTATCCATCCATCAACCCATCCATCCATCAATCCACCCAATCATATATCCATCCATCCATCCATCCATCCATCCATCCACCCAACCATCTATCCATCCATCTATCCCTCCAAATATCCATCCATCCATCCACTTATCTATCCATCCATCCATCTATCCCTCCAAATATCCATCCATCCATCCACTTATCTATCCATCCATCCTCTATCCCTCCAAATATCCATCCATCCATCCACTTATCTATCCATCCATCTACAAATCCAACCATCACCCATCCATCTATCCATCCATCCATCTAGTCATCTGTCAATCCATCATCCATCCATCCATTCATCCATCCATCCATCCATGCACCCATCCACCCACCCACCCATCCACCCAGCCATCCATCCATCATCCATCATCCATCTAGTCATCCATCCATCCATTATGTATTCATCGATATACATATCCATCCATCATTTATCTATACATCCATCATCTATCTACCATACATCCATCCATTATCTATCCGTACATCTATGTATCCAAACATCATCCATCCATCATCCATCCATCCATCATGCATCCATCCATCATGCATCCATCCATCATGCATCCATCCATCATGCATCCATCCATCATCCATCCACATACCCATCCACCCACCCATCCATCCACCCATCCATCCACCCATCCATCCATCCATCCATCCATCCATCCATCCATCCATCATCCATCTAGTCATCCATCCATCCACTATGTGTTCATCGATATACATATCCATCCATCATTTATCTATACATCCATCATCTGTGTATCTACCATACATCCATCCATTATCTATCCGTACATCTATGTATCCAAACATCATCCATCCATTCATTCATCCATCCATCCATCCATCCATCCATCCAATTATCCATCCATCCATTCACCCAAGTATCCATCCATCCATTTATGTATCTATCTATCTATCCATCCATCCATTTTCTATCCACTCAGTTTATTAATATTCATGGGGTACCTGCTACCCACCTGGCACCAGGTTAAGTTCTTGGGATTTCTGTAACATGGACAGAGCTGATTCCTTCCTTGGCTAAGATTAATCCTAAAGCAGATAGATACGGGAAGACAGAAGGAGATCCACATCACTCACACTTGCTATGACAATTATTTCTTAAGAAAGAAAGCCTTGGGGAATAAACAAGGCCAGCGCTTCCCTTATAGATACGATGGTCAACCCTCCCTTAAGGGAGGTGACATTTCTATAGGATTCGAATGAATAAGGACACTAAATACCGAGGCTAGAGGGAAGAACAGCTGAGACAAAGAGACCATATGAACAAGTTACTCAAGTGATGGGCTTGCCTAGCTACAAAGAGAAGGCCAGTGGGGGCCAGAGAGGAGCAAAGGAGTGACAGGCAGAGGGAGATTACGATAGAGAGAATCCAGGGTTGGGGATTTAGCTCAGTGGTAGAGTGCTTGCCTTGAAAGCGCAAGGCCCTGGGTTCGGTCCTCAACTCTGGAAAAAAAAAAAAAAAAGGAAACGATAGAGAGAATCCACCAAGGTCTTGTATTTTCTTTTCTTTTCTTTTCTTCTCCATCTATGGAGTAGCATCCACTGTTATTCTAGCAAACAACATGCCAGCAGATTAGCATAGAAACCGTAATGGAATCCCTTCAGCTTCTCATCCATTGCTGGGTCACTCCGGTAGCCATGGCACTTTGCAGACTGATGCACATTCTGTTGATGAAACCGGTTTAGGCTTGACTGTTCCATCTGATCTTGTCACCTACCTCTGCATCCTGGTACCCAGGACTGTGTCTGGCAGTGGGTTACTGGGAAGTACCAGCTTCACGTGAGGTTCAGGAGAGAATCAATTCACAGAGAAGATGTCGCTGGTTCTTTGAAGAGAGAGAAAAAGTAGGTCACGTGTCCATGACAACAAGCAGTGTTAACTGCCTGAGCGTTTCAAAGCACTGTTCAATACAGGCGGGGAGATGGCTGTCAGAAAAGCGTAGCACATGGGGAAGACCTAAGTTTGTCCACAACAGCCACGCATCATAGGTCACTTCCTGTTGGTGAGACAAACTTAACCCATCTCAAAGCAACTTGGGGAGAAAAAGGCTTAGTTCATCTTAGAGGTTACAGCCTGTCCCTGAAGGAAGCTGAGGCAGGAACTGAAGGCAGGAGCTTGAAGCAGAGCCCGTGGAGGAGTGTGGCTTGCTTTCTCCTAACCCTTACTTTCAGCTGCATCTCTTACACAACGCGGGGCTACCCAGTCAGGGGTGGCCCCACCCACCATGGGCCCTCTGTCTTCCATCAATCAAGTCTCACAGATTCGCATCTGGGCCAAAATTGAAATTCAACTGAGGTTCCCCCTTTGCAGGTGATTCACCTTGGTCCGTTTTAAAGCGACAAAAACCTGTCCATCACAGATGCCATTTGAAACTCGTAACTAAGTTTAGCAAACTCCGTGGTTAGATGGAATTAGATTGGTTACCTAGAAATGGGATTGCTGGAAGAGGAATAGTGTGTGTGTGTGTGTGTGTGTGTGTGTGTGTGTGTGTGTGTACATGTGTATGTGCAAGTGCACACATGTGTTCTTGCATGAACACAGGTGTGCACAAGTAGGCAGAGGCCAGAGGTCAACCTCGGGTGTCACACTTCAAGAGCCAGCAGAGCTCTTTTCCAGGGAGGATCTCTTGCTGGCTGGGGTTTTGCTGCCCAGGTTGGTTGCCTTGCCAACCACGGGGAAACCATAGCTTCTGGCACCCTAGCACGGGAGCTATGAGCACGCACTGCCACAGCTTTTTGGTGAGGGGTTGGGGGTTTCTAAGAACAGAACCCAGTTCCTCATGCTTCAGAGGCAAGCCTTTTAACTGCCCATCTTCCCACTCCTGAGATTTTTTTTTTAATAACTATAAGTTCTGTATTGAGACATAAAAGGCCTCCCACTGACTGCCTCTGCAGAGCTGGACACTGCTTCTCTCTCCCTGCTCCTCATCTTGTATCTACACCACACACACCAACACCACAGAATACTCTTGATTCTATTACACGTGTTTCAGACACGCCCTACGAAGATGCACATTTTCTTCATGTGTGTTCCAGTCCACAATCTGTTTTATACGTTTCCGGTCTGACGAGAGATTTGTCTTCTGAATATGGACATCAGAAAGAGCCACCTCGATTTTGCTGGCCATTTCTGGTCACTGTGTATAGCCTGCATCATAAACACTGCGTGTGTATGAATGGCTTCTTAATGATAGCTTGGATATTGACAGCCTCCAGGCACGATGTACCCTCCAGGCACGATGACATCCCCATCCATTGAGCCGCCTACCTGTCCACTGGACCCTGCACCGGTCGCTTGCCCTCCTGTACCTGTTATGGATGGAGTGGGCTGCAGGGAAGCAGAGCAAAGCTATACCATAGCACTGTATACACCCCTCCTTTTCCTCAGTGAGGCTTGCCCATGCTCCTGTTATCCTCCTGGAGAATCCACAGTCAAGGGGTGTGCAGCTGAGACGGAGGGTGGTCAATCCCTTTGACTCAGGAGATGTTCGTGAGCATTGAGCTCATGTGTACTCATACATCCTGACCTTGTCCTGGAGGTAGATAGCAGTCATGGTTGCCCTTTCACAGAAACATAACAGATTCGAAGTCAGGTCATTTTCTGAAAGTCACACAGCTTACAGGTTTCATGGCAGGGAATAGAAACCAGCTTTTTTCTTTTATAGAATATTTTCTTTATTTACATTTCAAATGTTTTCCCTTTTCCCAGTTTCCGCTGTGGAAACCACCCATCCCATCCTCCACCCCCTGCTTCCCCTGCCCTGGCATTCCCCTACACTAGGGCATCAAGCCTTTTCAGGACCAAGGACCTCTCTTCCTATTGATGCCCCACAAGGCCGTCCTCTGCTACATACACGGCTGAAGCCATAGGTTCCTCCATGTGTACTCTTTGGTTGGTGGTTTAGTCCCTGGGAGCTCTGGGGGATCTGGTTGGTTGATGTTGTTCTTCCTATGGGGTTGCAAACCCCCTTACTTACCTCAGTCCTTTCTCTAACTGCTCCATTGGGGACCCCATTCTCAGTCCAGTGGTTGGCTGCAAGCATTCGCCTCTGTATTATGAAAGGTCCTTATGCAAGATCTAACTCAGCAAGCTCTCACTACACCCTTCCAAGTGTCTTTTGTTTAAGTAGAACATACATTATGCTCCCAACTTCCAAAATTCACGGCAAATTTTGTATCCTGATAACATATTCTAGGACCCCAGGCAGCATCATTTCATAATAGGTTTTGGCCTCTATGCATTGTCTTATTCTACCTGTCCCTCAAAGTTCAGGAGAGAGGGGAAGACGCAGGCCACCTGTCATCCTTTCTCAAAGAGAAGCCGGTCTCAGAAGGAAGTTTCGGATGGAAAACAAACCATCAGCCTGTGTGTGTTTGAAACCTATGGATTCCCAAGTGTTCTGTCTGGTTTTGTGTGTCAACTTGATACAAGCTGGAGATACCACAGAGAAAGGAGCCTCAGTTGAGGAAATGACTCCATGAGACCCAGCTGTAAGGCATTTTCTCAACTAGTGATCAAGAGAGGAGGGCCCAGCCCATTGTGGGTGGGGCCATCCCTGGGCTGGTGATCTTGGGTTCTATAAGAGAGCAAGCTGAGCAAGGCAGGGGAAGCAAGCCAGTAAGTAACATCCCTCCATGGTCTCTGCATCAGCTGCTGCTTCCTGACCCGCTTGAGTTCCAGTCCTGACTTCCTTTGGTGATGAACAGCAATGTGGAAGTGTAAGCTGAATAAACCCTTTCCTCCCCAACTTGCTTCTTGGTCCTGATGTTTGTGCAGGAATAGGAACCCTGACTAAGACACCGAGCCAGCTGACTGACCCCACGGAGCACTGACAGGGCACAGGGAAAGACACAGGAATGACGCTGTGCCCAGCAGCCTTCAATCCTTTCCTGCAAGGCTACCGGCGTGAGGCGTGGTGTGCTTCAGCTTTCCTTGCTCTCAACCTGTTCATTGCCTCTCTTCCCACCTAGAGACTAGCACCCAGGTCAGACAATAGACTGGGGCTGAAGTTGAAGAAACCACCAAATGAGGAACAAGAACCGGAAGCCAGTGGCAGCTGAACTCTTTGTGAGCAGAAGTGGCGACCAGTGCAATATTAAACACGCTTTTAAAACCCCGTGTCAACTGGATGTCAGGAATGAATTTTAAATCTATCACCCTGCCCAGGGCAGCCAATAGCAAAGAGGTCCCTCGGGGCCAAGCGGTTTAGCCTACAGTGTTCCCAGAGCTAAGAAAATCAAGTGTCGAAATCTATGTCTTCACCTTCCCTAAAAATGGAAGGGTATGTAAGCCAGTTTCTATTTTTGGTCAACGCACTGAAGTCAGCTGAATGTGAGCTCCGGGGACCGTCATGTAACATCTCTTCCAACAAAATGCCCTCCCCCTGTTACCGAGTGTTCGGAAGTGTAGGGACGTTAGCAGTGTTGAGAACGCCCCGTGTTTGAGAAGTCTGTCTTCCAAGAGAGATTTTGGAATGTCGGGCTCTAGTACTTGGGGATAGAATTTGTCAAGGCAACGTTCAACGTCCAAGTGTATCCGACTCCTTCGGAGTGTAGACTGAAGGTACACGGAGAGGGGTGTTGACTTCCTCCCTAGGCAAGGCTCAGGTCGTGACTGGTTTCCTGTCTGCTGTCTCTAAAGATGGTGGGAATGATCTCTGGGTCCGTTCTGATATTTAGTACAGGGATGCACATGATCACAGGGCGGCCTATTTCAGTGGCACTCAACAGCCTTATACCCAGCAGTGTGTTGTTAATGGGGATAGGGGACCCCAACATCCATCTCCTAACTACCTTTCCTACTGAATCACTGACATTAATGTCCAACTGCACTGTAACCCTATCTCCTGTGTCACCGAGCACCTGGCCAAGGCTCTGTGTTTCCTTCTTATGGTTCTGTGTTTGTATCTCCCGCTCCTTTGCAGTTTTCTTCATTAGGCGAGTCTCTGCTGCCCATGAGTATCTGGACTACCCGATACCTGTCCTTGGGAGTTAGAGGGGAGGTAGCACGTAACAAGCAATACAGACTCTGGGAGCAAGTGAGAAATGCAGCAGCAAGCTCTCTGAACTGTTACAAGCTCCTTTAATACCCTTGCCCGCGCCCCATTGGTCCCAAGAGAGCATCTCTTTTAAACAGCAGTTCCTGATTGGCTGGCACTGTCTCCCCCAGCAATCCTTGGTCTCTCAGGCAGTCCTCAATTAGGTCCTCCTGCAGGAGATGGTTTTGCGGCTGCGCAGCCCCTGGTGTTTAGACAGAGGTGGCCCCACAGTTCCTGCAACATATCCACCCTTTCGTTTTTAGATTTTGACAGCCTAGTGGGAGCTGGGGTGCCATTGCCTGGGTATTGTTGATCCCACGTCGGAGGATTCCCAGTATACTGGACTGTGCCTGTCTTAGGTTGTCCTGCCTTCCAGTATCTTACCTCATTGACTACCAGTCCTCAAAGAGTTACCACTCTAGAGGCGTGTCACACAAAGGGGAGACAAGGAACAGCCTACACTGTGGTTTCATGATGGTCTCACAGATCTCTTCCATCTATGCTTTGAACACTTCTTTAGGGGGCCACAATTGAGAGCCATCAGCACCTGGAGGGTTGCTTTGTTTATGGAGCGCTGCCTGGAGATGTGCTGTGTGGGACACTTAAACACAGTAATTATTGCTATGACCGCTCCTCCCATCATAGCATAAGTGGCCATTCATGAGAGGTCAAGCAGCCTCTCAATATTGTCCCACACTTCTCCCAAGAACCCAGCATCTAAAGAGAGCACAGATAATCTGGTCACACTGAGGTTGGCTATGCTCTCCCTTACAGTACAGAATAGTTAAGGAATTAGTCTGACCAGATATTGAGCCAACTGTTGTCGGGCTTCAGTGGTGTTGTGTACCTGGTAAGGGCTTAGGCAGATTGATTGAAACCTGGGGATGCATGGCAATAGAGCCATGTCCCTAACAAGGGCCACCTCTTCTGCCAGTAAGTCAATCGGTTGTTGTAAAATGTGGGCGCCATGATAAAGATGTTGATTTAGTACCCACTGTGCCTGTAGCACCTCAGCAGACTTAAGAGACTGCAGCATTGACAGTCTCCACCATAGTGTCTGTCTGGGTCAAGGCAGCAGCAGGTGTTATCACCTGGCAATGCCTGCAATGGTGGCCTCAGTGATGGCAGCTGTGATTCCAAAGTCCCTCTTTCCCCAGTAGGGTTGTGAGTGAGTCTGGGCCATCAGAGTGACGCATGAAAGTGAGTGGTATTTACCACAGGCGTCCAAAGAGCAGCTGCTTCCCTCAGCAGGATAGCCATTGTTGTTGAATACCCCATCAGCAGGAGGTCAGCTTACAGGTTCATTAAAGCAGTCAAGGCTGTTTCTGACAATGGAGATATTTGTGATCAGGAAGAAAAAGGGTACCGGACACAGAGTGGGGAGGCTTTCCAGCCAATGTAGCTGATGGTCACAGTCATGGGGGGGTGCCCCAGTCCATATTTTTGCTGACTGGCTTATATGGAAATGTATCTCATTAAAAGGCCAGCTACCTTTTAAGAAAGGGGGTTTAAATGAAAACAGTGAGGGGCCACATGAATCCCAATTGCTCATAATGGTGTCATATTGGAATCTAACGGGGTCCCTGTTAACATGGGGAGTGATATCAGAAACATCATGTGAGGTAAACCTCCACATACCAAGTGTGAGGTTAAGTGACAATGTCTCCATCCTGTGTGCGCTGTCCCCAGGTGTGTCAATGTGTTCTAGGAAGATGGGACCCCAGGGATACTGTAGCCACCTTCACTGCAGCCTCAAGTTCCCTGCTTTGATCCTTCCCCAACAGCGTGTTGCTGCACAAACCTTAACTTGAAGAGAGCCATTTGGTGCAGACCCTCCCTCTCACTCACAGGATTGATGTCAGCATCTCTGGCCAGCCTTTCTCTGTCACTTTGTTGGAGCCTGGGGTGTTAGAGGTGCTAAGAAAAAGCAAGATTTATTAACTAAAGAGCACATGACCCTAACATAGCTGGAGAATCTAAACCAGGACCAGAAATGGACTGACCTCCGCTGGGACGGAGCCAGTGAAAGCAGGCAGAAGGACTTGTCCTCTGTCTGTCTGGAGATCCCAAGTAGGAGACATCCAGGACACAGTGGGCATCACTGAGCTAGGCAGAGGTCGAAAGGATGGCTCCATGAGAAGGGGGTTACCTCTGTGCTCACTGGCTGTCTTAGTTAGGGTTTTACAGCTGTGAGCAGACACCATGACCAAGGCAACTCTATAAGGACAGCATTTAATTGGGGCTGGCTTACAGGTTCAGAGGATCAGTCCATTATCATCAAGGCAGGAGCATGGCAGCGTCCAGGCAGGCACGGTGCAGGAGGAGCTGAGGGTTCTACATCTTCATCTGAAGGCTGCTAGTGGAAGACTGGCTTCCAAGCAGCTAGGATGAGGGTCTTAAAGCCCACACCCACAGTGACACACCTACTCCAACAAGGCCACACCCACTCCAAAAGGCCACACCTACAGAGTCACACCTTCTAATAGTGCCACTCCCTGGGCCGAGCATATACGAAACATCACAGTGGTCAAGTCTATGACTGCATATGCTTTTAAAAAAAAAATAGATCATTATCTTACCAGAAGCCTGGCTGCATTCTGGAAAAGAATAAAATGCACTGTCATAATGAAATAGATTGCGGTCATCAGCATTTAATGATGTCATCATTCTGACTCTCATTAGTCATCCTCTTGGCCGTGTCTTGATATCAGGTCATGTTCAAGCCAAGCTGTTGGTGCCCAAAAGGTGTACATGTTGAATTTCTCGGTTTTCCAGTGATTCTCACTCTGCTGCTGTCATGTCCGACACTATGCCCGGCTTCCTATTTATCACGCTGGACTAGAAGTTGGATTTTCTCCTCTCATAACAAGAAATCTGATGATAGGTATTTGCTGACCCTGGCTGGTTCACACAAAATGTCCGGGATTAGGTCGGAGTGTTTAGTTTTCTTTTCTCTTCTCTCCTCTCCTCTCCTTTCCTCTTTTCCTCTTTTCTTTCAGCTTCATGGTTTGCTTGCTTGTTGACAGGGTTTCACGTAATCCAGCTGTCCTTGAACTCCATATGTAAACTTGAACTTCTGATTCTGTTGCTGCCACCTTCTGAGTCATGGGGTTACAGGCCTGTGATTGCATATCATATGTGATTGCATCTTGACTTATGCAATATGGGGATTGATGTCAGGGCTTCATGCCTACAAGGCAAGCACTCTACCACCCACAGCCATCCTCTGCTCTTGGGTCAGGGTCTTTAAGACAACCTTGTGCTCCCGGTCATGATTTAATGATAGATCTGCCCTCTTGACAGCTCTCCTTTCAAGGAAGGCAGAGGGGGAAGGGTCCTTTTCTCATTGTGTGAGTAAGAGACACTCAACTCCAGTTCAGTTGGGCACCCTGCTTTTTCTCTCCCGTTGCCTCTGACAGATTTTGTCGAACACATACGTGTCCCTTGGCACAGACAAGGTAAATTCTGCACACGCCCATCGACATTTAACAACTGCGTTATACCCTGGAACCTCAGTGCTCATACTTCTGTGGTGGTGTCTCTTACTGTCGTACAACTACAGAGAAATGCGTGACTCAGACTAAAACCAAAACAAATAAAGATAAGAGAGGGGCAGACATGCCTGGACCGGCAAGGCAGATTTGACAGTCATTGTGCTGGCTGGCCCATGGCCTCCAATCCGAGGTCAGTTCTTATCTTTCTGATAGTTCAAAGCCATCTTGTCTCACTGGACTGATTCCCGTCTGTCTTTGCTTGCTTTTAAGGTACAATTTCATATCTGACATTCTGATGACCTGGAACATGCTTCCTGAACTCCGAATTGATTGACACTCCAATATTCATGCTCAACTCAAATATCACTTCCTCTTGGAAGCCCTCTGGGACTGTGCCACGCACAATTTGCCCACCTCCATTGTTCACTACATCCCATTGCATTCGCCTTTTCAGAGTGCCCTTTCCAATCGAAAACTCTCTCTCTCTCTCTCTCTCTCTCTCTCTCTCTCTCTCTTCCCCTCTCTCTCTCTCCCTCCCCCTCCCTCCCCTCTCTCCCTCTCTCTCCTCTCTCCCCTCGCCTTAGCTCTGTATGCCATACTGACTGGACTGTACTCTAGGACTGACCGCCTGAATGCCAGTGTCTGTCTTTGTGCATTTAACTGGATTCCTAAAGAGGCAAAGAGTTTGGGAGAGAGGCAGATATCACTGGAAAGGTGCATGGAGGGGCTGGTTTTAGGGGCTGGTTCAGTCAGTAAAGTTCTTGACACATAAGCAGGAGACCCAAGTTTAGATCTTCAGCATCTGCAAAAGATGTGGGCGTCACAATGGCCACCCTCAACGCTAGCACTGAGGGGGTTGGAGGGAAGGGCGGAGCAGGGCCCCAAAGCCTAAGGGGCAGCTTTAGCCAATCAGGGAGCTTCAAGCTCATTGATCGACCTCAAGAGCTGACGTTGACTTGTAGCCTGTACATGCTCACACATATCTGCACATACACCTGCCGTGCACACATACACACAGAGACATAGACAGGAAGGAAGCCGTCTTACTGAGAAGAACTTACTTATGAAAGCATTTCAGATGCACAAACCACAACCATGTGGCAGAGGCTGACCCACTGCTCTGTGTGTTCTAGTGGGGGATGTGCACAATGAAATCTCCCCTGTAGCCGTGGGTGGAACACACCTATTGTGTCAGGTCTTCATGCCGCCACCTGAGCTGTTCTTGGCAGCTGTTTTATGCATTCATGACTGTGGACAGAGTGACAAAGCCATTTATACGTCAAGAAAAAAAATCACCCAGTGATCTTCTGTGTATTGTCTTCTGAGAGAATACTTAGTTCTCAACACCTGCCAAACAAGAGCCACTGCCAAAAAAGACACAGAAATAAAAGGCTTGAAAGAAATCATGGGGAAAAAAAGATCGGAATGAAGCAGCTTCCTGATTGCCAGCACTACGCATGCGCACTTAGAGCCACTGCGCACTTTTCTTCCACGAAGACAATGAAGTGACTGAAGAAAGCTGCTGGGATTCAGAACAGACAAAGTAAAATGGCCAGAGGGGTTATCCCCAGATGATCTCACAGATCTACCTTACCTACCGTGGAACCTTTAAGCATTACCCACAACCCAAGGGAGGCTGTCATAATGTCGCCACCCCGGAAGTGGTCCCTTCATGCAGCTCTTTGACTAAGGAGTACGTCCCCTGTGTTCCTGCCAACCCGCCGGAGGTGACAAAACCTACCACCCCCTCCCCTACCTCCCTCCAGTGAGGGAGCAAATGCAGAGATCGCTAGTTACCTCCTTAAGCTTGCAGTCAGCGCCTCTACAACCACAATTGGATTCCTGTTACTACCTCCCTAGAGTGGTCAGCGGCAGGTGAGCGTCTGTGTGCGCACGCGCATCAAACTGTAAAGCCGGAGCCAAGCAAGAGGGTGCCCTGTGCCTTCATTTCGTTTGCCTCTGTCAATCTGCCCTCACGAAAACAAAATGACACTCCAAAGCGATCACCGATCACCGCATAAAATAAAAATGGAGACCACACAGGAGAGGTGGATTCACATTAAAGGAGAAACCTCGGAAGAAAACTAAAACCAAATCCGAAGCCTTTGTGACGTCCATCAGGGAAAACTCAAAGGCGAGAGTACTTCTTAAGAAGGTCTGTGCCATAGCACACTGAAGAGATGTGAGGCGGGAGAAATCACCAGTTCCATGATATCCTGGGCTGAGGACGGAGTCTTTAAACAAACAAACAAACAAACCAAAGTAAAATAGTATAAAGCAAACCGAAGAACTCCTCTGTAGAAGGAATTAAGGAAGACAGTGTTTCTCTTTTCCCCTGGTGGGGAGGCGGGGCGTCACAAAAGAAGGTCAGGAAGAAACGGGTCACTCCAATCAGCTCGTGAGACACAGAGAGAGATCTCCTCCTAGAACGGGCAGCCAACGTGTTGTTCCAAGCAGAGAACAGAGAGGGAAGAGGTGGTCAGGGAGAAGGAAGGTCAGAATAGAATTCTTCACACTCAGGGACACTTGAGGTCATGGGGACCTGAACTTTAGCTGTTTAAAAAGCCTTGACGGCTGGATAGTTATCTTAAAGGAGATAAACAGAAGGAAATTCGATCTGCCCGCCCGTAACTGCCAGGATAGAGGTGGATGGCGAAGACCACGAGGCCAAGGGGTTGGAGACCGCTCTGTCTTCTTTGCCACCTGCCCACAAGTCCTGTTTATCTTCTCTATAAAAACTCCAGTCGGGTTATATTTTTGATACCTGCCACTTGACACTCATCTGGTGACAAGACTGTTAGACCAATATATTCAGCTGGGGATATGCATTCTGAAGAAGGTTCCAGAATGGTGGCGACCTTGTCCTACAAGTTGCAGTCAAGCACAGCCTCTCACCTACTACTGCTGGTCCGTCTCTGCCGGTCCGTCTCTGCTGGTCCACTTGCATTATTTCGTGTGGCAAAGTCAATATGGGAATTAATAATAGCTTTCTGATCTACAAATAAAAGCACGCCACTTTAAATTTTTGGCAGTGAGCTGGCATTTTGTCATTTAATCATTGCAGATCATTACACTGCAATACAGAACGTAATGACATGACACTCGTAAATGACAAACACTTGGTCTCTCCTGCTCGGGACGGAATAATGTAATAGGAAGGAAATTATATCCTTACAGGTTGGCCTCCGTTCTCTCCCGCCATTTAGGATGGAGACACCGAGCAGAAGCAAGGTGAACAGGAGGAGACTGTCCCCTACAGATGTCCTGGTAGGGACACAGACAGCAGGATTGTCCCCATCCATGGGGGACAGAACCTTTCCAATGCTGGGAATGGTCTTTCCTATCTAGAGCCCCATAGGAAACAGCTGTGTTTAGGAGGACTCCTTCTTGCTTTGAAATCCAATCATCAGAAGGGAGAAGGTGACTGCTGACTTTAAAGTATATCTCCATGGTTAGTTTTAAAAAAAGAATCTGTCTTCCTCTCATATGGGGAGATTGAAGAGTCGCAAGGCAGCACAACTCTAGGGCTGTCTATTCTGCTAGCTTAGTCAAAGTCTCCATCTCAAATAAATAAGATGGGATGGTCCCTATAGGATGATGCCTAAGGTGAACTGTGACCTCTACACCTCTACACACACACACACACACACACACAAAGGGGAAGGGAAGAGGGCTGGAATCTGCCCCTGCTTTTCAAATGCTCACATTTTATTGGGATGCTAACAAAATAAAGCAACTGTTCTGCAGGGGCCCCCTCCCTCCGTCGTCCTCAATTTGAAGATTCCTCTCTTGAGACTACAGTCCACGTACCCCATGTCTGCTCTGCTCAGGACACCTGGAATGTCTCATGCTCTCTAGAGACCTCACGTGCCTAGTGTGAACTCATTTTCTCCTCATCATCACTCTCTGGAAGGAGGACGCTGCCAGCCATCCACTATACAAGCGAGAAACCTCATGGCATGGTCTGACTAATTCTTCTCCCTACACCTACCCCTGTGGTCCTTTTTGGGGTGACAGTTGGCACATTGACTATTGATTCAACAAAGGGTTTCAATCCCCCAGAAGTGTCATGGCTACTCCCACACCCCACCCTTCTGATCCACCTTCTGCGATGGTTCATCTTGCATTTCAGCTTGACAGGATGTACTATCACCATGGAAACACATCTCCGGGCGTGTCTGTGAGGGACTATCATCTGCATTGGGTTGACTGAGGTGGAAAGACTCATCCAGATGTGGGGGTTGTGATTGATGTAGCTGGAGTCCTGGGTTTAATAAGGAGAGTTAAGCTCTGGCTCACCATCCCTCTCTGCTTCCTGGCCACCATAGACAAGGGTGGCCAGATCCCTCCTTGCGACTGAATGCATCCCACAGAACCGTGAGCCAAGGCAAACATGCCCTTCCTTAAATCGCTTCTTGCCCAATAGTTTTAAAATCACTTTTAATTACGTGTATGTATATGGGGGTGTGTGCACATGAGGCCTGATGTGTCAGATCCCTATGCTGGGGACTCAGGTGGTTGTGAGCTGCCAGATGTGTATGCAGGGGAATGAACTCTGGTCCTCTGGAAGAACGATTGGTGCTCCTTACCGCTTAGCCGTCTTTCCAGACTTCTTGCCGGGTATTTTCATAATAGCACCTGGAAAACAAACATGGCTTCCAAACAGCACTCAGTCCTCTGCTTGCTTCCTTCTTCCTGGACTCTTCTAGCCCAAGCCAGAGCCTCCCCCAAGCCTGCGTTCTCTCTCCGCACCGCAACCAGCAGCCTCTGCAAGGTTCGGACTCCGTCTTCCCCTCCACTGTCTGATGCTTCTGTCTTAGTTACTCCTCTGGTCCCTGTGACGTTCTTTTATGGGGAGGGGTTTGGAGTGGGGAAACAAGAGTCTCACTGTGTAGCCCTGGCTAACCTGAACTCACTATGTAGACCAGGCTGGCCCCAAACTCACAGGAATCCATCTGCCTTCCGAGTATTGGGATTAAAGGCATTCAATTCTTAAATCAGGTGGCTTAGTGAAAACCCTTTATTTCCCATTGTGGTGGCCATTTAGGACAATAGCCATCAGCTGGGGGTGTCTGTCCCCCAACAGCCATTTAGCAATGGCTGAGGACATGTTTTGGTTGTCATGGGTGCTACAGGTAACCTCAAAGGTGAAAGTCAGCTGCTGTTAGACATCTTTCAATGCACAGACTGGTCCCACGAGAGACTTAACGTGGTCCAGAAAGCCACCGGAACACAAGATGGGGAGTCAACAGCTTAGAGGCACGTGGGGAGCAGTGAGCAGTGGAACCCCAGTAGGGGTTCTCTACCGGTGTTCTGACCTTCCAGGTTAGCGGCCATACTGTTGTGTGGGAGATTCGTTAGAGAAAGGTGGAAGGCAGGGAGCAGCAGCGGTGTGACCATTAACCCAGCTGCAGACCTGTGAGTCTTCCCATTCTGTTCCCAGCAAGATTTCAGGAGCTTGCCGGATGCAGGTAAAAGAAAAGCGGGGAAGGGGCTGAGTGGATAGGACTGTGGCTGAGGTGACCCTCACTGCAATTTCCTCTAAGCACAGCCCTGTAAATACCGGTGATAGACTCCAACAGAACTTACTGGAAATCACCCCCCCCCAAAAAAAAAACCCCTTGGAAAATAGACACGTGCGGGTGGCGGTAAGAAATTTACCGAAATGAACTGTCTGTGAACGAAGAATATGTGAGCAAAATAGATGTTTTATCTGTCATTTTATTCATAGAGAGATCCATTAAGCTTCTCCATTTCATGCCGCTCCTGTTTGGGGAAAGCATTTTAAGCTAAATCTTCATTTTCCTTTGGAAAAAAATCAGTATGGAAAATAGGCAACTTGTCACCCTCCTTTTTCTCTCTCTTAGGAAGGAAAAGTATTTTTTTTTTTTTGGTAAAACCTCAGAAATGACTTCTGAAAAACACCCTTGGGTAGTACAGGGAAATGAAGAAGATGGAATCTTAGTTAAAGATTGAGGGATATTTTTGACCCTTCCAGGCTAGGAGAGTTGGTCTCTGCACATCTGAATTCATAGCAAGCCGGAAAGCTCGCACTAGTCCGGTATGAGTTGATAAGTGCCATCATTTTACTGAGTGACTTTGATCTGTGCCTTCGCTGCGTCCAAGGTAAAGGAAACAACACACTCGGACAATCTGTGATACCCCAGGTCTTCTTCACTCTTGTTTTTGAAGTCGGAACATTTATACATAGTTACAGTACTGCACTATTAATTAAATTTTCTATCTCCATGCAATTAAATTACTTCTCTTGGCAGAAATGTGTGTGTTTAAAACACAGGCACACATTGATTTTTCTAAGGAAAACACTTTTAAAAAATTCTGCACCGTGTCTCTGGGGTTGTGCACAGACTTTCGTTGGGGGAGTGGGGCAGAGGGGGAACATTGCAGGCAGAACAGGAAAATGTGGAAAACCTTACCCACTGCCTTAAGGTGGGTCCTCTGGGGACCTGCCTTCCCTTTCCAGTTAGTGAGTGAGGGACTCTGGCCACCCATGAGTGACTGTTATTCTGTTCCCACTGTGAGAGAGAAGCTGTTCTAAGCACTGGGGGAGTTCCTGAAACTTATAAGGGTGAATGGCATGCTGTCTTACCACATCTGCATCCTGTGAGGACAGTGACCTAAAACTGGGTGTGTGTGTGTGTGTGTGTGTGTGTGTGTGTGTGTGTGTGTGTGTGTGTGAGAGAGAGAGAGAGAGAATTGTGTAAATGTGTGACTGTACGTATGTGAATGTGTGAGTGTACATATGTGTCTGTAGCTGGTGGTAGGGGTGGTATTTACACTTTGGAAAAAGGTGGCTACACATCACAGTCTTTTCTGTCTTCTCCCTTTGCTAAAACATTTCCCACTGTGGATTGTGACTCCCTGAGGTGCCCATCCAGCTGGACGGGCAGGGAAAGTTTGATAGCAGTAAAGGGTTCCTGAGCGGGCAAGGAGCGAAAGTTCCTTGAAAATCAAGAGTGCAGAACACACGTGTTTCTGGTCCTGCTCACTTCAGTACAAACATGTGGCTTCACTGTTGCTTCGGTCCTGAACATGTAAGTGTGCAACACCACAGACACGGCCTGTGATGCCTCAGCTCAAATCTACAATCCTGACGTTTGCTGCTCTCATATAAGCAATGATTTCGTTATGGGAAATGAAGACTTTCAATATTCCTGCAGTCCTTCCCCAGTGTGTGTCAGGATAGCACATCTCTGGGCTACGTTCTCGCAGACAGTAAGTACAAGCACACACATCTGATTAGGACACAAGTATTTCTATCTTTATTGTGCATTAAAATGATTTACATACCAAGCAATTGTTGGAAAATAAATTTCTTTATGTTTCATTTTCAGTGGATGTTTGATGCGGACACCTATTATTTATATATATATGGTTGGTGATGACCACCAACCATAAAGTTATTTTTCATTGCTATTTGCAACTGTAATTTTACTTCTGCTATGAATCATAGCGTAACATTTGTGTTTTCCTATGGCCTTAGGAGACCCCTGTGAAAGGGTCATTCAGTCCCAAGGAGTCCCAACCCCCGGATTGAGAACGGTTCTAGAAGCTGGAGATTAAATGCCTCCTATAGCAGCACTGAACAGGATTCCTGTACCCACTAAAATGTGCGTTTCAGAGCATCTCTTGGCTGGGCAGGGAAATGTCTTATAAACCAACAGGAGATGACAAGCACTGCGAACAAGACTGGAGCAGGACAAGTGACCAGTGAGTGGTACGGATCAGATATCTTGTGGAGGTGGCAGGCTCCGCCAAGGAGGGTAGAGGCCTGAAAGACTTCGTGGTCAGTGCAGTGGATCAGACAGACACACTGACATCATTGTCTTCTCAGAAACTTGTTTTGCACAGCTGTCTGGAAGCGCAATGTTCTCTTGAAGAAAGTAAGGATGTTTAAGGACTTCTAAGCGTGAATATAGTCTTTCCAATACATTTCTCAAACAAAATAAGCGTGGAGGGCTTCCTTGGGCACCTGGCTTCGGTTTAGTTAGACCTGAGTTCGGCTGCTACCTCTCTTGATTCCCACATCCTGTTGGCCATCATCCTGTCTCCTCATCCACGTGAGCCGCACAACGCTCGTCTTTAGCAGGGTGATAACGGTCACATTTGTTTCCATGGTTTTTGATTGTTTGCTTTGCTTCTTAGATCGAATGCGCTACCACGCGCAGAGCGCGCGGCCACAGCCAGTGCTCTCCAGAGCACGGCAATTCTCTCGTGCTGTCAGCCATTTTCTCTGAGCCTTCCGGGAAAGGTGAGCATGCGCACTCAAAGCCTCCTCCAACTTGCCAGGTTCTGCCGTGGATGTCCTGCCTTGCAATCACTCTACCAACTGAGCTGCATCGCCGACTGAAGGGGCCAAAGTGTTTTCTTTTTATTTCATCTCATTTTAATTTGCTCAGACGACCACACGTGGCTGTTGGCTGTCATCATGGGCTGCGTGAGTCTAAACTCACCCTCACTTTCATTCTCTACGCCTCAAGGCTTAGAAACTCGGCTACGAATGGGGAAGGGAACCATGGGCTGAGGTTGTCTCTTCCTGCCAGTTACACAGTGATACCAAAATCAATTCCTGCTATCAAAATAGCATTTCTTCCGCACTTGGAGTGTGAACCAACCAGGTGAATCGGCCATTTCACCTTCAGATTTAGCCTTACCCCTACAAGCTAGTGAGGCTCTAAGGGGATGAAGACTGCGGGCTCCCTTGTTATGTCACTGGCTCACTTCTGCAGGTTTAGCACAGTATATGGTCAGGGGTTATGTGCAAAGTTGAATGGTTCTTGTTTTGGAGAGGTTGTGTCCTGTGACAGATAGTGTCCTCTGCCCCTGTGTTTGGAACAGGTGGCCATCTTCTATACCACCTACTTCTCAGTGTCTGGTGGAACTTCTGCTCTTTGATTTAATGGCCATCTCCCATCCTCCTGTAGCTGCATTTTTTTCTTCTTCTTCCTCTTCCCCTTCTTCCTCCTCTTCCTCCTCTTCCTCTTCCTCTTCCTCTTCTTCCTCTTCTTCCTCTTCTTCCTCCTCCTCTTCCTCTTCCTCTTCCTCTTCTTCCTCTTCTTCCTCTTCTTCCTCCTCCTCTTCCTCCTCTTCCTCCTCTTCCTCTTCCTCTTCCTCTTCCTCTTCCTCTTCTTCTTCTTCTTCTTCTTCTTCTTCCTCTCTC
Source organism: Rattus rattus (assembly GCF_011064425.1). NCBI lineage: Eukaryota > Metazoa > Chordata > Mammalia > Rodentia > Muridae > Rattus > Rattus rattus. The sequence continues at coordinate 148,385,413 of NC_046158.1, read as the reverse complement.
TCTCTCTCTCTCTCTCTCTCTCTCTGTCTGAGGCAGAAAGTGACTTCCCACTATAACTTGTAGGAGAGGGAGATAAAGGGAGAGAGAACTTGGCACATTCCTCAACTTCAATCCATGACACATCTTGAGGCTCTGCCTGTCTTGGTGTTCTACTGCTGTGAAGAGACCATGATCGCAGGGCAACTATTATAAAAGAAAGCATTTAACTGGGGCTTGCTTTCAGAGGTTAATTCCATTCTCATCTTGGCAGAAAGCATGGCGGCACACAGGCAGACACGGTGCTGGAGAGGTAGTTGAGAGTTCTACATCTGGATCACAGGCAGTAGGAAGAGAGAGACACTGGGCTTGGATTGTGCATTTGAAACACCAAAGGCCACCCTCAGTGACACACTTTCGCCAACAAGGTCACGCCTCCTAATAGTGCCACTCCCTGGTGACCAAGCATTCAAATCTTTGAGACTACAGGGGCCGTTCACATTCAAACTACCCCAGAATCTCACAGAGTCCCTTCCAAATGGAAGAAACATGGAGTCTGCAAACCATCTTTCAAAGAACACACACGCCACCCTCCGGGACTCTTGCTTGTGTTTGTGGAGGATAACAGTAATCAATTCCTTATCTATCAATAAACTATATTCTTCTCTCTGTTGCCGTCCATGTGCTTCGAAAGCTCCTGGAGTGACAGCGCATATCCTGAAATTGGATGGCCCTTTATTTGGCAAGCGAATGGTTTCACCTCCTAAGGGGTTAGGCATCTTTACAAAGATAAATTCCGATTTTGATGCCCCCCATCTCCGCACACACTGCCCGCAGAGATGTGAGCCAACACTAAGTAAAGAAGAAGATATTTAACCCTAGAAGAGATCGGGATAAGGAAGGCTCCAAGCTCTACAATGTCTCCTTGTGGACTTAGCTCACTTGTTCTGTTGTTGTAAACACCACTCATAAACCAACCTACAGGAGGAAAAGTGTTACTTGGCTTACATCATATTAAATTAGGTTACATTAAATTTCTACACAACACTCCACCACTGAGGGAAGTCAGGGCAGAAACCCTGGAGGCAGGAATTGAAACAGAGGCTATGGAGAAGTTCTGCTCATTGGTCTGCTCCCTATAGCTTGCTTGATTTGCTTTTATCACAACCTAGGACTAGCAGTCCAGGGAGGGCAACACCCACAATGTTCTCCCTCACCCCTTCTTCATGTATAATCTTTAGATCCATCAGTCTTACTCAAGAACATGCCTTGAAGACAAGCTCGTAGGCCAATATAAGGAGGTAACTCATCCCCTGGGTTTCCTTCTTCCTAGGTGACTGTTTGTTTCAGTGTGACAAAAACTCACCAGCACACCTCTGCAAACCATAGCACTCCAACTCTACTAATCATAGTGCCCCAACCCTGCTAACCATAGCATCCCAACTCTGGTAACCATAGCTTCTCAACTTTTCTTCTGAGGATGAAAATGCATCAGGGTCACTTTGTATCTGAGGAGCTATCATTTATCTCTAGTCAGATCAGGGAGATGGAGGGAGGGAGGGAGAGAGAGAGAGAAAGATCATATAAACGTTTTCACACTTACAAGCATGGAAGCTTATGTGGACTTGTGGGTATTTTGAGAGTGTTAAAGTTCTCTGCCACAGCCTTAGGATTGGTTCTGGTTTGGTGGAGTGTCTCAAAACATAGGCAACACACACACACACACACACACACACACACACACACACACGCACACACACACACATGCACATGCACACACATGCATGCACACGTGCACACACACTCCAGAACAAAGCATTGCTGTCCAGTTTTTAAGCTCCTGAGGCCTGAGGGGATGTTTATTATTCTTTGTGGTCCCCTGTGCCCAGCAGAGTCATCAGTAGCACAGGTCATTAAAGATGAACCATTGACTATGGCTTGAATACGCTCTGGTCCATTGACTATGACATGAACATGGTGCTGGGGACAGTTTCACGACAGGTATATTGAGTCCTATTTCCTAAATTAGAAACTTGAGGTAACACATGGTGACAGCACGAACTCTACATTGTCAAACTTGCTTGTGCTGGACTCAAGGTTGACCCCAGCCCTAAGCCCTGTGATCCAGACATCCCCACTGTGCCTCCATGCCTCAGGGATTAGTGAGAGCTCGGCACAAGAGCTTCCTAAACATATGTCTGAGACTTCATGCTCCTTGATGTCTACCCACGTATTGTACAAAGAAAATAAAGAGCAGAAGAAAGGCATCTTTGTATGTTAGAGGGTCTTTACTGGTATGTGCTTTCAACAACACGAAAGGTCTGGTGCCTTCTCTGCGGACCGTTGCCTTCTGAGAATGGCTCTCGCTCACTAGGTAGTCATTACGTGCTGATAGGTAGTGATGGTACAGCTTGTAGGCAGAGCTCCTGGTTGTTTCCTCCACCACGCATAGATAGGTTGGGGGTTGCTGACCGCAAAACCAATGCATGGCTACTGTTTTTAAAACGTATAGATGTCTGCAGAGTAGACCAACAATATGTTGACCTGTAAACTCCCTTTGCTGCCCCATCTGAAACGAAGGAGCATAAGAAACTCATAGACTCCAGCCTCGGCGTTCCATGAGTGTGCACTGGCAGGAGCAGTGCCTTCTAATGAACCATGTATAATTAATGTATATGCAAATGTGCGTACAACCATGTGTGTGCACACATGCACACTTCCATATAAACACAGGTTGGTACTCGTGTTTCCTCTTCAGTTTGTTGCAAGCTTAGCTGCAATACCCATCCTTATGTAATATACATCATTATGTAATTGCTTGATTACTCCCTTAGGAAAAGCTTTTTGGAACAGAACTATATTAACTTATATATTTAATATTTAAAGGCTTACCACACAAAAATGGTTACCACACAACAGATAATATACAGAAAATGCATAGTGCCTGTATACACTGTGCATATATTTTCTATATGCAAAGGCATATCGAAAGTACTCAAAAAGGGGTCATTGGAAACAAAGGAGCCATTGCTGGAGTATGCAGGACCCCTTGTTCTTGTCATTGTAAATGAACTTGAGGAAGGGCTCCTTCATTCAGGCAGACTCATTAGAAACATAAGATAAGCTGGCTCTCCATGATCAAGGCCCACTTCTGTCCTGGGGATGCCACTGTCCCCATATACCCCAGCTGTATCCCCAACCCAAGGATTCACTGGGTACCACTCAGAGTTTGTCTCAGTCCCGAGTGAGGAGTCTAAGCTGTGCCTCTCTATGTGTGGTGTGGACCTGAAGCTTGGAATAGACTGGCCTTGATTTTCCAGAGAACACACCAATGTGGGACAAATAGGAAAAAAGACATTATATGGGCCACTCGATGCTGGACTCACAGTGCCTTCTACCCAACCACTTCAGACCAAGGAGAAGAGATGTGGCTATCGCCCCAGGCAGAAGGGAAAGGGGCTTCTCTTTCTTTCCCCTTCACCCTTGCTTCATTCTGCATCTTTGCTCTCCGTGATCACAGGACACCTACAGCCCAGGCTGCATCTGGTCTCCCTCCAAGCCCCAGCGTCAAGTTCCATATCCTGTTAGAATAGGGCTAGTGAAGACTGGCCATCGGAGGGGTTGTTCCACCTCTGGACCCAAGAGCACAGAGCATGCAGAAGACGGGTGGGTAGACGCATACATGTTCTAATGCCTTAAAGCCACAGCCCAGTGCACATGGTATCTTCAGACAAAGGGGCCCTCGCACAAAGGTACTTGCTAATATCCCAGCTCCCTAGAGGAATCCCAGGCACTATTTATCTTCAGCCTTTCATGGAGGCGGACTATGAATGTCTGTGGTAGATGTAGGGTAGAATTTCAGATGAGTGTCAGGGTTCTGGTGGCTGGAATGACTGGAGCCTTTGTCCCTGTTTCTTAAACTGAACACACTCTAAAGTTACTGCCCAGTGACTAGGCACAAGGGCCTTCAGGCCAGCGCCTCCTGGAGGTTTGAACCTCAGTTTCCTGTTTTGGTTTTGTGGTCTTATTTGGCTACAGAGGCACAGAGGTGCTTATAGGAGAGTGTTAGCGTACAGAGATCGTGCAGTCCTCTGTATAGTGACCGAGGGGCGGCCATTATCATCACAGTTACTCCTCTCAGTGTTGGTTAAAAAGCAAAACTATGCCCATGACTCTTCAACCTGTTTTGTGTGTGTTCGTGAGTGCATGTGTGTGGGTGTATGTGCACATGTGAGGGTGAGCATGTTCGTGATGTGTGCATTCATACGAGTGCACAGATGTGGGTAGAGCATGTGCGTGAATGTGTGTGATTGCACCGCTGGTATTATGTTCTGTGCCTGTTCGTATGGTTGTGTGTTTGTAGATGTGGGCACCCCATGCAAATGGTTTATATGTCCACACGGATCTATACACGTGTGTGTACATGTGTGTTAGGCTGTGTGCCTTTTATGTGCATATGTCTGCTTGTGTGTGAGTATGTTTATGTGTAAGGTTGTCCATGGACATGTTCACATGGCTGCATGTGCTAACTGAGCAGGAGCTGGTTGTCAAGCCCCGGAGATCTGCCTGGCTCCTCTTCCTGACTGCAGGGAACCTGAGTTCTGTGACTCTGAAGACAAGCACTTCACTGGCTGGGCCATCTCCTTGCCCCTTACTTATTGAGAGCTATCAACATCAACACCCAGAGCATAATCCTGTGAGGACGCCTCGAGAGGCCTGAGGTAAGGACCATTGGGGATGACAGGTAGCACCTACTCCACGTTGGGGAAGACCCTTTCCTCCCCACCTCTAACACAGCATTTCCTTTGCTCCAGACGCTGTAAGGGGTTACTGTCATGTGCCCTGTACTGCCCTTCCAGGAGGAGGTACAAATCCTCATCTCACTCAGGATGGAGAGACCCAAAGAGACAGAATACCATCCCAGGTCCCTCAGCCACCATGTCTGCCAGGAAAACCCCACAGGAGGGACTGCAAGCCTTGAAATTAAGATACCACTTGATACTTCTGCTTCCCGTCTCCTGTCTTAGGGGAGAGCCTCGAAGCAAAACACTCAAACCCGGACCACATTTGTTTGGACTTTTCCTGGATGCCTCTGGATCTGAGATCCTGACTCAACACCACTCTGCTACCCAGTGGGGAAGACCAGCTTATCCCAAAGGGACGAGCATGTGCTACCTGGCTCTCATTTAGTCCCCAGCTGCATCCCCAAGAGAGCTCACCTAGCCCCCTGCCATCAATCTAGCTGAGTTACAAGTTTAAACCAAAGTGACACGCTAGAAGCAATAATTGGTTTAATATTCTCAAGGAGCAGAAGACGGTAATTTCCTCGGGGACCACAGAAGAATAATGCAGTTCTGAGGTCCCAGAAAAGGATGGCTGGAGTAGGCTTGAAGTCCGTACAGCCATCTGCAAACACAGGATCACCGATGCCCCTGCGGTAGCGCTCTCCCTCCCCTTGGAACGGTAGCTTCCCGCGATTATTTTAGCTGACATCCCCTTTCCAACTTTAAGCAGTGTTCTTTCAACATCTCTAAACTTTTGCAGTTCCTCCCCAAAAACCGTGCTATGAATTTGCTTGTCACTATAAGCCGTACACAAAGAGAGACACATACAGCAAGCACAAAGGTATCAGGAAGTGGTTTTCCTAGCAACAGTAATCATCAGAAAGATCCCAGAACATCCGCTCTATTCATACAGCATTTCGTGTTTTGAATAGCGCTGACAGGTGAAGTGGATTCACGGTATTTAATACAAAAAAAAATATTGCTGGGGATTGGTGCTGCACAAAGGCAAAAATATCCATACTATTCACAGGCAGCTGAATTCACTGTTTTCATATCTATCTAGATTATTTAGTGAGGGACAATTGCTAGAGCCAATACTCACCTGCTAGCCGAATGACTAATCCGGGTGTATTATAGAAGCTCTGGTTCCCTAGACTTCCTTCGGGCAACTGGGACACCGCTCTAAATCAAATCCGGCCTGCGCCGTGCACGACAGCTTTGTGCAAGGTTTGAATGATAAAGAGACGTCCCGCTTGCCGGGTCCCTGGGCAGATGTGTCCAGTTTAAATAAAAGGAGCTGGGGCTGCTGGCGAAGTCATTGACCCCCCAAGGGGTGCTGTCTGGTTATTGCTTTGAGTCCATCAGGAACTCTCTCCTTTTGCTCTTTCTGCTGTTTGTGAGCAGTGGTCCAAAGGAATTTATCCCCGAGGCCTTGAATAAGTGAATAGAAACCCAAACAAAAAACAGAGGGATCTAGGAGGGGGGGCAGTGCTAAAGAGAGGAGAGAGAAACTGAGATAGAGAGACAGAGACACCCAAGAGGGGACGGAAGAGAAAGTCCAAGGTCCCTGGGAAGAATCCAGGAGAGCATAGAAGAGTCTAACGTGTGTGGTGGCTAATTCCATAAAGAATTAAAGTCACCATCGGGGGAGACGGCTCAGTCTGTAAAGGAACCTGATGCCCAAGCTGATCCCCGGACTCATGGTAGAAGGAAAGAAGAGAGACAGACAGACAGACAGACAGACAGACAGACAGAAAGACAGAGGAGAACGCAAGGGAAGAAGAAAGAGTGCAAGCCAACGAGCTGTCCATTACTTCCACATACGCGCCGTGGCACACGTATGTCCCCACAAATAAGTAAATAAACTCAAAAACCCTGGTTGTTATTATTAAAAAGAAATGGAGAACATGCAAACCGGACAAGCGTATGCTCCATGTGAGTTCACCGGAGTTCCTTTTGTTGGCCTTGCTCTTCAGCTCACATGGTATTCACTCAATTCATGAACAAGTCTATGACGGGTGGAAGGTTCCAGAGTGAGAGATTTCCCAGTCTTGCCCTTGAAAGTAAACTGGTGCGTGATCCTGAAAGATCTGAAGGAGTCTGTCATGGCTGCACAACCTGAGTCTTGATCTTCGTGACCATGGAGAACGAGAAGTGGGTACGTTCCAGGGTCATCGCGTGTAGGTCTGGGCTTCGCATCAAGTTGTGTGATGGACGGCGATCTTTTAAAATGTGCCTGCCATGTTTATTCTCGAAGCCAACTGGGCTGACTGATCGTGACAGATTCTTTAATACTTCAAAACCATTTAAGGTTATCCGTAGGTCGTAGAAGGCATTCATCAGAGCCATGCAAGTGAGGGCTGGGGAGATGACCCAGTGGTTAAATCTCTTGGCCAGCAAGCCAAAAATCAGGGTTCAGAACCCCAGAACCCACATAAATGCTGGGTGCACATGGCAGCCTCCCTGCGGTCACAGATTCAGGAAGCAGAGACAAGGGATGATTAGCACAGGAGGGTAGTTATATGACTGAGCTCTGGGTCCCACTGAGAGCCTTGCCTGGAGAAACAAGGGGAGGAGAGAAAGAGAGGGGGGGAGCACAAGGGAAGAAGAGTGCAAGCCATGTAATGAAAGCTGCCACCGTCTGAGTTTTACAGCCTGTGCTGCTACCGGAGCAGAGTTGGTGATGCACATGGGCTACAGGAAATTTCACAGCATTTGAGGCCATTTAAGATGCATCCACTTGGCCAATGAACTACTCACCTTGAGAACATGAGGACCTGAAGTCCATTCACAGGAGCCGAGTAAACAAAACTGAGTGTGCGGATGCATACCATAATCCCAAGACGGCAGAGGCATAGACAAGAGGACGGCTGGCCATCCAGCGGAGGATGCTTGGAAACCTCTAGGCGGATGAGAAACTCTGGCTCAAAGAACAAGCAAACAAGCAAACCAACTAAAGGCAACAGTGTTTCTGAGAAAAGATACAACAGGTTTTCCTCTTCACCCATGGATTCATGCATTGTATCTAACACACATGGACACACACTCACACCCATGAACACAAATAAAGTAAGAGGCATGTACTGTAGCATCAAGAGCTTCCAGACATTCTCAAAGATACATCCAAAAGGATGTGTGGTGGACAGGGTCAGTGCTCTATGTGAGAGATCAGAAAAGTTCAAACACATGCCAACAAGGAAAAATGTATAAACACACATTGGGGTGTTCATACAGTTGTCAGAAGCAGGGATGGTACTGATCAGAATGTCGACATCCCTAAGACACAATCCTGAGCACCTGAAGTAAGAGGGTGGTATGATTCATTTATAGCATGCGTGTTAAGGACACAATGCAAATGTATCTTGCAGAGCACACATGAAACACTCCTGGGTGAGTTTAAAATAATGTTCTTCTCGGTTAGCAGATTGTGAGCTAAAAGAAGTTAGGAACATGGCCACACCCCAGAAGTTCCCTAGAACTCTCAGTACACAGAGATTTGGAACTGTACAAGGAAATATGATCACTTTTAAGTTGATATTACATTTATTTATTTATTTGTGTGTGTTTGTTTCTGTGTCTTTGTGTGTGTGTGTGTGTGTGTGGTATGTATGTTTCTATCTGTTGTATGTGTGTGTCAGTCTGTCTGCCTGTGTGTATGTATATGGTGTGTATGTGTCTGTTTATCTGTTGTATGTATGTGGGTGTCTGTGTGTGTATATAGTGTGTATGTGTTCATTTATCTGTGTATATGTGCATGTATATGGTGTGTATATTTGTTTATCTGTGTATATGTGTGTGTGTGGTGTGTCTGTGCATGCATGTGTATATGGTGTATATGTGTTTATTTATCTTTGTGTATGCATGGGCGTGTGTCTCTCTGTGTGTATATATGGTACATATGTGTCTGTCCATGTGTTTCTGTGTGTGTGTGTGTGTGTGTGTATGGTGTGTATGTGTCTATATGTCTGTGTTATATGTGCATGTGCACATATCTGTGCATGTACATGTGTGGGTATGTGTCTGTTTGCCAGTGTGTCTGTGTGGTATGTTTGTGTTTGTGTGTGATATGTGTATGTTTGTGTATGTGTGTATATGTGATCTGTGTCTGTCTATATGTATATAGATGTGGTGTGTGTATGTGTGATATATGTGTTAGTGTGTGTGTGCGCACACACGCAGGCTATTTGATTCAAGAGCTTCCAGGGATTCTCGTGCCTTCCCTTTTCATTTTGTCACAGAAGCAGTGGGAAGATAGACGCATGTGCTCCCACCTGGCTTTCGACTGCTTCCGGGGATTCTAATTCAGGTCTTCTCATCTGCTGTAGCCAGGGAGCCTTCTCCCCAGCATGACTTCTAGATTCTTGGCCATCAGGTCACCTTCCGAATGATGGCCATGCCCCTAGTTTCACAGTGTGTGATGGAAGCCGACCTCCTGTCAAGTGTGACTGTGCAAACCCTGACTTGTCGGGTAGGCCAGAGGGGACAGCAAAAGGCCAAGGCAAAGTCAGCGAGAAGCCTGAGGCCTTGAGCCAGAGGGGAGTGACAGGACATGGTACCTCATGAACAAGGGGACAGTGAGGCCCTGTGGAGTAAACTAGTAATAATACACTGAGTATAAGACCGTACTCTGTTACTACAGTAGCCACCACTGACTGACACAGAGAGGTGAGGAGATAAATGACTCGTGGCCACGCCCCCACAAAGTCTCCCTATCAGAGTTCGTGAATGAGGAGGGGGATGATTGAGTGGATTCTCCAAAAGAATCAACTCTCTGGGAAAAACTAGTTAAAGCCCCCGTCTTCAGCTGAGAGAGAGCTCAGACGAAGCAACAGGGGAGCATGGAAAACTCTCAGGACAGAAAACAACCCCAGTTTAAAGTTCTGAAGTGCGTAGGTGAAAAGTCACTCAATCGAGTGGATGGTGAAACCTTGGTCTTCTCTGCGCTGGTCTTGTTTGTATCAGGGGCGTTTCCTACACCCCAAGGGCTGGAGGGAGCAGCAATCGCAATTGGTGGTGACCCCATCCTCTGCTGGCTGACGGTGGGCCGGACAGTTCTAGCACTAATCTGCCCTCCCTGATCCAGGGCACAGCAAATGAAATTCAGCAGCCAGCAAGAAACCTATGACCTGCAGTAAAAGTAAATGACTCGTTACTTTGAGAAACTCTTAACCGTGTTTAGCCTCCCTGCCCACTCAGGTTCCATTGTAAATGCAGTAGGATTACCAGTATCTGTGACCTTTCGTACAACCTTCTAATCTGCAGATTCGGACAGGACATTAAGACCCTTAAAGACACCCTAAGGGGGGGATGGAAAGTTTGCTCAGTGGTAAAGAGGACTTGTCGGTTTCTTACAGAGGACCCAGGTTCAATTCCCAGTACCCACTCGCTGGCTAAGGGTCACCTGTAACTCCATTTCTAAGCCATCCATACCCTTTTCTGACCTCCATACACACCAGGCACGCACATCGCACACATGCATACAAGCAGGCAAAACAGACACGGAAAATAATAAACAAATACGTGTTTTTAAAAAGATGTGGTAAGAAGCTATAAAATACCATATGCGCTTACTATCATCCAGAAGTGCAGTCTTTATTAGACATCCCACCAGATCTCGTTATTTAATGCTAAAAATGTATAATGAAACTGCTTATTGCCAAGTTCCTTTAAAAATATTTTGATAACTGGTTATATTTAAATCTAAATTCTCTGTAATCCTGTGTCTTTTGCACCCTGCACTACACTGGGTGTCTGAGAACGCCGCGGGGACCCGTGGAATGAAATTGTTTGGAATCCTTTCACAGCTTAAATAAGTGGAATGGAATCAAATGCCAGTTGTAGCCACGGCACGGAGGCGAGCTGTCCAAAGAGAACCTGGTAAGGCAGGGAAGGGAAGGGCCCCTGCAAAGGAGGCCTTGTGTTATAAAAGCGTCTAACCTGATGCCATCTAAGAGTACATGAAAGAATGTCCCAGAAGGAGCCAATACACATGTAGGCACACCCAGAGATGGGCGGGCCTTAGGATGCCCTGGATGGTGGTATAGCATGAGGGTTTGAGGTGTTGGCACCATGCAGACACATGTGAGGGGAGGGTAGAGAGGTGGGCAGGAGTTTCTCGGTCAGAATTGCAGGCTATGGGCAGAAGGTGTGAGGAAGAAACCAGAGTGCTTTCAGGTGTGGCCCAAAGCTAGTTTTCCTGTCAGGGAAAGAAAAGGCGAGACTAAGGGTTCTGACACCATAAGCCATGAACAGCCTGCGATACCAAGGCCACACCTTGTCCTGACATGTTCAGTCCCCCAACCACCTGCCCTTACAGAACCCACCTGGGACCGGATGTCTCAGTAAAGATTCTTTTGCCAAGCTGAACCTGCAAATGGCCTTCACAGGGTGTCTGTGGCTCCCAGCTCCCCAGATTCAAACTGACCGTGAGTAGAAAATACTTGGGAAAATTGTAAGGCAGACTTTCCTTTCTTGTCACTCTCTCCTAAATAACAGGGCATAACTGTTGATGTAGAGTTTACGCTGTATCCCTTCTTATAAGTCGGAGGCCATTTAAATTATTTGAGAGTAGCTGGATGTAAATGCTACATTGTTTTTGCACAAAGGACTTGAGCCTCTGGTGGATTCTGGTGTTCAAGGGGGTTGGGTCCCCATGGATACTGGAGGATGGGTTGTATGTGCACAGCCTAGATTCTGTTCACAGGTTGCCATGATGTGTGGTAGTTATGTCTTGCAAAGGGATTGTCAGCTGGAGTTAGGGGTGCTGATCTTAGGGAGAAGCAGATGAATAGGTTCTTGGGAGCCCAGAGTCACAGCCTTTTATCAAGAAGATGGCTCCACGGCCCGGCTGCGTGTACACATTTATAGACACCTTCTTCGGGATAGGTTACTGCTAGGATGGTACTGTGCTTAGGACAAACAGCCACGCTGCCCCTCGCGCCTGAACAAGCTCATCTCACACAGACCCTTCTACTAAGGAACAAAATCACTAACCCCAGTCAGAACCATTCGCTCTCAGAGGACTACGGAAACCATGCTCTTGTCCGGAGCTCTGAAAAGGCATGAGAACGCCACGGTGTCACTCAGTGGGTGGAGACTTTGCCTAGCAGGACCTGGCTTCCAACCCCAGGGTGGTGACACATATCCGTTATCCCAGGACTTGGGGGATGGAGGCAGAAGGACTTGAAGTTCAAAGTCACGCTCATCTACGTAAGGAGTTCAAAGCCAGGCTGGGATACATCGGACCCTGACTTAAAAACATAAAGACACAAATATCTGAGTAAGAGCCAACTCGGACTCTGTGAAGGGCCCATTGTTCCTATACAAAGAAAGACCAGCAAGTCTGAAAAGGCTTCAAACGAGCCTTTTCATTTTGTCATTGGCTAGTGAGACAGCCTTCGAGCAGAAGATTTTTCTACTTAAAGCCATTCAGGGTGGCTTGTGGCATAGCCATCCTTAACTTTACCGCTAGTATCCACTTTTAAGTGAGCGCACACAATGCTTGCCTTTCTGGGTCTGGGTTACCTCACTCGGAATATTTTTCTAGTTTCATCCAATTGCCTGCACATTTCATGATGTCTTTGTTTTTAACAGCTGAGTAATATTCCATTGTGTAAATGCACCAGTTTTTTCTTTATCCATTCTTAGGTTGAAGGTCATCTAGGTGGTTTTGAGTTTCTGGCTACTATAACTAAAGAGGCTAAGGACACAGATGAGAAAGTGTCCTTATGGTGGGGCAGAGCATCCTGGGAGTGGTACAGCTGGGATTTGAGGTGGGTCGATTCCCAGTTTTGAGAAACCACCACATCGATTTCCAAAGTGCCTGGCTGAGTTTTCACTCCCACCAGCAATGAGGGAGTGTTCTCCTTGCTCCACAATCCGAGGAGGACCATGCTAAAAACTCATCCAGCTGAGTAACAAGGAGGGCTCAAGGTGGGGGATGTGCAAATCTTCCTACAAATGGGAAATAGAACAGTGATTGTGGGATAGGGGTATGTGTGTGTGTCTGTCTGGGTGTATGGGGGGGGTACGGGATCATGAGGGATCAGATTGGGGGGGTGGAGGGAGAGAGTGCTGAGAAAGACAACTGGATCAACGCAAGGGGGAGGGCGGCATCTCCAGGGTGAGCTTGAAACAATGTTTCCAGTGATCTCCAAGGGCGAGCCTAGCTAAAACTTTTAGCAATGGAGGATACAGAGCCTGAACTGGTCATCTCCTATAACAAGGCAAGATTTCCAATGGAGGGACTGGGACGCCAGCCCAGCCACCAAACCTCTGACCCACAGTTTGTCTTGCCTATAAGATGTGCTGGGGTTAAGGTGGCACGGAAATTGTGGGAGTGGCCAACCAAGGACTGGTCCAGCCTGAGACCCATGACATGAGCAGGAACCCACTCCTGACACTACCCGGAAGGTCAGGACCCAGAGGGTGGAGAGCCCAGAGACCTGAGATAGAAAGGGATTTCTAAGATATTCTGCTATACTCAGATTCATAACTAGTCCAACTGTCATCAAGAGCTTCAGCCAGAAGCTGATGGGAGCGGATTCAGAGACGCAGAAACCCACAGTCGACATTAGGGAGATTAGGGAATCCTACGCAAGAGAGGAAGAGGAAGCATTGTAGGAGCTAGCGGAGTTGAGGACACCACAAGAAAAACCATGGAATCAACCAGCCAGGGCTCGTAGGGGCTGGCAGAGTGAGCTGACGGCCAGAGAGCATGCATGGAGACCGACCCAGGGGCCTCTGCATGGGTGCTACAGTTGTTTGGCTTGCTCTTCCTGTCAGGCTCCCAACAGAGGGAGCAGGGGCTGTCTCTGACTCTTTTGCCTAATTTAGGACCCTTTCTTCCTACTGGGTTGCCTTGAACAGCCTCAATATGGGGGAAGGCGCCTGGTCTGACTGCAGTTTGATACACGGTGGTTTGCTGATATTCATGGGAGGCCTGCCCTTTTCTGAAGAGAAACAGAGGAGGCATGGGGGTTGGGGGAGGAGTGGGGAAGAGGTGGGAGGGAAAACCCTGGTCAGGGTATAGAAATAGAAAGAAAGAAAATAAATATATTTATATAAAAATAAGAAAAACTCTTTAAAAATTTTAAATGGGAAAGGGAGAACGGTGATTTCAAAAAAAATAATTTAAAAAAAAAAAAGCTGAAAAAAAGTCATCCAGGGACTTCCTATCCGAAATTCCCGTGAGTTGAAAGAGGCCTCTCCCCATCACCAGTGACAATCTCCTGCACTGTGGAGTCTGGTGACTGTCGCAACACAGAGAAGCCTCCCAGAAGCACCTCTGTGCTATTGACGTAGTAGCTTGGCACAGTAGTCTGTCAGGTTGTCCTATACCCACCCTCTGAGAGAGGGGGAGATGCAGGCTACAAAGCGTTCCAACTATTGGGGTGGGGGTGGGGGTGGGGCTGGGGGATCCCGCTAGACGGGACCTGCATCATCACTTCTCAGCACCCCTTTTACATCGGTATCTCAGGGAGCCCTGTGCCTCAAGCTCTCGTCTCCACTCTCCAAGATCATCTTTCTCTTCATCCAGTCCTGTCCCTCCAAGGCAGCAGCTGCCACTTCAGTGAGAAACACGTCTCCTATGTGAGGTCTTCCTCTCTTTGGCAGCTCATCGCCTTTATTGATGTTACTTCCTTCTCCTTAGGATGAGGTTGGAGGAAGTTCAAGAAAGCAGGATCACGGGGGAGTCTTGCTGCAAGCAGCAGAATATCTTGAGTTACACTAACTAAAAAACACTTTAAAAAAAAATCATCGTTCCTAATAAGAACTCTGGAGACGGTATTTGTGGGGTTGGTTCGAGAAAGGGGTCAGCAGACTCCAGCTCGTGGGTCAAATCCACCTCGCCCCTCCGCAAGCCATTTTTTTCTTTTACCTGAAAATTAAGTAAGTTTGCTAACAAAACAGCAGCTGAGGTGGCCCACAAAGCTTAAATATTTAAGTGTCTAGCGCTTCGCGAGACAAGCTCCCTGACCCTTGGTTCAGGATTCGATCGCCTGCGTCAAGATCTCAGCGTCCATCTTTGGCCCTCCCCAGCTCCCACACTGTCTTTCGTGCTCCACACAGCGTGTCTGGCTGAAGAGGGGAAAGATGTACTCTCCCCTCTCTCTTTTGAGGCTGGGAATGAGGAGTCTTTCCCCAGGCTGAATTGGATACTTTGTTTCCTGTAGGCTGGGATGGATCAAATGGAGTAGCAAACAGGGAAGATGGGAGATGGCTTGGCTAGTGTCTTCCTACTCCCAGTGGGACTGGGGACTTGGATTGAATATTGTGCTACCTTCTGTAGAGATGTGCTCACCCAGACAGTGCAGTTCTCAGAGTCGGTCACAAACACAGGCACACTCTGCAGCGGGAGCCGAAGCCCTGCTGGTCATCCTAGCTCCCCGCTCTGTGAAATGCAGGCTGGAAGGAAACCTGTGAGATAAATGGCTGATGTTTAAATCTAAGAACTGGTTTACATTATCTCTGACATCTACTGGAGAAAAATTAATTATATATGTCCATATACGAGGTTTTAATAATGAGAGAAAGAAAGGTGTGAAATTGCCGGAGCAGGTGTGGAGAGTGTGCAAGGTCTTAGGACTCTTATTTCTAAATACACACGTAGGAACCACATTCCGAATACACCTACACGTATGTGTGCACCGTCCTGTGTGCTGTGTGTCTATGTCTGCTCATCCACAGAACAGTGCTACACAGTGTCAAGCCTTTGTAAGAGCAGCTGGCACATCAAGAGATGAGGACTGGCTAATCATGGTAGTGTTCCTCATCTCTTTTTTTTTTTTTTTTTCTTTTTTCGGAGCTGGGGACCGAACCCAGGGCCCTTAAGCCTAGGCAAGCGCTCTACCACTGAGCTAAATCCCCAACCCCTCCTCATCTCTTTCTTAAGAAGCCTACCCCTCCTTGATGGCCTAGGATAAGATGTCAACTCATTCCACCATAGAGATTAGGGGATTGGGAGGATGGGAACATACCTTCCTTGGGATATCTGCCATTTGTGTTCAATAGAACTTTTATCAAAATCAAAATTCTCATAATGCTGACTTTAAATAAGGGACTAAAAAAAAAAAAAAGCTTTCACTCTTGACTTCTCAGAGCACAAGGGGGAAAATTGGAAGTGGAAAGGTTCATGTTGGACCCTCAAGTCTTGTGTTGTGGTGGGGGTGAGGGTGAGAACTCTAATATTCAGTAAGGGCTTAACTGCCTTAAAAAAAAGTCACCAACCTCCCTCTTCCTGTTTGGAATGGCACATGTGTGCTATGTGCCTTTCTCCCTGAAGCCACAGAAGTTTAGGGTTTGCAGGAATGAGGGAAATGGGATTCTGGTGGCTTTTGCTTAGAAACTTGTCAGCAGGGGTTGGGGATTTAGCTCAGTGGTAGAGCGCTTGCCTAGGAAGCACAAGGCCCTGGGTTCGGTCCCCAGCTCTGAAAAAACAACAAAAACAACAAAAAAAAACCAAAAAAAAAAAAAGAAGAAAAGAAATTTGTCAGCAGAAAACCACCCCACCCCATGAAGCATACTCAGTGAGAGTCTCTTAGAACCTCTCCCTAGCCCTGGTGGGTTTTTTCTGACTCCATAAATAAGTCCATTTATTTGAGCAGTTTGCTGTCTATGGAGGGAGATGTGTGTGGGCTTCCCTAAAGAGGCATAAATGACCCCATTATACAGAGGCAGGCCTGGGTCCATCCTTTTCCACGGCTCTCCCACCTAGATTTACTGGGATTCATTGGGATGAGTGCCAGATATCTGAGTAGTCTACAGGGCGGTACCTTTTGCAATCAACGTGCTTTACCATGGGAGAGGAATAGACAAAGAGTTCCTGGGGTTGTAGGTGATGCTCCCATGAGGAGCGAGGAGCTTAGGAAGGGGTGAAGACTTTAGGAAGGGGTGAAGAGTGTGGAAGTCAGTGAAACGCAGGGAGATGATGCATCTGCAAAGTCCGGAAATGTTCTCTCCCTGGCACGGACCCTGACAGCCAGGACGTCTGCCGCTTCCTGCTTCCATTTACAAGGAGATGCTAAGGATAATTGAATCAGGGATGGGCCACACCCAGTTCAATCTCATATTGCAAAAGCTTGTTGCCCTGCAAAGCACCTGTGTGCTGAGCCTTGCCAACTCTTGTTTAATAATTAAAGCGGGGACCCATTTATCCACTCGCTGGGACAGGCTGGCATGAGGGTGTTTATTGATCTGGTGTGTCATTTCGAAGAGCAAACTCCTGCTGTTTGCCCTGCACACCTGTCAAAAATCACTGCTTTGTCACCTGAGTGTGAGGCTGTCGCAGAAGGCAGTGACTCTGGGAGACAGCTTACCCCAGGAAGGAAGTCAGAGGCTAAGCATGGAGTCCAGCAGGAGGCAGGCAGCACTGGAGGTCAGTGGGTATTTGCACCGGTCCCGGTGACTTCTTTGGATGCTCTGTTTGCTTAGCTGCTGGATCTTCAAAATGACCTGTGAATAATACATGAGCCGTTTGCCCTGTCTTAGGTGTGGGATGCCTTGTTGTCTTATAAAACAAGAAGTATGGCGGACGCTCCTTTTTTTCCCATCAGTACCCTGTTTTCTCCGCACTCTGGCTCAAAACATAACAGTGTATTTTCCTCTGTTCTTGTCCAATGAGAAGATTACGAAATGTCACCTTAATAACTAAGATTTCTGGGTTAAGCTTAAGAGTTGCCGGGCTGTAAGTGCTAGTGGACAGTTATCTAAATAATTCAGCGAGATCTTACAGCTTCATAAAATGGACGGCTGCATCTGTGGAGCCCGTGACTCCTTCTGTGGGTCATCAGGAATGTATAAATAAGGACCATATTGGATTTCAAGTGATAAAAATCTGCTAGACACTGCTGAAGCAAAACAGAGGGGATTTATTTTTGAAATATTTGGGGCCTCACCAGCTGCACAGCACAAAGAATCTTAGAGAAAGGCTGGGGCCCAGGACTGAAATGCCTCATCTCTGCCCCTTTCAGGGATTCTGCAGTAAAACGCCATGAATGCAATGGGTTTTATACAACCCTATGTGCTGTTTCTCAGAAGCGTTAATTCCCACAAGTTATAGCAAGGGATTGGCTCTCCGCTGTAATAACTCACAACCAGATTCCAGATTTTGGAATGTTAATAACCACGGGCATAAATAAATACTGCTTCTGTTTCCAATTTAATGAAGACCTGGCATTTGAGTGCCCACCACCCTAAACCACTTCCCTGAGAAGCATTCTGGAAGGAAAGGGAGTCGCCGCCTGGCATGGGGTACGTGAGCAGGGTAGGGGTGAACACACGCTATCCCCGCAAAGAGCCAGACAGGAAACGTGAATTTTCTCAGGCCTTGCCAGCCACGTGGTCTCCGTCACATACAATCAACTCTGGCTTTGCACAAAATGTACCCTCAGACAATACACAAATGGATTCGTTTTGGTCTCTTCCAATAAACTTTCCGGGATGAATTTGGGCTTTCATGTACCATTCACATGTCAAGAAATATTTCTTTTGAAATTTTCTCCCACCACTTAAAAATATTAAGCAAAAAAAAAAAAAAAATGTCCGTGGCCTGTACTGGGTGATGGTCTGGAACCGGTCCCAAGGGTCAGGGTTTGATGACACCCTCCCCCTCTAGAAGCATATCCGTAGTGACACTGATGTGATCAATACTCATCTAAAGCAGCGTGCTTTCTAGGAAACAGTCATCAAGCGTGGGGCAGCTTTGTGACATGCGAGTTAAAACGGAACGCACTGTTATGCAGGAACATATTCTTCTTACTTTTGAGGACTGCATTTTTGTAAGTTACGTGGATGGCTGTGTGTGTGTGTGTGTGTGTGTGTGTGTGTGTGTGTGTGTGTCGTCAGAAGCCAGAAGGGGAGTTACAACAGTCGTGAGCCACCCTGTAGGTGCCGGGGGCTGGACTGTAGCCAATTAAAGTGAGTACTCTTCACCACGGAGCCATCTCTCTGGCTTCGAGGTTCCAGAACATTCTTGACGATGGCCCCTTAACAGGCTTGAGAGCTTCTCAAGCTTCAACAATCATCCAGAGCCTTCACAATGGTCAACGAGTACTCACCGATTGTTGCAAGTTAACAACCGGAGGTCGACCCCCAAAATGTGCCTTAGCCTCTTCGAGTGTTAAGGAGCTCCCCGCTCCAGCCATCTGCGTTTGCTCTCCACCATCGGTGTGGCTCCCATTGTCTGGCTGTCTTTCCTACCTATTGGACACTGTATCTGAGAGGCTGCCTTGAGTTTAAGGCAGTGACACTTGGAAGGAAGTAACCACCATTTCTAGTTAACGTCATTTAGAGTGGGTTTGAGACGCCTTCTAGACCCACTTTGGAGATTCCAACACCGAATCCTGGGGCGATAAGAATTAGAAGCACTGTGTTACTACGCTTTGGCTGATGGAACCTTTTCCCAAGTATACATGCCTTGGGTGTGATATGTTCCTCCCACAATTTGTGTTTAAGGAGAAGAGATTTTGCTTTGCATATGTTAACACTGTGCTGTTTGCTTTTATGAGGGAAAAAAAGAAAATAAAAGAACGTCTATGAGAGAAAATTGTGAAGAACCAGAATGTTATAAATGATAAATAATCCAGGTGCACTGAACCCAGTGGCATATGAATGTAATCTCAACATTCATGATACTCAGGCAGGAAGATTACAAGTTCAAAGCCAGCCTGGGCTATTTAGCCTGATCTGTCTCAGAAAGCTTTGAAATGAACAATCGTAATACCATTGGCACAGGTATAAACAAAACTCAGGTCAACTCTATTAATTGATGATTTCCAGCTGCTCAAATACTAGCGTTTCCAGTGAATCAGTGGAATGTGGAATAAATTACATATAATTTAACAGCTTCCTATCAATTCTTTTCATTTACTGTGGGCTGCCTTGTTCAGCTTCCCAGTTTATGGGTCAGGCAAGAAGTTGGCTGACAGAGCCCAAGATTGGGAATCAGAGAGAGACAGAAACAGAGAGAGACAGGCGGGGGCGGGGGGAGAGAGAGAGAGAGAGAGAGAGAGAGAGAGAGAGAGAGAGAGACAGAGGCAGAGAGAGAGACAGAGACAGAGACAGAGAGACAGAGACAGAGACAGACAGAGGCAGACACAGGCACACAGAGACAGAAACAGAGAGAGACAGAGAAACGGAGACAGACAGAGACAGAGACACAGAGAGATAGAGAGACAGAGAACAGAGACAGAGACACAGAGAAAGACAGAGAGACAGAGACAGAGATAGAGAGAGACAGAGAGACGATTGAGATGGTTTCTCTGTGTCTGGAGGTCTAGAGAAAGGACTCTGTCCAGCCCCACTCTACCCAGTGTGTCTGTGGTAGGGGTGGGGCATAGGCCACTGCATTTGGGAGGGTTTAAAAGTCTGTGCTTCTGGGTCTGAGTCGGGTAGAAATCAGAGGACTGACCAGTGGGAAGGTGGCGGCGATGTTGCCATAGCTGTCATTCACAGATGTGGTTCTCACGGCTAGGATTCTACTGCTGTACGCGTCTCCATCCGAACTCCAAACAGTGGTGCAATAGTCAAAATATTTAAGGCTGCACACCAGTCAATCAGAGCACGTTATCGGAAGACAGCGAAGGGCTCTTTAATAAACATGAATGTCAGATGCTGTTCTTTCCGGAATGAGCTGTTTCATAAAGATGGGGAGGGAGCAAGGGTTTTTAACAGGAAGAAACAGGATGACGGATAAGTAGGTATGCTTAACTTTGAAGTTTATTCTTCTGGTCTTTTGGTATCTGTTGGCTGTGGTACGTCATGGAGCATCTGAGGTCACCAGAGGAATTTTTCCAGCTACCAGAAAGGAGAGAGCATGGACGAAGCCAAGGTCAGAACCTTGTTCTAAGAACTGGCTTTCAGAGGAACTTTTTAGTGTTTCCTTGCTGCCCGACTCAAGAATCCTGCAGACCTCCATTTAGTATTTTGAGTTTAAAACTTTCAGTCTAGGGAAGGCTTCTCTTGAGCCAACTTCTTTTTGCAGACCAAAGAAACTCAAGAACTGACTACAAGGACTCCTCCCGTCTCTGATAGCCCCAGAGAGACACGCGTCCGGCAGACTGGTGTTTGTACACCTGGTACCCAGCTGGCTTGTCAGTTTGTGACACATCCTTGCTGATGGAGGCGAGTAACTCGGGATGGATTTCTGAAAGTGTAGCCGCCCCCTCGATCCACCTCTCTGTGCCTCTTGATCTAGTGTGATGTGAAAAGCCATGTTTTGGGGCTGCACAGCCAGAGACAGACCCACGGCAGCTGGTTCGCCGTCTCTGCTGTGATACACTAATGTTCCCCAACTGTGAGCCCTGAGTCGTTTCTGTGAGGTGTTCTGTCACAGCAGAAGAAAAGTGACGAATTCGCCACCCATCTGCTTTGGCAATCTTCCCTCCCAGCCATGAGGGGTGCTGTCTGAGCCTTCTTCCTCCTGCCAACAGAAGAGAGAGACCTAGCTACCATGTGTCTGCAGCAGGGGATGGGATGAAGGAAATCTGGAGTCTTCTTCTTTAGCTCAGAGTTGCTTAAAGCATTGAGCGTCTTCAAGTAGCCAGTTAATGGCTTCTCTTGATGGATGGGCTACAAGCGTCTGTGCTGTGGGAAGGAATGATGTTCAAGTCCATCCCATTGTGGCTGGTGAGCAGTACCTTCCACACAGAGGAAGGTGAGGCATAAACTTCATGGGACAAAAGAAAAAAAAGGTCGGGAATTATTGAACTAACTAAGCTAGCATCCACAGACGCCTGGTATCACACTAAGAAGTGAGCTGGGGTTGTTTACTTGTGTGGCTTGGTGTTTTACTACTGAATGTTTAAGACAGGCTCTATCGGAATTACTGGCAAAGTTGAGGTGGGAATGAAGAAGCTTTGTGGCTGAGGAGGGACACTGGGCATGGGGCTCCCGTGCATCAGCCACTTCTGAATACCTGAAGGGGATGACACAAGAAGAGGTGAGAGTTTCCATGCGAGCTCAACTCTCTGAAGCTTTCTATTGCCGGGACACAGCCTAAATGCTTCCAGAGGATGATGAGTCTTTTGTGCACAGCCTTCCAAATCTGTGAATACCGCAACCACCCAGGAATCTTAGAGCACACTTAGCCTTTGAGATGAACATCTGAAGGCCAGCATCTTGTTCCATGACATGGGCTGGGAATCTCTGATGTCATCCTCCGGTTCAGACTAGATGGTGGCTTTATTCAGACACTTTGTCCCACTGCTCTCCCCTGGTCACCAGAAATATTACAAGGTCATCTCAACTTCAAAGTTCCCATACTTCTTGGTTCCTATCTCTCTTTCTGATTAGAGCTTTCTCATTGGCATCCAAAGCTAATGTTGCTCAGGTCATCCCTGACCCTCTGTACTAATCTCCTAGAGCAGATAGAACAGTGCGCTATACACTCTAGGTGGCTGTGGTGGTTTGAATAGATATGGATCCTATAAACTCCTGTGTTTCAATGCTTGGCCACAGGGAGTGGCACTATTAAGAGGTGTGGCTTTGTTGGAGTGGGCGTGGTCTTGTTGGCAGAAGTGTATCACTGGAGGTGGGCCTTGAGGTCATACATAAGCTCCTCCCAGTCCTCAGGATCCAGTCTCCTGCTGCCTTCGGATTGAGATGTAGAACTCCTGGTTCCTTCAGCACCATGCCTGCCTGCACACTGCCATGCTTCCCACATGTGATGACAGTGGACGGAACCTCTGAAACTGCAAGCCAGCCCCAATTAAATGTTTGCTTTTCTAAGAGTTGCCTTGGTCACGGTGTCTGTTCACAGCAGTGAAACCCTAAGACAGTGGCTTCTCACAGAAGTCTTACAACTCATAGAACTCCAGTTAAGATTGAGGTGTTGGCAGGGGCCACGCCCTCACTGAAGACTCTAGGGGTGTGCCTGTCCCATGTTGTTCCCCCAGCTGAAGTTGGCACCCCTCAGTATTTTGGGCTTGTAGCTGTCCCTGTAGTCACCTCCACAGGGTTGCCCAAGGCTCTCCTTAAATGTCTTCAGACCAGTTGCCCTCTGTGAACCTCATCTCTCATCTTTTAGAATGGTCACAGGACTTACTTGACTTGAACTTACTTTAGTGACACCATCCTATTTCAATCAGCCACGAAGACCCTATTTTCATACACCGTCACCGTCACCATGTGGTTAAGGCTTCAATGGTGTCAGCTATACCACACAGCCTCTCTGTAGTACCCCAAGCCATTCTCTGTGGCCATTATCCCTTGGTCAATGTTGACACATTTGAGATGATCATGTTTATCAGACTTTGTGTGCTGGCCTGACCTCCCACCAAATGCAAACAGGAACCTCCGTGCTCTGCAATGCCAGTGTGCGGCTGCATCTGGAATGGTGCATTATCGAATGCCTCCTGGGGTGCTCAGGTTGTAGCTCGGTGCTCATCCAGTCTACAGGAAGCTCTGGGTTCATCCCTAGTTCTCGAGAGCCAGCCATGGTCATACAAGCTTGGAATCAGCTCTGTGGAAGCAGATACAGGAGAAGGGAAAATTCAAGGTCACGGTTCAAGGCCAGCTTGGGATACAGAAGAACCTGCCCCGAATCAACAAAAGGTAAAATAAGATAAATATAAAAACTCAACACTGGAAGGAGCACAAGGCATCACCAACCAAATAAGGAAAAGGATGAGGCACAAACTCACTGAGGAAGCTTCCGGGTACCTAGTTCCCCGATGTGGGGGAAGTGCATGCAAAGGTTGGGTAATAGGAGCATGAATAAGAAAAAGCAGATCAAAGCATTGCCTCCAGAGTAGATGGACAGCCTCTGAGAGACCTTTGACCCAGAAGTTCTATACATCTGTGTTTGAGCCTTTTACACAAAGCCTGTTCCAAGGAAGTAACTGCTTGGTGGAAACCTCAGGTGGGAAGAAGGCAGAAGGTAGGCAGAGTTCTGATGGGGGCATCCAGTGGTACCCTCAAATCATACCCCACTTACTTCCTTAGACTCTATACTGTGAAATAAAAGGATTTATTTTCATCGTTCGTTATTGATGTGTACATGTGAGTGCATGTGTGTGTGTGTGTGCGTGTGTGTGTGTGTGTGTGTATGTGTGTGCTCATGTTACACTATACGTGTGCAGCCACCCAAGTGGGCCAAGAGAGTGCATTGGGTTTCTCAAAGCTGGAATGCCAAAAGATTCCGAACCAACTGACATGGGTGCTAGGAACCCTAGTCCTCTGCAAGAGGTTTGTAACCACTGAGCCTCCTCTCCAGCATCCCGTGTCTACTCTTAAGGATACTCCAAATGTCTTCATCTTTGATGTATTGATCATTTTATGCCACCGACCCATACATCTAAGAGAGGAAGAAAAGTTAGAAGGTGAATCCCAGCCTTTTTATGGGGGTCGGGGGAGAGTCATGTAATGTCTTCATGAAGATCATTACAGGGAGACATTGTGTTAAGAGAGAACAACTTTCCCGTTGAAAGCTCCTGCTGCCGCCAAGGGACTCACAGTTACCAGAGCAGTCAGCTTTGATTTGTCTATCAATACTGTCATGTCGGTAGCCAGAGGGGATGGCAACAGGGCGTTCCACAGGCTTTCATTGTTGCCTTTTCAGAGGGATTATTTCAAATTAACTTCAGTCTCTTGGAAGGCAAGGCACACTAGGCCGCTATTTCCCAGTTGTAAACAAAAAGGTGAATAATTACTGGAGAAGTGGAGACAGGTTGGTTCTGAGGAAATGTCACATCTGTAGATCTTAATTTTCTCCCAGCTGTTTGCCTGGCTCTCCCTTTTCTGTTCACATGGCCCCTGGGGAAGCATCTGGGATAGAACCGGCTACAGAGCACAGTGGTGGCTTCACAGACATAGGCGGAATAAGCGAGGACTCTGCGACCATCTCTGCCACCGTCAGAAGACATCAGCAAACTGGAGAAGCTGTTGGCGACCCTGGGTAGCATAGGAATAGTTTTAAAATGGTATGGCACCATATCGTGTGTCTGCGTGTATGTGTGTGTGTGTGTGTGTGTGTGTGTGTGTGTGTGTTGCTAAGATTAATGGTTACAGTATAAATTGTAAGAAATGTCAAAAATTAAAGGAATAACTGTGACAGTAAAAGCCTGGAGAGGTGATCTGTGGGCAGGAGAACCTGGGTTGTGATCCCCAGTACTCATACATGGAGTTGGGAATGACGAGATGTGCCTTGAAGTCCTAGCAGCTAGAGGGGGAGAAAAGGAGGAAGAGGAAGGGAAGAGGAAAGGAGGAGGAAGAGGAGGAAGAGGAGGAGGGGGAAGGGGAAGAGGAGGAAGAGGAAGAAGAGGAAGAAGAAGAAGAAGAAGAAGAAGAAGAAGAAGAAGAAGAAGAAGAAGAAGAAGAAGAAGAAGAAGCAGCAGCAGCAGCAGCAGCAGCAGCAGCAGCAGCAGCAAACTCCCCAGCCTCCCAGCCAGCAGAAGCAAATGAGCAGGCTCCGTGGTCAGTGACAGACTCTGTCTGAAGAGGGCCATGGAAAGATGGCTCAGTGGTTAAGAGCACTGCCTACTTTCTCAGAGGACTGAGATTTGGTCGCCAGCGCCCACATGGAGCTTCCCAGACATCTGTAACGTCCGTTCCAGAGGGCCCACAGCCCTACTCTGTCCTCTGGGAGCACCAGGCACATACCTGCTGCACATTCAGACATGGCGGCCAAGATTCGCACTCATGAAATAGAAACCAATCGTTATAAATGAAAGCCGTGTGCATTCCCCTGTGCACCCCACCTCGGCAAACACAGGCAAAGTAAACGCAGCGTTAAAAGGTGCAGCTGCCTTTCATTTTATCACCCAAGTCCGTCACCATCTCTCACCAAAAGCATGCCCAACTCTGAGTGTGCACTTGACAGGAATGAAGTCGGATCACTTACTGGCACAGGACGCAGAAGGGCAGTACGCGCCCCCATAGACAATGGGGAGAGTATGGCTGCGGTGTGTACCAAGAACACCATGCCCACAAATGGGCGATAGGTAAGACCTGTGATCCAGCTGTACTGTCTACTCCTGATGTAAGACATTTACTTGCTTGGGGCTGACACTTTCCAATCAATACCATTGTTAAGGAAACAGTGCTATTGCATTCCATTGATGGATCCTCATGTGAAAGCTTGCTCACTACTGTTGCACACCCAAGTGGCGAGCAAGTTGCATTATGGCAAAGCAAACGCTGCTGAGAACCCTTAGAGCTTAATTTTTCATGGTTACTCCCTTCCCTTCCTGTAAATTAATTAAAACATCACTGATGCCCAGCAAGGACTCCTGCAAATCCTTCACTGATTGCTGTGTCTCCTGGCAAGGAGTTTTGGGGTCGAAATACTTTCAGTCTAATTCTGCGCAGAGTTCATACTTTTCCCTGAAGGCTTTAGTCCTCTTTCTGTGATGAAGGGGAGAGAAGAAAGGAAATGAGAGGAAGATGGCACAGGGGGTGACAATGAAACAAACTAGGAAGACCCTGAAGATATTGGGAAGGGACGACAAAGGCCATCATCACCATTTCTGACCATTTCTGACCCTAGTTTAGAAGGAAATTTGTTGGATGAATGAGATCCAGGCTCCTGAACACTCCCAGACACTTCTCTGTGCCTGCACAAGTTTCCTGCTTTGGAAATCCATCTTCTGGGGACAGTGCCTGCAGCCTTGACCATGAGAAGGCATGACTTTCCCTCCCCAGCTCATTAGTATGCTCTTGGAGAGGAGGAACTGGGAGGAATCATTGGTTCCTCCCGAGACTCCACCCACTCCCTTCCAACCCTTAGCCAAGACTCCACCCACTCCCTTCCAACCCTTAGCCAAGACTCCACCCACTCCCTTCCAACCCTTAGCCAAGACTCCACCCACTCTCTTCCAACCCTTACCCAGCTGCAGGGAATTCTGCCCTAGGACAGTGGTCTTATGGGGGTGCCTGAATACTGAAGTAGACAGTGGACTGGGGTTGGGGCTGTCTAGAGTTTTCCTGAGTCGTCACCCACACCAGGATAGGAGTTACTGGTGACATGGCTGCCTTTTGAGCCACTTACATGGCTGTACGTACCCCCTCTCCCATGCTCTTGTGGGAAACCCCAATAAACCCACGAACACACCAAGCTACACTTGGGTGAAATTCTTTCCTAGTTCTGCCAATCGCCCTTTGTCTGTGGTGGGTCACCATTTCTTCTTATCCCTGGGAAGGCACGCACATTTCCAGTCACACCAACCAAGTACAAGGGTCCCCCAACTCCATACCCGACCAATGCTTACCCTGGTGTATCTTTGACCACAGCCATTCTCTTGGGTATTGGGACAGGTCACTAATTCTGGCTGACATTTCCCTGATGGCTTGGGACACGAAACCTTGGTTTTCCTTCAGTCCATTGCTGTTTGTATTCTCCCCCTCCGAGAACCGTCTGCTCCCATCACTTGCCTACCTATCTTTCAAGCAGGTCATCTGCTTTCTCAGTATCTGATTATCCGAGTCCTTTCCATATTTAGGCTATTAGCTTATTATCTTTGATGACATACGTCTGTCCACTTGTTTACATTTTACAGTGTGCCATACATAGGTCCTGTACGTATCATATTCATTTTATTTTTATGCCATGGGTCTTTTTTTTTTATGCTATTGTAAATCACACATTTAAATGGCATTCCCCAAGTGTTTGTTGATAGCATGCAGAAATGCAATTGATTTTTGTGAATTAACCTTATTGTCTGTGACATTAATACATTCCTTTGCAAGTTGGGGTAACTGTTTTCATAGCTGTCTTCAGACTTGTTTATGTTCATCATCACGCTGTCTAAGAAGAAAGGCAGCCCGAGGCTTTCCTTCCCAGACTGTATGGGCTTGTATTAAGTGTCTCTGACTCACGGCAGTCTCTCAGACCTTGGGAGAATTTGCACAGGCCTGTTCGGACCAGGCATTACAGATTGACCCTTGATCTTCAGGGGCCATATCCTGTCCTTCGTCACTGAAGAGGGTAGTGGGGACCTTGGCTTGTCCTCTGCCTTTTTGCAGGTGGAGAGCGAGCTTCGGTTCCTGTTCTGAGCTGCTCTTAAATGATTGTTGACTTGGGTCTGTCTGCTTGGTTGATGGTGCCTGTTTCTCCGTCCTTACATAAGGTGAGTTGCAGGAACTAAATTTCAAACGATAAGTCAATTCTCCATTTTGGAGGCCAAACCTATGTTGTGTATCATGACGTACTTATTGGAGAAAGATAGCCAGCTAACTGGATAGATTGGTAAGTAAGTAGAGAAACAGATACAGGAAGAGATGAAAACATGATAGAGATGATGCATAGGTGAACACGTGATAAGTAATGAATATATTTAGATAGATAAGAGGCAAAGAGTTAACTGACAGATGAAGAAGATGAGAGATAAAGAGATATAGGTGATAGATAATAGAGGATATATTGATAATACATGATAGATAATAGAAAATAATAGATGATAGAACATGATACAAAGAGAGATGATGGATAGAAAATGATAGATAGATAGATAGATAGATAGATAGATAGATAGATAGATAGATGGACGATAGGTAGATAGATAAATAGATAGATAGTAGATGATAGATGGATAGATAGATGATAGATAGATAGATAATAGATGATAGATGATAGATAATAGATAGATGATAGAGAGATATACATAGATAGATAGATAATAGATGATAGATAGATGATAGATGATAGAGAGAGATATAAATAGATAGATGATAGATAGATAATAGATGATAGATAGATGATAGATAGATGGATAGATAGATAATAGATGATAGATAGATGGATAGATAGATGATAGATAGATAGATGATAGATATAGATGATAGATGATAGAGAGAGATATAAATAGATAGATGATAGATAGATAATAGATGATAGATAGATGATAGATAGATGGATAAATGATAATAGATGATAGATAGATGGATAGATAGATGATAGATATAGATGATAGATAGATGATAGATAGATGATAGATAAGTAGGTAGATAGATATAATATGATATAGAGATAGATAGACAGATAAGTATAGATAGATAGACGGTAGATTCCATTAGAAAATGTTTTAAAATTGGGCTGGAAATGTGTATTGGTAATTTTCCTGTTGCTGTAATAAAATGCCACGACCAAAAACAACTTGAGGAGAAGAATGCACCTTAGTTTATGGCTCCAGACAGACAGAGTCCATCACTGAGGGGAAGGAATGGCTTGGTGACAGGAACTGGAAGCTCACTGTTGACATTTTTATCCACAGAAAGGAAGAGAAGAGAGAACAGGAAATGTGTGCATGGGGTCGAGGCCACAGACTCTCAAGGCTGCCCCCTAATACCGTATTCCTCCAGCCAGGCTGCACCTGGCTGTTATCTCATACTTATTCCCACCCCTGAAATAGCACTACCCACCGTGGACCAAGGGTTCAAACCCATAGCACAGGGGGAACATTTCATCCTCAAGCATCAACAAGGTGCATCTCACTTGGTAGAGTGTCTGTCTAGTTTGCAAAGCCCCAGGTTTGATCCCCAGTGGTGCATAAACCAGGTATGTCCATAATCCCGGCATTAGTGAGGTAGACGCAGGAAGAGAAGAAGTTCGAGATCATCCTTAGCTACATAGAAAGTTCAAACCCAGCTTGGCCTACAGATTCTGCCCCCAGCTCCAGGAAAATATTTAAGAATGTTTATATTTAGGTTAATGAGATGCTAATCTGTAGGATTAGATTTTTTTTTTTAAGTATATCTCTGCTCTTGGCATCATGGTGTTGACATTCTTGAAAACCGAGTTGGCAAATGTTGTCTCTTTTCCGAGTGTGTGTAAGAGTAACAGTATTTATTACCTAAATATTTTACAGAATTCATGAGAGAAATCGCCCCAGCCTGGAGTTTCCTTTAAGAAGGGTTTTAATTATGAATTCAAATTCTTTCATACATTTAGGGCGGCTCTGATTTTTCTATTTCTTCTTATGCCATTTTAGGTAATTTGTGTCTTTCAAGAAATGTGTCCACTTACCCTGAGCTGTCAGATTGATTGGCATGGAGTTGTTCCTAATGTTCACTTACTGTCTGTGTGATGTCTGAAGGGTCTTCAGAGATTTTTCCCCTCTAAACTCCCGATACTCGTAACTCATTACCGCTCTCTGTGGCAAAAACAACACGTTCAATGAACCAGAACCCTCATAGTCTAACACGAATCCGTGTTAGGTGTACACTTAAGAATGGCCTTCCTGTCTTGCAACCCATCCTGCCATTGCAGAAGGCTCACCTAACTTCCGAACATTACTTCCTGTGGGAGCAGTCAACACTTCCTGTGAGACCAAGCAACACGGCCCGGTTGTTTTCATTGGGTTTTGTTTGGCTGGTTTTGCTCCCCTTGTACTGCATATCCTTTTTATAAAGTGATGTGTTGACTATTATTTATTGTGTATGTTTGTGTGTATGTTGCTTGTGTACCGAATGTGCCCATGGAGACCAGAGGAGGGTGTTGGATCCCTGGGAACTGGGGTTGCTTCATCTTTCTATATCAAAAGGGTAGGTACCATACATAATGTTACATCCCCTTTGCAGCCCCTCTCATTCTTGAGTTCTTGCTTTTCCTCAATAGATCTGTGATCACTCTGCCTGCTGTAGTAGGAGAAATCTAAGCTTATTCCCCGACTACCTTACAAAAAATCAGACTCAGACTACGGTTATTGTATTGGGCTTTGACAATTACTGGGGGTCACCCCTAATCTACTCTTCTAACTGCAGGCCTGGCTACCTCCCCAGCGGTGTACCCCAGATATTTGCTGTTTCTCCTGGCCACGTGCTCATGGTTCCTGTCCCCTCATGGTGGCTTCTTCCTCTCCTCCCATTCTTCCCACTTCTCTTCCCAGTTTCTGTCTTCCAACCAGGTCACTCCTAACCCACCTCTAATCCCTCCAGTGATTGTCCGTGGCCAACTTTGTTTAACCAATAGTTTTAAATGAAGGAACAAAGTTTGCACGACCAAAGCTTGTGAGCAGAAGTCCCTCAGGCCTAGACCCTCAGGTTTAGAGTTTAACACTGCAATGCATAGCAATGGACCAAACCTCAATGGCCCACTAATTGCTCCTCTTTCCTTATTCCCCTTTCTAGAAGAAAAATGGTAGCAGCTTCCCAGGTTTTGGTAAAACTCAGTGTCCATCTAGGTAGGCAACCCCCTCCCATGGTAACCTTCGGAAGTGAGGGGGGATCAGAAAGGCTTTAGAGCGCTCCTCGGGGCTATCGAAGACTGGCAATATGGATGGTAATGACTTTTAATTTCCTACAAGTAAATGTACATATTTTAATCTGATTTCAGGGGGAAATGTGTCACTTTTTTTTTTACATTGGAAGATATAATTTTAAAGTTCAATTAAAAATATATCTATGAAAACAGGAAAATTCTGGAACATATTCCAAATGATTAAAATATGGCACTGATGGAGAATCAAACAGATCAATGGGATGGGATGGAGTACAGAAATAAATATGGAAATTTATTATGAGGTGGAAGTGATATTTCAAATCAATTTGGAAAAGAGTCAATGTGCGAAGGCACCTGACTAGCTATCAGGAGAGAGAGGGAGAGAGAGGGGAGAGAGAGGGGAGAGAGAGAAGAGAGAGAGGAGAGAGGAGAGAGAGAGAGAGAGAGAGAGAGAGAGAGAGAGAGAGAGAGAATCCTTCCTTATCTACTATTAAAGCACTTCTATTAGTTACTAGAAAGCATCAAAGAACTCCACTCACAGTCATGGGACAAAAGAGCCTCCAGCAGAAAAAAAACAAAAAAGTCAGAAGCCGTCGAAGAAATTGGCAGCCAATCGGACAGGGCCAATGCTGTGTGCTACGTGCCAGCTTCAAAATGATATATCCCAGGTCACTGCCCTCAGAACCGAATTAATGGGACCTCACTGGGAAAAAGTCTCTGTGGACGCCAGTAAATGAAGATGAATTCATAGGAGAACTTGGGTGATTCCTGTCCTCATGAGAGGAGGGAAGGCCTGGGGTGTAGCTAAGGGGTTGAGAACCTGGACAGCATGTGCCATGATCTCCAGGAATTAACAAATGAGCGATATGTTCACGCTCGCGTGCCATGTACATGCACGCACACACACACACACACACACACACACACACACACACACGATTATAGGGTCATTTGTAGTCACAGTCACAAGGAAGACAGACAGGTGACAGCAGTGGCAGGAGCTGGAGTGCAATGACGAGAAGCCAAGGACACCAGAACACCCAGAAGCTAGAAGAGGCACAAAAGGATCTTTCCTGAGTCTTTGTCGTGAACAGGTTTCTGACGACACCTTGGCTTTGCACTTCTGATCTCCATCACTGTAAGAGCTGGCTGGTTCCAGCGACTCTGCCTGTGGTAACTTCTTATATTCAGTGTGAAGAGAACACTACTGTGAAGTACTGAGCTGCCTGGGAGTTAAAGCCGCTGTGATGGCGCTCGCCTGTAATCCTGACACTCCGGAGGTGGAGTCAGTAAGGTCGGAAGTCCAAGGACAACCTTGGCTACCTTCTGAGTTTGAAATCAGCGTGATTTACATGAGACCCTCTCTCAAGGAAAGAATTGTGCGGGAAATATAAAATATACTAAAGGGGGAAAAATGTAAAAAAAAATCAACTGGGAAAAGTGACTTCAACTTACATAACTAAGAAGCTCTTTCCTTAACATGGAGAAAACTCATTTTAAATAAGTGTTATTATTATTATTATTAATGATTTTAGAAACAAGGTTTCTCTGTTTAGCCCTGGTTACCCTGAAACTTGCTCTTGCTCTGTAGACCAGGCTGGTCTCAAATTGGGAGATCATTTGGCTCTGCCTCCCAAGTGCTGAGACTAAAGGCCTGTGCCACCTCTGCCCAACTTAGATCTCTACGTTTCGCCTGCCAGCTCCTTCCTAGGACGTGAGCACATGAAGCTTTCTGACAGTGTCCTTTTGATCTTGGTGCGAGTAAATTTATTCATAAACAAATAAGGCCATCACCCGGTGGGCGACCTCTGATCTTTATTCTTCTTTGCCCTAGTTACTTTTCGGTTGCTGTGCTAAAACGCTCTGACCAGAGCATCTTGGGAGAGGAAAGAGTTCATCTCAACTTCCAAGTCACAGTCCTTCGCTGAGCAAAGTCATGACAGGAATATGGATGTCATGATATGGATGTCGGCTTGTTGCTATCCCATACGGAGTGTCACCTTCAACCAAGGAACTCACTCACAGCCTGGAGTGCTGCAGCAACCATGGGGGGTGCTGTTGCCGGCTCATGTTCCTCTAGCTTTCTCATACAGCTCAGGACCACAAGCCCAGGGAATGGTGCCGCCCACAGTGGGCTGGGGCCTCCAACATCAATGAACCATTGAGACAATTCTCCAATGGTGCACATCCAAACTAGGCAACCCCTCAGCCAACTCCCTCCTCCTGGATGACTATGAGCTGTATCAAGCTAACAGACAAAGCTGACGAGAACATTCCTTCTCACTGCATCAGTAACTAGGACTGATTTTCGTGAAGACTCTTAAGACAGAGGAGGAGGAAGAGATATATCTCATACATACCTGTGGAACGAGATCAACCTGAG